>NC_053448.1:8780735-9380735 GCF_007990345.1 Gossypium hirsutum
CATTCATCATTCAATCATCATGCATAATCCCATACTCGTCGCTGAGGTAAAATGTACAATTCGCAGTTGCAAGACTTCAAGACTGGAACCACGTCACCGTATAAAACGCACCGACAAGCAGAGTAATGGAGAAGAATTCAATGAGAGAATGAAAGGATGGAAAAAGCTCAAAGGAATACAAAGCAACTGGGCAAATCGCACAAGAGACGAGAGACCTAAGGTGAGATCTCGAGAGGAATCACCGAGCAAAGAGATCAGATGCTAAAATGATGGAGATGATGACAACTTGGTCAAAGGAAAATGGCCCATCAGAACCCCGATGGTATGGAACCTCGTCAAGAATTCACCATGACAGGATCCACTCTATCCCCCGGGATCACCCACCGCCCGTAATACAGTACAAAGAGGTATACTCAAGAGGAAACCCACTGGCTTGGAACACGACCCATGCCACCTGCTACATTGGGAAGAATACGTCGACCCGGGCTATTCTGCTATCCACTAGTTCGATCGGATGACCACAAGTAGCCATGATTGGATACATGACGCAAAAAGGATCTGAAAGATCAGCATAGAAGGCACTGTTTCCCACTAGTGCCAAGGAATAGTTTACTGATTAATTGCTCGAGTCAGTGCTGTTGGAGATATGGACAAGTCCAAAACATCTCATATTCTTCAAAAATGACGGTATGTAAAAATATCATACATTATTCAAGATAGTTACAGGTCACTCTCGGGTACAATCACTTAGTGAGAAAGTCGATCTGAAGATGGCGTCAGCATTTTGCGAGCAGTACAAGCATGTATCGGATATGGTGCCAACCGTATGACCTTGCAAATGATGGAGAAAAAGCCATCAGAGACCTTTAGACAGTATGCGCAGAGATGGAGAGACGTCTCAGCTCAAGTGGAACCCCACTAACAAAAACGGGGATAACCGTTCTCTTTATCAATACTTTAAAGGCACCGTTTTATGACAAATTAGTGGGAAGTGCCATGAAAGATTTCGCGGATATTGTAATATCCGGTGAACTCATAGAGAATGCCGTCAAGAGCGGTAGAATGGAAGGATCAGAAGGCTCAAGAAAAGCAGCACCCTTAAGGAAGAAAGAGCCAGAAGCCCACATGGTGGGAACTGGGAGTCGTTACATTCCCAATTCATATCCTAACCAACCCCGACCTCGAAATTATCCACCCCGAATTCCTATTATCCCCCTCAAACCCCTTACTACCAAGCACCACATCCGTTCTGCCCCGTATACGCCACGAACAACCAAAGACCCGTCACCACTTTCCCACAAAACACGGTACCCGCCCAAAGCCAATCAAGGCATAATCCCGAGAGACCGCAATTACCCCATCCTGTGTCGTATGGGAATTGTACCCAAAACTTTAGAAAACAGCTAATTCTCCCCATTACATGGCACCCCTTAAACCTCCATACCCAAAGTGTACGATCCAAACGCTAGTTGTGCATACACGCAGGAACAAGGCACTCTACTGAGAACTGTCTCGCTTCAAAGGAGAGTTCAAGGACTCATTGACGTGGGTATCCTACGATTGATAGTGCTAGTAACGCCACGGGAACCGTTCCCTAACCATACCGAAGGGAAGTGAGCACAGTGGGGAAAGAGGAGAATGGAAGGTCAGAAGATGTGTATCAGAAATAAGGACGCCTCTACAGAAATCTGGAGGTATTGGTTAAGAAAGGATTGCTCTGTCACTCTGATAGAATTTTTGGAGAAGAAGGTCAAAGTTTTTGCAATTTTCATGGATTGTTGGACATGACATTCAGTCATGTGAGGACTTTAAAAGGTTACTTCAAGACCGGATGGATAATAAGGAATCAAGGTCCTTAACAAGAGTGAAGATGCCAACGAAAGAGAAGTATGCGTCTCTGATATCCAATCATCAGGGCCCCTTATAGTGCTGATCGACCGTTGGTAATTTATTACGACGCGATGAGAGAGCCATTGAAACCACAGATGGTAATTGAAGTACCATCTCCTTTCCCGTATAAGGACAACAAAACAGTACCGTGGAAATATGATGTTAATATCGTTACACCGGAAGTTGAAAAGTCCAAAGCCATAACTGAAGATGTTGGGGAGGTAGGTCATTTTACTCGAAGTGGACGATGCTATTCTAAAGAAGTTGAACCGGTAAAGAAAAGTAGCGACTCGAAGCAAAAAGGGAAAGCAGTGATGTACGAGGTCGAAGTCGAGCAAGAAATTCCACCCGTGCAAGAAACTAAAAAGCTTGTCAATGATGAAGAAGCTCAAGAATTCTTGAAATTTATTAAGCACAGCGAATATAGTGTGGTGGAACAATTGAGCAAGCAGCCAGCACGAATCTCAGTTCTATCTCTACTGTTAAATTCAGAGCCACACCGGAACGCTTTATTGAAGGTGTTAAATCAAGCTTACGTGGCCAAAAACACATCTGTCGAAAAGCTTGATAGGTGGGTAAACAATCTGAATGCGGACAACTTCATCTCTTTTAGTGATGATGAGATATCGTCAAATGGTAGAGGCTCGGTAAAAGCGCTGCATATCACGACCCGCTGCAAGGGCTACATAATACCGAACGTACTCATCGATAATGGGTCAGCGATAAATGTTATGCCATTGGCTACGCTTTCCAGAATACCGATGGATTTGTCCTACTTAAAGCCCTGTCATTCTACGGTAAGGGCATTCGACGGGACGAGGCGCGAAGTCATGGGAAAGATCGAAATCCCTTTGGAGTGGGTCCTACATCTATGAGGTCGAATTCCAAGTCATGGACATTACACCCTCTTATAACTGCCTTTTGGGAAGACCTTGGATTCATTCTGCTGGAGCAGTCCCATCATCCCTCCATCAAAAGGTGAAATTCATCATGGATGGCTGTTTGGTCACAGTCGAGGGCGAAGAAGACATTGTCGCATCTATCTCTGCTGATGCGCCATACTTGGAAGTAAGCAAGGACGCAGTGGAATGTTCCTTTCGATCCCTTGAATTCATCAATGCCACTTTCATCGCTGAGGGAAATAGAATTCCGATGCCAAATTTGTCGAGAAATACCAGAATGGGTGTCAAGTTGACCGTAGGAAGGGGAGCTCGTGCGAGAAGAGGTTTAGGGAGACATCTGCAAGGAATACTGATGGCGTTAAAGCCAGTGCACCACAAGGCCCGATACGGTTTGGGGTTCCAGCCTGACATGCGCCAAAGAAGAAGACAGTGGAAGAGGGATCAAGAGAGAAAAATTACAAGAACTTTGGGCCGAGAACCAGAATGGGAACCAATAGAGTACCCTCCTTTGTCAAAAACATTTACATCTGCGGGAATGATGTACCCTGGACAAGATGATCCACGAAACATGCTGGGATTAATTGAAAGGGATTTTCAGAATGTCAGTATAAATGTCATTGACAAAGAAGCTGGTGCAAGTAAAGATGTCTCGAGGATACGCCCTTGCCATCCTGGTTTCATGTTGAACAATTGGATTGCTGAGGAGCTTCTTGTAGTTTATAAGCCTTCAGAGTAATGCTAAACATCAACCTTCTATTGTGTCCTTAGATATAATAGAATTCTTTTGTAAGAGTTTGCATTCGCCCTTTATCATTTAAATGAATATCAATGAAGATGCATTTTGTCACGATTTTTCGCATTATCACTAATTTCATAATCATTTTCTCATTTCATAGCCCATCCTTACATTTGCCTCATTGCCATGACATAACACTTGTTTGTTGTTTCCAATACTTGGATGCCCCCTATAGCTTCCTTTTCCATTCAACTTTCAGGTGCTCAGATATTGACGACATGAATAAGCCCGTTACGAATCTTGAAATTGATTTTGAGAAGGCTGTTTGCTTAGGAGAATTTGAAGCCGAAGAAAATGCTGAAGATTATGTCTCGTCTCCTGAATTGTTAAGAATGGTGGAACAAGAGGATAAACAGGTTCTGCCTCATGAAGAATCTGTGGAAACAATAAATTTGGGCACTGAAGAGAGGAAACAAGAAGTGAAGATTGGGACTTCTATTTCAGAAAGTACCAGGCATAGTTTGATCACTTTACTCCGCGAATACAAAGATGTTTTCGCGTGGTCATACCAGGACATGCCAGGGCTAGATGAAGATTTAGTGGTCCATAAGCTCCCATTAAAGCCAGAATGCAAGCCCATCCAGCAAAAATTAAGACGGATGAGGCCCGAAATGCTGTTGAAAGTAAAAGATGAAGTCAAGAAGCAATTTGACGCTGGCTTCCTACAAGCCTCCAAATATGGCTAACATAGTCCCGGTACCAAAGAAAGATGGAAAAGTACGAATGTGCGTGGATTACCGTGACCTGAATCGAGCAAGCCCAAAAGATAATTTTCCCTTGCCACATATTGGCACGTTGGTGGACAACACAGCAAAACATTCATTGTTTTCTTTCATGGATGGATTCTCAGGGTATAATCAGATCAAGATGGCCCCTGAGGATATGGAGAAAACTACATTCATAACAATGTGGGGAACGTTCTGCTACAAGGTGATGGCATTCGGGTTAAAGAATGCTGGGGCAACATATCAGAGGGCTATAGTGACATTATTCCATGACATGATGCATAATGAAATAGAGGTCTACGTCGATGATATGATTGCTAAATCTCGAGGAGAAGAAGAACATGTAATGAACCTCAAGAAGTTGTTCGAAAGGCTGAGAAAGTTTCAGCTAAAGCTTAACCCAGCCAAATGTACATTCGGGGTTACCTCGGGAAAATTGCTAGGCTTCATTGTTAGTGAAAGAGGTATCGAAGTTGATCTAGATAAAATAAAAGCCATCCAAGAATTACCTCCCCGCGCACACAAAAGGAAGTCAGGGGATTTTTAGGGAGGTTGAATTACATTGCTCGATTCATTGCTCAACTTACCGACCAATGCGACCCAATTTTTTGACTCCTTCGAAAACATAACCGGAGAATGGAACGAGGAGTGCCAAGTGGCCTTCGATAAGATAAAACGGTATTGTCTAATCCTCCTGTGCTAGTACCATCGACCCTGGAAAACCCTTAATTTTGTACCTGACCGTGTTTGAAAACTCAATGGGTTGCGTACTGGGGCAACATGATGAGTCAGGGAGAAAAGAAAAGGCGATCTACTACCTCAGCAAAAAGTTCACTGAATATGAGGCAAAATATTCGTCCATTGAGAAATATTGTTGCGCTCTGGTTTGGGTAGCTCGGAGACTCAGACAATATATGTTGTATCACACGACATGGCTAATTTTAAAGCTGGACCCAATAAAATACATGATGAAATCGCCGGCACTATCAGGAAGAATGGCACAATGGCAGATCCTCCTTTCGGAATATGACATTGCCTATGTAAGTCAGAAGTTGATAAAAGGGAGCGCAATAGCTGACTTCTTAGCAACTTGAACGACAGAGGAATATGAGCCTTTAAGATTCGATTTCCCAGACGAAGACTTAATGTGCATCACAAAAATAGAATCTTAGTCATCAAAAGAGAAGTCATGGAAGATGTGCTTTGATGGTGCGTCAAATGCTTTAGGGCATGGAATTGGAGCAATCCTGGTATCACCAGACGGGAATAATTATCCGTTCACTGCAAGACTGAACTTCTTCTGTACCAATAATATCGCAGAATATGAGGCCTGTATCATGGGGCTTCGTGCAGCTATCGAACGAAACATCGAGATCTTGGAGGTGTACGGGGACTCAGCCCTAGTGATTTACCAAATCCGTGGAGAATGGGAAGTGAGGGACTCAAAATTGATTAAGTACATCGATTTAGTGGCTGGATTGATCAAGGAATTCAAAGAAATAACTTTTCATTACTTCCCACGAGAAGAGAACCAACTGGCTGATGCCCTAGCCACTTTGGCTTCAATGTTCAAAGCAAGTAGAGAAGCAGAAATAATGCCCCTCAAAATGAGCATATACGAGGTCCCTGCACACTGTTGTAGCATTGAGAAAGAAGTAGACGGACGGCCTTGGTTCCATGATATCTTAGAATATAT
Source organism: Gossypium hirsutum (assembly GCF_007990345.1). NCBI lineage: Eukaryota > Viridiplantae > Streptophyta > Magnoliopsida > Malvales > Malvaceae > Gossypium > Gossypium hirsutum. The sequence continues at coordinate 8,786,745 of NC_053448.1, forward strand.
CAAGAATCAAAGGTATCCCGAACAAGCGAATGAGAACGATAAAAAAACAATTAGAAGAATGGCAGCGGGATTTGTTCTTGATGGGGATATCCTGTATAAAAGAGGAAAGGATCAAATGCTTTTGAGATGTGTGGATGATGTAGAAGCTAGAAAAATACTTAAAGAGGTCCATGAGGGAATTTGCGGAACGCATGCCAATGGTTTTAATATGGCCAGAAAGATCATGAGACTCGGTTATTATTGGCTGACAATGGAATGTGACTGCATCAATTTTGCCAGAAAATGCCACAAATGTCAAATCTACGGCGATAAAATTCATGTAGCCCCTTCACCCCTTCATGTCATGACTTCTCCGTGGCCTTTTTCTATGTGGGGCATGGATGTCATAGGGCCAATTTCTCCAAAAGCTTCAAATGGATATCGATTCATTTTGTGGTTATCGATTACTTCACAAAATGGATTGAAGCCGCTTCGTTTGCCAATGTGACGAAGACTGTAGTGTGCAAGTTTTTGAAAAAAGAAATCATTTGCCGATATGGTTTGCCTGAAAGAATCATCTCAGATAATGCCACGAATCTAAACAATAAGATGATGAAAGAAGTGTGCGAGCAGTTCCAAATAAAGCATCATAATTCCTCGCCATATCGCCCAAAGATGAACGGGGCTGTTGAAGCAGCTAACAAGAACATTAAGAGGATCATTGGGAAAATGACTGAGACATATAAAGATTGGCACGAGAAACTTCCATTTGCTTTGTTTGCATATCGTACATCTGTGCGAACATCTACGGGAGCAACTCCTTTCTCTCTAGTCTATGGAATGGAAGCTGTGCCACCTATCGAGGTTGAGATCCCCTCTCTACGAGTATTGATGGAATCAAAGTTAGAAGAAGCAGAATGGGTTCGAGCTCAATATGATCAGTTGAACCTCATTGAAGAAAAACGTCTAAGGGCAATTTGTCATGGGCAAATGTACCAAAAGAGAATGATCGCAGCCCATGACAAGAAGGTACGACCAAGAGAGTTCCATGAAGGAGAACTCGTTCTGAGAAAGATTCTCCCAATACAAAAAGACCTGCGAGGAAAATGGGCACCAAATTGGGAAGGACCATACGTTGTAAAAAAGACATTCTCAGGAGGAGCTTTAATCCTTACCGAGATGGATGGGAAGGAGTTACCGAATTCGGTGAATTCAGATGCGGTGAAGAAATATTATACTTAAGATGAAAACCCGAAAAGGGCATCTTAAAAAAAAAAAGGGGGGATCAGGGCGAAAACCCGAAAGGGCGTCTTGATTAGTACAAAAATATTAGGATGAAAACCCGAGAGGGCGTCCTAATGAAACAAACCTGGCGGTTGAACGATAGGTCAAGTACTGAGACTACAGTATTTGAAGCACTTCTGAAAGCTCGAAATTTTCTACGCAAGAAGCCATGCTCGAAAAGATTATTGATTGAGGAACGTGGAAGAGTTCATGTGTTGAATATCTAGAGCATTTGTATCCGTGGAATACGACCTTTTCTTTCTTTTTGACATTTTTACTCTCATTGGTTAACTTTCTTTGTTTGCCACATTTGAAATAAAAGAATATGAGATACCAGTTTTGTCCCTACATAACCATTGTTCGTGCATCTCATTAGGTGTTTGTTTACATGATAAATAGTGAAATAACATACTTTGAACAAAAGAAATGTTGAGTATTACCCGGATAAGAATTTGATGAGTGCAAGATCTTCAAAGCAAGAACAAAGTTTAACCAGGGGCAAAAGGGTGATATCTGAGAAACGTCGATTACTTGTAAAGCTCGAAGACAGGTATGAGGCCCGAAGAGAAGGTCGAGAATCAAAGCAATGAACGCAGATCCTCAACAATCGTGGCGAAAAGGACATACGACCAATATGCTTAAGGAGCACTGCATAATCATGTAGGCATAAAGGCATTTAAGACAAACATGTGCATATCATGATGACATCATGCATGGCATATACAGGTAATCCAGAAAAGCAAGAAATCTTGAATGAGAGTCGCACTGAATCAAAGGAAAAGATACCCGAGTTCTACCAAAGGACTGGTTTTGGTATTTTGATGTTTTTAATTCATGCTTTCCAAGGAAAATTAACTCATATTGCGAGAAATGAGTTGAGCCTCAGGACACGCTGAGGTAATTTCAATTTTTGTTTTCCAAATTTCAACTCATATTGCGAGAAATGAGTTGGGCCTCAGGACACGCTGAGGTAATTTCAATTTCTGTTGTCAACTCATATTGCGAGAAATGAGTTGAGCCTCAAGACACGCTGAGGTTTTTGTTTTCCAAATTTCAACTCATATTGCGAGAAATGAGTTGAGCCTCAGGACACGTTGAGGTAATTTCAATTTCTGTTGTCAAAAAAATCAACTCATATTGCGAGAAATGAGTTGAGCCTCAGGACACGCTGAGGTAATTTCAATTTTTGTTTTCCAAATTTCAACTCATATTGCGAGAAATGAGCTGAGCCTCAGGACACGCTGAGGTAATTTCAATTTCTGTTGTCAAAAAAATCAACTCATATTGCGAAAAATGAGTTGAGCCTCAAGACACATTGAGGTATTTTCAATTTCTGCTTTTCAAGAAAATCAACTCATATTGCGAGAGGTGAGTTGAGCCTCAAGTCACGCTGAGGTATTTTCCATTTCTGTTTTTCAATTTTTGTTTTTCAAAATCAACTCATATTGCGAGAAATGAGTTGAGCCTTAGGACACGCTGAGGTAATTTCAATTTCTGTTGTCAAAAAAATCAACTCATATTGCGAGAGGTGAGTTGAGCCTCAGGTCACACCGAGGTATTTTCCATTTCTGTTTTCGTCATTATGTTTTTGAAAGAATCAACTCATATTGCGAGAAATAAGTTGAGCCCCAAGACACATTGAGGTAATTTCAATTTCTGTTTTCAAAATTCAACTCATATTGCGAGAAATGAGTTGAGCCTCAAGACACGTTGAGGTATTTTCAATTTCTGCTTTTCAAAATTCAACTCATATTGCGAGAAATGAATTGAGCCTTAGGACACGCTGAGGTAATTTCAATTTCCGTTGTCAAAAAAATCAACTCGTATTGCGAAAAGTGAGTTGAGCCTCAGTTCACATGTTGAGATATCTTTAGTTTTTGTTTTTAATGTCTGTTTTTAAAGAGTCAATTCATATTGCGAGAAATGAGTTGGGCTCAAGATCACATGCCAAGTAAGAATAAAGATTGAAGTTGATGAAAGACACCAGACTTGGTCTCCCTGAAGCTGCAGTGGAGCCGGTCAAAAGTTGCAAGTCTTGTCTCCCTGAGGTCGCAGTGGAACTGATCGAGGATATCAAATCTTGTCTCGCTAGAGTTACAGAAGAGAAGATCACGAATCTCATCTCACTGAAGCGATAAAAGAGCAGATTGAAGTCACATTGGAGTAGATTTAAACTACAAGGCATATATCATAAGACGCAGTGGACTAGAATGAGGCTACTTGAAGAAAGGAAGCACCAAAAGAAGTCAAAACTCGGCGAGCTCGGGCAAAATTGGCCTTTCTTAGTCTTTGCTCTGTTCTCGTTACACGATAACAAGCAAAGAGGGGCAGCTGTAAGGCCCAATTTTATGCCCAGGCCCGAATATTAAAACAAGATAAACAACAGTCCAATTACAAAGGAAAATAACAAGCCCAATGTAGCCCATGGCCCAAAACAAAAATTAAAAACCCAGCCCAGACAACATTAACATTTTCGGCAGAAAGATGCCCCCCAAACCCTAGCGCCGCATGCCTCGCGTGGCCTCCTCGTCTGCCACGCCCAGTTCTCCATGCCACCATGTCGGCCACCTGCTCCTTTGTACTACCATACCTCTGTCACCTTCACCCATTCCCTGCAGGACCAGAAAGAAGACAAGACAATAAAATACAATTTTGAAAAGGCTATAAAAGCCTATTTGGCTTTCTGTAACGGGGGGTTTCTTTTTTATTGTTGTTTTTTCGGTATTTTAATACAAAAAACAGAAGCTAGAATAAAAAAAATACATAGATTTCAGTACTGAGATAGCAAACATTCGGAGAAAAAGGAAAGGCAAACGGAAAAGGTTACTTTTTCATCCATTTTCTTTCGATTTCCATATACATATCTATACATTTTTTAAATTAATATAAACCTAAAATCTATATATTCTAAGACCAAAAATAAATAAAAAATATAGCAAAAAAAAAGAGAGAAATTTTACCTTTTTCGGCCACCGCGTGAGGTGGCCGGCGCCGGCGCCGACGAGTCTCCGGTGACCGTCCGGCGACCGGACCCTTGGCCGGAGTCCCACCGGAAATCGCCCTCTCCCTCTCTCTCTCCCTTCCTTTTTCTTTTTTTTCCCTTTCCCCATCCCCAAATGAATTTTTTAAATTTTTTTTTACTTATATAAGGGACCGAAACGCACCGTTTTGGTCCCCCCCTTTTAATAAATAAAACGACGTCGTTTTGGACGCGGGTCGGGTCGACCCGACCCGCACCAGGGCAGGATCCGCGTGTTTCTTAGTGGAAGGGAAATTTGCGTGCTCGGCCCTTCCGCTTTTCTGAGATTTCACAAATACGTTTTTTCATGTTTTGTAATTCGGCCCTAGAATTTTTTCATCTTTTTCAATCTGGTCTCTGTGCTGCGCAGCGTTTAGATAGTTGGGATTATTTGCGATTTCGGTCCCTCCAGGTTGCGTGCACCTCACATTTTGATCCCTCCTCTTTGTTTCCTTTTACATTGACCCCACAACTTTGTTTTTAATTTAATTTTAGTCCTTTTTCGTTACCTTTATTTCCTTATTAAATACTCTTATTATTTTTACATTATTAATTTTATTATTATTAATATTATTATGTATTAGTTTATGTTTTATTATACAATTATATATTTATAATATGTATACACGCTTAATATATTTGTATATACTTATAATATTAGTACTAAAAGTTTTATTTTAATATGTATATATTACCTAAATGATTAAAATTATATATGTACGTATATTCTTCATTATGTTCTTAATACTATACTTTACATATATCGTACATTTCGTTCCAAGTTTGCTTTCATGTATTGTTTAGTCAAAATTGTTTTATTGCTCATTTTAACATTGTTTCACATACTTTGCTTTAAACATTATATCTCTTTCATATTATGCACATCATTTTTAACTCTATATTGTATATCACAATCTCATATATTATGTACGTACTTCTCATATTATTAGTTACGCATATATTCTTTACATTATCTTATGTACATATATTTTTCATATTATATTATATACCTATCCTTTTGATACCATGTTGTATATATTTTCAATACTATATTACAAAAATTTTTACCATATTATGTATGTTATGTATATACGTTTTAATGTTTTTGTACTATCTTATATGTATATTTTAATAACTATATGAGGTATGTATTTTTAACACCGTATTATGTATGTAACTTTCAACATCATTGTATACACACTTTTTAATACTATGTTATTTATACGTTTTATAGGTATCGTGTACATGCTCTAAATACCATCATGTATATAGTTTTTTATTGTTACTATTATATATACATATATGTAGTATCATTAATAGTTCTAATATCATGCTCCCATCACTTTGCTAACCATTATTATATGTTTATATATATTAATCCTTATTTCGCGTTTAATACTATTGTTAACATATTTAATATTGCATATATGGCCATTGTTTTAATATTCTCGTCGCATTTATCATTTATTTCAACATATTTCTAGCCCTTCCATTTGTTCACTTTTATTTCATATCCATTTTGCTTGGCATTTCAATGAAAATCTTATTCTTATTTTCTAATTAATTTCAATAATCGAGGCAACATATCGACTTAACATTAAGTCATCGAGTTCATCGCTATGTTGGGTGAACGTCAATTGACTCGTGTTAAAGCGATATGCCCTTCTCAAAAACCGGAATAAACTAAAATTTCTCGTTTTTTTCAGATCACAACTAAACTTTACATTGAATTCGCATTTTTGAAAATTAAGACAACATGTGTTTATGAGATATCAATTTTTGGGCGTCGCGAGGGTGCTAATACCTTCCTCGCGCGTAACCGACTCCCGAACCCTAATTTTCCTCTGGATTTTAACGTAGACTTAAACTCAGCCTTTTATTTGTTTTAATAAAAGATCTAATAGGTGTCCGATCACACCTAGGAAAAAGGATCGGTGGCGACTCCCTGTTTATTTCAAAAATCAAACGTCAAATTTTCAATAAATCGCCACAATTAGCGACCCCGAATCCACCAAATTTTTACGTCGCTACAGTCTCAGTAGAGTCTTTCAGTGGCATGTTTCAGTCCTCTTCCCCCATTAATTAGAAAAAGTGGGCCACCTGTTCAGGTACAAGATACTATCATTACCGCCTAGACAATTAGACGCCCAACTCATAATTGCAACAACCCAATTGCAAGAGCGGAGCTCTACCAACTGAGCTATATCCCCCTAGCCAAGTGGAGCATGCATGAAAGAGTTAGATGTTTTTTCTATTCTTTTTCTTGGCACAACTAGGTTATCCTGGACTTGAACCAGAGACCTTACCCATGAAGTAAAGCATCGCACCTACAGTCCAACCAATTGGGCGAGAATCAATAGATTCATTTTCAAGAGCTATTCATCTTTCTCGAACCGAGCATACAACTCTCTGTTGTACTGTGCTTTCTAAGTGTGCTTGTTTCCCCCTCTTCCTTACCATGGCAAGTATTTGTGAAATAATAAATAACTCCGATAGGAAGAAAAAAAAAGAGGGTGTTAAGAGACCCTCTTGGCCCAACCCTAAACACTCTAAGATCATTTTTCAAACTTGCTCCTATTTCGAGTCAAGAAATAGATAAATAGACACATCCCATTACATTGATCAGGGGCGTTCGTAGTGATGATGGGATCAAAGACCAAGAAGTGAATTATTTATCAGCCAAACATTCTTCTTAATGCTAGATCCAATCTCCTGGTCCCTATAAAAAGGAAAAAGAATTTCATTTTCTTCTTTTCGGGAAGGGAGGATTAAGAAAATCCTATTAATTACAGCTTTCTTGGGACCTTCAGGAAAAACATGAAAAAATGGCTCGAATAGTACGATCCCTTTGTCACCCCAGAATGAAAGAGGCGATCTCGTAATTTTTAGTCTGTGAAGATACATTGTTAGCTGCTACATTTTATTTTCCCATTGAGGCCGAACCTAAACCTGTGCTCAAGAGACAGCTTTCCATACACTGATAAGGGATGTATGGATTATCGAGACGAGAGGAGTCATAGTGGTCCCCCTTGGACCGCTCAAATCCCACGAGTGAATAGAAAGTTTAACCTACATTGGATCTCACCTGGATCGCCCCATCTATCCTCTTGAGGAGAAGTTTGGTTTCAAATCCCGGTTTGAACAAGAGAAGTACGCCATGCTAATGTGCCTTGGATGATCTACATCTCAAGGTTAAGCGTTGATGAGCACATTAAACTATCCATATGGCTGAGAGCCCTTACAGTGCAGGCACAACAACGCAATTATCAAGGGCACACTCTACCACTGAGCTAATAGCCCATCATGCGGGCCTCTTGTTGAGGGCCCTCTATGCCAAAAGCAAAAGAAACCCCATCAATATTTTTCCTTTTTACGCCCCCATGTCACCACATAGGAAGGACCCAGGGGCATAAAAGGGGATCCTATTTATTTCACAAGCAACCTTAAAAAATTGGCATGTGTCTCTTTTTTAAAATATTTATTTGTAATATTTTACTATACACTTTAGAACACTTGTCAATCCCATGACCTTGCTTATAGAGTTTAAAAACTCCACTCGCAGTGTACCAAATATTATTCCTTAAAATAATACTTTTATATATAAAATATTTATTTAAGAAACCTACAAAGAAGACTTAAACCACATTCAAACTTTTTTAGTTTATTTTATAAATAATGAATTTTGTTATACATTTGGCTTTGCTCTTTAGTCTTTTGTCAAATTTGCTGAGTGCTGGGCATCGCCTTTACCCACAACCATCGGTACCAATAACCTCTACTCCTAACTCCTCAATTTCCACATCCTCCATCATCACGACATTGAGCTAGGAATGATTGTGGAGCTACTAACATGACCTTTCGTCGATTGTGTCTCAAAGACCTCATCATCACTTATATATCCCCAATCATTCCCACCCTAAAACATAACCTCAAACACAACAAACCCGTTTTGGCAACAACCTAAAGACATTGATTCCCACCCTTTTTGACCTCAAGTTGTAATTTTTGACCTAACATGAATATGATGGTCATTCATGTTGAAAAAAAGAAAAAGTTGAGTCTGCATGAATCTTCTTTATGGTTTTTTTCCTTAAATTATTTTATTTATAAAATTATTATTTTAATGAATAAATTTTATATTAGAAAATGGGAAAAATAGATATTCATCTATTTATAAATATTTCATAATTTTGTATGTATTTTTATTGAAAAATGAACTTTTATTTTTTTTATTTTTGAAAGTTTTTTAAATTTTAAATTTTTAAGAATTAAGACTAAGTTGATAGAATGTGTAAAGTTGAGAGCTAAATTTGTTAAATTTTTTAGATTTAAGACTAAGTTGATAAAATCTGTAAATATTTGAGATAAATTTGTTCTTAAGAGTGACCAAAATATTAAATTTCAATAATGTTAATGATTAAAATAGAAATTTTATATTAATTATCTTACCTATAAAATTATATCTTTTACAATTTTGAGATAAAAATATTTTAATATTAATTATCTTTTACTTTCAATAATCATAAATCTATTAAAATTTTAATTTAAAAATTTTAATTATAATTATCTTTAAATTTTAATTACCAAATAATAACTCTATAAATATTGTCCTAACAACTTTCATTATGAAGAAAATAAAAGCTTAGTTAGGTTCTAAATGTTTGATGAAACCAAGAGATTTAGGGATCAAAATAGAAAATGAAGGCTTAAGAGCAGTTGTTGGGTTTGACAAGTTTTCTTCTTTACATAAGAAACAAATTATGTTCACCATACAAATTTTGCTTACACAAAACACTCTTTGAAGCCCTAGTAGGCTACTGAAAAATTATGACGATGTTGATCGCAGTTTCAAACACTAATGAAGTTTTTTCTTAACAATGCGTTGCCAATAATAAAGGAGATGGTCAGGGATAGAGTTGCTCATGGGCCGGGCCCGACGGCCCGTCTAAAATATGGGAGGGTTTGGGTAAAAATATAGGCCCGAAATATGGGCTTGGGCAAAAAAACGAGGCCCGATTAAAAAATGGGCCGGGCCTCGGGCACCACTTTTTTGGCCCGGGCCCGGCCCGAATACAATAATTTTTTTATTTTTTAAAATTTTAAAATACTTTTAAAATACTTTTTTTAAATTTTTTTAATTTTAAAATATTTTTAAAATATTTTTAAAATACTTTTAATTTTTTTTAATTTTAAAATATTTTTAAAATAGAATTTTTTATTTTTGTTTTAATTTTTAAAATAAATTTTTGGTATTTATTTAAAAAACAGGCCGGGCCGGGCCGGGCCGGGCTTATGAATTTTTTCCCGGGCCGGGCCTGTGCAAAATTCTAGGCCCATATTTCGAGCCGGGCCGAGCCCGGGCCTAGGACTCGGGCCGAAAATTTTTTTCCGGGCCCACCCCGCCCGGCCCATGAGCACCTCTAGTCAGGGATTTCAGCGCGGGCATAGGTTCAATACCTCATGTGCCAATAAACTCATTAACATACACGATTATAAAGAAACGAGACTACTTCAAGAGAGATGGGGATTAATTTCAAGTAAAACTAAAGAGTTAAAGAGCAAAAAAAGAAAAAATAATTCTGTCGTGAAATTTATAGAAAGATAAGTACAATAATATTTTTAGAAAAATGAAACCAATTTGTTTATTTATTTATTTTTTATTTAATGTTAATACATGAAAAATCTTGATTATAGAATACTTGTCAACCCCATGACCTTGGTTATAGGGTCTAAAACTCCACTGTCAGTGTACTAAATATTATTCTTTAAAATAATACTTTTATAAATAAAATATTTATTTAAGAAACCTACAAACAAGACTTAAACCACATTCAAACTTTTCCCCCTTTTTTTAGTTTATTTTATAAATAATGACTTCTTTTTTTTTTTTTTATAAATTTGGCTTTGCTCCTTAGTCTTTTGTCAAATTTGTTGTTGAGTGTTGGCCACTGCCTTCAATCACAACAAATAACCCCTACTCCTAACTCCTTAATTTCCACATCCTCCATCATCACGACATTGAGCTAGGAATTGATTGTGGAGCTACCGACATGACATTTTGCCTATTGATTCTTCAAGACCTCATCCTCAGTTATATATCTCCAATCATGTCTATCCTAAAACACAACCTCAAACACAACAAACTCGTTCGGACAATAACCTAAAGACATCGATTCTCACCCTTTTTTCACCTCAGGTTGTAGTTTTTGACCCAACTTGAACATGATGATCTTTCATGTTGAAAAAAAGAAGAAGAAAAAGTTGAATTTGCATGAGTCTTCTTCATGGTTTTTTTCCCTTAAATTATTTTATTTATAAAACTATTATTTTAATGATTAAATTTTATGTTGAAATTTTATTGAAAAATGAAATTTTAATTTTTTTTATTTTTTAAAGTTTTAAAATTTTAAAATTTTAAAATTTTAAAATTTTAAGAATTAAGACTAAAGTGATAGAACGTGTAAATTTGAGAGCTAAATTCGTTGAATGTTTTAGATTTAAGACTAAATTGATAGAATCTGTAAATATTTGAGCTAAATTTATTCTTATGCTAATAAAAAAAGGTCTCAACTAGTAATTCAACATAGGAGTGACCAAAATATTAAATTTCAATAATATTAATGATTAAAATAAAAATTTTAATATTAATTATCTTACCTATAAAATTATCTCATTTACAATTTTAGGATAAAAGTATTTTAATATTAATTATCTTTAACTTTCAATAATCATAGATCTATTAAAATTATTATTATCTTTAAATTTTAATTACCAAATAATAACTCTATCAATATTGTCTAACAACTTTCATTACAAGGAAAAGAAAAACTTAGTTAGGCTCTAAATATTTGATGAAACCAAGAGATTTAGGAATCAAAATATAGATTGAAGGTGGGTTTGACAAGTTTTCTTCTTTACATAAGAAACAAATTATGCTCACCATGTAAATTTTGCTTACACAACCACAATCTTTGAAACCTTAGTTGGCTATCGAAAAATTATGACGATGTTGATCGAAGTTCCAAACACTTATGAAGTTTTCTCACAACAACGCGTTGCCAATAGTAGAGGAGATGGTCAGGGATTTCAACGCGGGCATAAGTTCGATACCTCATGCGCCAATAAATTCACTGACATGCATGATTACAAAGAAATGTGACTACTTCAAGAGAAATGGTGATTAATTTTAAGTAGAACTAAAGAGTTAAAAACAAAAAAAAAGAAATCTGTCATGAAATTTATAGAAAAATAAGTACAATAATATTTTTAGAAAAATGATATCAATCATTAAAATAAATTTATATAAAATTATAAAATAATTTTAATATCTTTTAATTGATATATACAATTAAACCCATGCATCGCCAGGTAAGAAAATTAATTTATAATAATATAACTTAATTTGTAATTTCCTTTAGTTTCATATGAAAATATAAAAATAAAAAACACCTTTATAATAAAAAAATAACATATAATCATTGGTATAAAATAAAAAATAGTTAAATTTATCTAATATAATTAAATATTAATTATAATTATTTTGATTCTTTTTTAGGCGTTGAGTTTCAAATTTTGGGTTTTAGGCATCAGAATTTGAATTTTGAATTTTTGATTATGAGTTTCGGATTTATTATTTTTGTATTTATTTATGTTTAATAATTATGACTAATATTTAATTTTAAAACCTTTAATATTTTTATTTTATATCAATAACGATGTATAATCTTATAATTTAGTGATTGACAATGCATTAAATATTTTCCTTATAATAATATAAAAATATTTTAATTATTTCCTAACCATGAGTTGTTGCCCAAGAATCATAGTATAGATATAGATAATATTATTTTTAAATTTAATAATTTAAAAGATAATTTTTAAAATAGATAAAAAAAATACTGAACTGAAGAATCTCTATCTCTATCTCTATAAAAATAAAATTAAAAATTAAAAATTAAAAATAATTCATTTAAAATAAGATTTTCACCGACCAATTCTAGCTAGAACAGAAGAGGACAACCAGACACTGGTAAGCCAAATTTGTCTCAAGGGAGAGAAAGCAAGAGAGAGAGAAGAGAAAGAAAAGGTAAAAGGAAAATTCTTTATTTTTTTATTTTGAATTTCCAATAAATATATTTTAATTTTTGTTGCTAATACACGTTACAACTACTATGCGATTCCACGTCTGCCTCACGTTCTTCATTGCACTATTTTGCTGTAGGGAAGTATTAAAGATTTGTGTGACCAATGAGTATAGGAAAGGAATCGTCGCTGCAGATTTCTTGGCGAAAATGAGGTCTGAGTCATGTCACCACCTTTGTTTCTTTCGAGAGGCACCAGCAAGCATTCAACCTATTTTTTTAGCTCACCGCATTGGTATCATAACAATTTTACATGTTGGCGGCAACAAATCATCGCCAAGACCTACTAGAATGGGCAACATTCAAACTCTACCACTTTCTTATAAAGGAAAATGATTTTTAAAAAATATTTAATTTTTTTAAAAAAGTTAATATTTTTTTGTGTTTAGATGAATCTGTGTAAAATATTTTTTTTATTTGGCAGGTTTCTTAAAAATATTTCATAAAAGTCATTTTCAATTAAACAAACATACATTTGAGATTTTTCTTTTATCTTTTCATCGTTTAATTGAGTTTATTTTATATCTATAATTTTTATCTAAAAGTAAAATTATCTATGAAGGAGCTTTTTTCTAGAAAATTACTTACACTTTCAAAAGAGTAAGCCATTTTACAAGAAAAAAATGCTTATTTTACGTTGACCTGTAAGTTATTTTCTATTGACTAAGCTGTTTTTTGTGAAATAAACACATGAAAATGCAAAAAATATTTTTCGTAAAACTTTTTACATGTAAATAAACGGACCCTTAATTTATATTATAAAATTAAAGTATGTAAAATATTTAGTTAATAAATTAATATTCTAACATAATATACATATCATTTATATATAAAGTAGTGTGAATTTTAGAAGTACTAGATTTTAGTATTATGTTTTATGTGAATACATACGTTTATATTTTCATTATATATATATATATATTTGAAGAATCATTTCTTATAATTAAAGATTAATTACTTCAACATTTATTATGAGTTTGAATAAATGTACAGTGAAAATTTCTATAAATATGTTATAGATTGAATTTCAATAAATAAAAATTATTTTGAGAATTGAGATTAGAGTGTGATTTAATTTGCATGTTTACAATAATAATAGATAAAATTAATTATGATTTTTTAATTTCATTTTAAAACATAATTTCATTTTTTTAAATTATCTAATTAACTCTTAATTTTTAAATTTAATTTTAAAACATAATTTCATTTTTTTTAGTTTTAATATTAAAACTATTTTTATTACATTTTGCATTTTAAATATTTTTTTCCTATTTAAAACCAAATAACAATGTTATTAATTAAAATGTAAAATCAACTTGTATCAAATATAATCAAATTAAACTTAATGTATCTTGTTTAAAACTAACTTGTATAATTAGGATGTGATTATCATAATATATATTTCAATTTTATAATAGTTTATTTTCATAACTGAAATAATAATTGAGATTAAATCATCTAATTGTATTATAAAAATAATATGAAATAAAATTTATATATATAAAGTTCAACTTCTTAAAAATAATTAAAATAAAGCATATTTATTTTTTTTTATAAATCTAACTTTTTAATCATTATATTAATAACTGTAACACCCAAAAATCATAGGGTTGGAATTAATAAAATCAATAAGAAAAGAACCTTAGTATAAGTGGAAGAGAACTTAGTAAATTCCTTGGTGAGCCAAGATTCAAATCTTGCTCTTTTCATTTTACCTATTTTGTTTTCAGCTATTAAGGAACAAAACTAGGCTAGTGTAAGTATTAAATGTGGTAGAAAATGATTAAAAATGAACTTGTTGGTTCAATAGTAAGGCCTTAGCAGATTGGGTAATTTACCAAATTAGCCCTCTAAATTTTGCTTAAGCTTGTCATTTGGTCCTTTTCCTAATCATAATAGGATTTTGGTTATTTATTTCAACCCTATTTAGAATTTCTTTTCTCTCTTCTTTAAATACACCTCTTTCTCTTATTTTTCTCACTTTTCTTTTTCATAAATTTTCATATTCTTTTGCTGGAAGTTTATTGTTGAAATCCCGAACCCAAATTCCACCCCATTCAATTTGTTCTTCGTATTGTTTTAGCATAACACCATCAAAATCTGTTTCTAACGTGCCAAGATCGGTAAGAATTCTTATTTTTAATTTTGTAGAACCTTAGCATTCTGAAATAAATAACATTCTTGTCAATCTTTCAATCGATTTCGAATCTTTTACAAACTTTCTCGAAAATATTGATAAATTCAATAAATCTTGGAAATCGATAGTAATTCTTGCATTTTTGTTTATCAAAGACCCATTATAGGTGACCCGAATCATATTTGGACGTAAGGATCGCCATACGAGACCCCGAAAGTCAGGTGTGTGTTCTTTTACAAGAAAATCAAGGTAAATTTGAACCCAACCCAAACCACACAGCCTGCCATACAGGCGTGTAGGTTGCTTGTGTGGACCACACAGCCTGGACCCTCCCACACGGCCATTTGCCCATGTTTCTTAAATTTTTCAATTTTGCTCAAAAATTTATGTTTTGTGCAGATTAGTCCCTGAATGGTTCCCGGACTATTTTTAGTGTTTAATTTATGCAATTAAGCCCTCGATAGTATAAAAAATACTTGAATCCTTGATTTCATTGATTGTATTAATATTAATTATATACCCAATTGAATGAGCTGGGAGTAATCATGTTTATTGTATCTGTATTTACGATTTTTCGTATAAGATGCCTTATGACACCGCTATATTAAACCTTTGAAGAATATATAATTTTTTCCACTGAATTAATTATTTGAAAATATATTTATTGCTACAATATTTGATTATTTTTAATCATAATATCTTTTTTTTGTTATGATCTGTTTTAAGCATGCCTTATTTTGTTGCATGGGTTGAAACGTTTTGTAAGAAGGAAGTTCTAGCAGACTATAAATCTGCAAAACTGGTGGTTTATCCACATATTATCTAACAGTTTTTATTTACAAAAATATTGTGCATTCACAACCATCTGGTAGTATATTAACCTGCAACCTTGGTGGTTCGCCCACCCATTTACTATAGCAAAACAGGTTTTTAGCGGCGTTTTTTTGGGCATTTAGCGGCGCTTTTTGCTGCCACTAAAGATATTTGCGGCGCTTCCGAAAGCGCCACAAAAAAGGCCGTTAACGAAAACGTCGCTAACGTTTGCAGCGTTTACAACTAAAAACGTCGCTAAAGATCATGTTCTTTAGCGGCGTTTTTCCTTAAGCGCCACTAAAGAACATGTTTTTCAGCAGCGTTTTTTTTAAGCGCCTCTAAAGAACATGTTCTTTAGCGGCGTTTTTTATATGAGCGCCGCTAAAGAACATGTTCTTTAGCGGCATTTTTTTCTAAGCACCTCTAAAGAACATGTTCTTTAGCGGCGCTTTTTCTTTGCTTTTTTACAAAAACGCCACTATTTTTGGGATTTTTTTATATTAAAATTTTCATTTCTTTTGCCCTCCTGTAGCAAAAAATAAAAAACAACCAAATTTAAACCAGCCAAAAGCAATAAATTTATATAATATTTCAAATTAAACGAATAAAATAATATTAATATCAATAAATAAAAGTGAATTCATATTATTTTTGCAAAAATGTTAAAAGTTAAAATGATAAAAATATTAATACAATACACTATGATGGCGGAAGATGCGACTGAAACATCTTCATCATACTCTGAAGCTGCTGCTGGAGTTCGTCGTACTTTCTGCTCTGCTCTGCTCTGCTTCTCTTGCTGCAGCCTCTGCTTTAAGTTTTAGCTGTAGTTCTTCATATTTCTTTTGAACCTCTGCTTCTCTCGTTGCAGCCTCTGCTTCTCTCGCTGCCGCATGTGCTTTAAGTTGTAGCTGGAGTTCTTCATATTTCCTTTGAACCTCAGCTGTGGTCGCTTGCATCTGAGTCATATGGTCTTTTAACCTCTTAAATTCAGCTTGAGCCTGACTCCCCGAAGCCATGTATTGCTGCGAACTGGATCCAAAATATTGGGTTGGGCTAACAAAAGATCCTTGAAATTGAACCCGACCATACCTTTCAGGACCCAAAACTTCAGTAATAATCTGGTTATCAATGTCTTCAAGACGAACAGAACTATCACTAGAAGCAATCGCTTCGTACTCCGCCTTTTTATCCTTCAGTTTTTCCTAATAAATAAATCGCATAGTTAGGAACACAATATATATTAAAAAACATATGCAACATAACAATAGTCGCATTACAAGCAATGAATTAAACCATTAGAAAATAAACACTATAAATAACTAAAACAAGTCAAATCGTATTAAGTAAACGTACCATTATTTCACCGGCTTCAGGAGTCATGGGAGATCCATATTTCTTCCTATGTGTAATTTCAAAAAGTTGAAGGCGTCCAACTTTTTGGCCGGACGACAGTTCCTACAATATAGTAGTAAAAATATTATTTAATGAAAAGTTATACATATTTGACAATATTAAAAAATTAAAAATACCTCCGCCTCAAGTACACATGCAAAACTTCTCGACCCGGCTGTGTGAGTGAATTTTTGTTTCTGCCTGCTGCTTTTTCCAACTTGTTCACGATCCTACGTTATGAAATTTTTAGCACGTAAATAGTAAATACTATAAACCAAAATAATTACAATAGTTTGGAAGTACGTCATACCTCGCCTTTCTTCAAATGCCAAAATCTAACCGCATCTTCCCATTGGTACCTCAACATACCCGACGGGACATTTTGCAATTTCTCATCCAGGGTTGTTTTTGTTTTATAATAATTTTTCTTCAAAGTGCTTTTATTATCTCTCCATCTTTTTCCCAATGCCTTCTTTACATAAGCATCCGAGACCTCTAAAGCAAACCTCGCCTACAAAAAACACAAGTTAATAAAGTAAATATAAATGAAACTATTTCCCAAGCATTACAGATGACATTAACATTTTGTTACCTTAATATTATCGAGGGCTTGGTTTTTGTTGCTATCGGGCATTTGATGCCATGACTCGTAGTTGATAGGCAACATATTCGCATTTCGTGCTAAAATGCTTATGTATCCTGCTAAAAGTCGAGCTTCTGATCCAACAGGCTGACCAAAACTGTTTCGTCCAACTTTGACACGCTCGATTAGATCTAACTCGTATAACTCTTTAAGTAGCGTACGTCCTCGACCTCTGCGCGTCCCACCATTTTCAGCTACAAATGGTATATTATAATATAAGAATTTGAAAAATGAATCAATTATAAGTCAACACGCATGTAAATTAAATGTAAAATTACTTTGAACTTCTGTAGGATCCTCAGGTGTAATCGGAACATTCGAAGATCCAATTGCTGTCTGTTGTTCAGTACTATTTGTTTCTGTCGAGTTTGGATCATTTTGAACAATGCTTCCCCTTAGAATTTTTCTTCTAGGCATTTTATCTGCAATACACATAAAATAGTTGAAAACTTAATAACTAATTACAACAATAACAACACATATAAAATAGTTGAAATATATAATAAGACCAAGATTTAAATTATGATATTACATATAATTAAACAATCGTAAAATCTTACTACATCATTATTCGTAGATGTCTTCATCCGTATCCTGACGAACCCATTGAAATTGTGCACTAGTACTAGGGATATTATCGTTTAAGTTTTGTTCTGAAAAGGGCAAAGTTTCTGATCTGTCGTCGATGTTATCTTTACTTCCACTGCCCATGTCAAACAAGTCTCTAGGGATGTTACGGAGTACAACATACCAACCCTCATCAGTTGGATCTTTTGAGTAAAAAACTTGTTTGACTTGAGATGAGAATACATACGGCTCATCTATCAGTTGTTGTCCTGTGTGAACCAATCGGTCAAAGTTCACCATTGTAAAACCAAATTGATCTTGCTTTATTTCACGAGCAGTATTAACATCGGCCCAATCACCTCGAAATAAGACAACTTTCCATTTGCCGTAGTAATTCAACTCAATTATGTCAGTAAGATGTCTGAAATATTTCACATTTCCCTCGACAGGATTATTATCCCTAGCACTAGCATAACTTGTAATTGCAGAATTAACAACTATTCCAAAATTTTGCGTTCTCCTCAACCTCTCACGATATTTTGTATGAAATCTGAATCCGTTGATGAGGAACGCACTATATCTTTTAACCACTCGATTTGGACCTTGGAAGAGCCATTTAACTTCGTCGTTTACGTTCTTCCCACTCCAAACATATTGAATGGAAAGTAAACTAAGTAATTAAAAATGTTATGAGAAAACATTATTATTTGTAAGCGGAAGCTCCAATTGCATACCGTTTGGCTTAACCATTCATAAAAAGATTCTGTAAACAACTTATTGATATCTCGATGTTGTGTTCTTCTGGAGTGCGAACGAGATCTCAATATTTGTTTGTACTCACTATGTTAAAAAAAATTCACTTTGTTAGAAGATAAACAATTTTTAATTTGATAAATATTTATCAAATTTGTAGAACTTACTTCATTAAAGGTTCCATTGATTCATGGTGAAACAGAACATATCGATGTGCTTATACCCACAACAAATGATCTAATTCTGTAATTTCAACTTTGCTGATTGGTTCTCTAAAACTTTGGAACAAATAAGTAAAGGCCAAGTTATGATCCGTGAGTCCAGCGTTCCTATTTGGTCTATTCAACCTTGTTTCGACATCTTCCAAATATCTTGAGCAGAAGGTCATACATTTCTCTACCAAGTAGCCTTCAGCAATCGATCCTTCTGGATATCGCTTGTTGCGGCAGTAAGACTTTAATTTGGATAGGAACCTACACATGATATACAACATTATCAAAAGTGTATTACTAAATCCATAGAGGTGAATGAAGAAAAATTTTAAAAATTTCAATTAACACCTTTCTATGGGATAC
The DNA here is from genome assembly GCF_007990345.1 of Gossypium hirsutum. Lineage (NCBI taxonomy): Eukaryota > Viridiplantae > Streptophyta > Magnoliopsida > Malvales > Malvaceae > Gossypium > Gossypium hirsutum. The sequence continues at coordinate 8,806,051 of NC_053448.1, forward strand.
ATCCATCGATAGAAAACGGGTCCGCCAAGAATTACTTCGTGTAGGAGATGGATTATCAAGTGAACCATAATGGTGAAGAAGGAAGGTGGAAAGATTTTCTCCATGTTGCATAAAGTCAAAACGGCTCGATCCTGTACCTTCTGAAGTTCTTGAACATCCAAAACTTTGCCACAAATGGCTTTCATTATATTGGATAGTTCAATTATACAAGACGTCACATTCTTGGACATACAACATCATAAAGCAACTGGCAGTAAATCTTGCATCAAGATGTGATAGTCATGTGATTTTAGTGAATATAATCTTCGATCTTTAACACTAACACATCGAGATATATTTGATGCATACGCATCTGGAACTTTTATATCCATCAGCACCATGCAAAATAGTTCTTTCTCCATCTTGGACATTGAGAAAATAGAAGGCGGCAACTGATATTTCCCATTCGGAAGTAGATTGGGATGAAGATCAGGTCGAATTCCCATTCGGACTAAATTAAGTCGACTCTGAAGATTGTCTTTTGATTTTCCGTCAACATTCAAAATTGTACCCACAATGTTCTCGCAGACATTTTTCTCAATGTGCATAACATCAAGATTGTGTCGTAAAAGGTGATGCTCCCAATAAGGCAACTCAAAAAAATACTTCTTTTTTTCCACAAGTCCGCCTCATTAGGATCGTCCTCTTCGTCGGAGTCATCATCAGCTTCATCATTTGATCGTCTATTTCTTTGCGTGTTTGGCGGTTGGTTCATCTTCCCATAAATGAAATTCATATCTTCCAATATGAACAAGATTTCAGAGCCACTGGTCTGGGGAGGAGCTTCTCTGAACTCTTCAGTGCCGTCAAATACAGAACTCTGAAACCTAAATCTATGATTTTTCGGTAACCACCGACGATGCCCCATGTAAGAGAACTTTTTCCCATTGTACAACCATTGTGAACATGTTTGTGCAGCACAACAAGGACACGCATAACGACCCTTGGTACTCCAACCGAATAAATTGGCATAAGCGGGAAAGTCATTAATTGTCTACATCAAAGCTGCACGTAAATTAAAGTTCTCCTTTCTCACCACATCGTATGTCTCAACACCAGCCCATAAATTGTTTTAACTCTCAATAAGTGGCTGTAAATAAATGTCGATATCATTCCCGGACCCTTTCTCTCTAGGGATAATCATAGATAAGATAAGGGAAGATTGCTTCATGCAAATCCACGGAGGCAGATTGTAAGGAACAAGCACTCTGGCCAAGTATTGTACGCAGTGCTCATGATCTTGAAAGGATTAAATCCATCAGATGCTAGCCCAAGCCTCACACTCTTAGGATCGCTTGCAAAGCCTGGAAATTTATTGTCAAATGATTTCCAAGCTAAAGAATCTGCCAGATACCTTAGTAATCCATCATCGGTTCGTCCATCATGGTGCCACGTCATTGACTCCGCTGTCTTTGACGACATGAAAAGCCTTTGAAGCATTGGTATCAGGGGAAAATACCGCAAAATCTTGACTGGCTTCTTTCTCGACTGTGCATCATTTTCATTGTCGTTTCCATCTTCTGTGTTTCTACTAATCTAACGGGATTGGCCGCATACATGACAGCACTGTTGGTTTTTTCGATCGCCCCAATACAACATGCAGTCATTTGGGCAACTATGGATTTTGTTGTACCCAAGGCCTAAATCTTTTATCATTTTCTTCATATCTTTGCATGACTGAGGGATTTTTGCAAACGGAAACATTTCTCTCAAAAACTCTAACAGCATTTTCAACGAGTTTCCAGTCCACCCTCCCAAACATTGTAACTGAAAAAGACGAACAGAGAATGACATTTTTGAAAATTTTGATCCCTCATACAGTTCTTCGTTCATGTCATTAAGTAGCGCGTAGAACTTCGCTGCTTCTTCATTCGGCTCTTCATGAGGTACACTACTTCCCGGTTCGGTAAAAGCATTTCTCCCAATATTACAATCATCAGAAGCCACAAAGTCCATTGGGAACGACTGGACACCATGATTGTGCATATTAAATGCATCCCGCAACATACCTTCCATGTCATCCCCTTTATCAGATTGATGGTAAGCAGTACCAGAATAAGATACATCCATCGTTGAAGAGGAAGTATTAGGCGGGCATTCTTCATGAAATAACCATTGTTTATAACCCCGAACAAACCCATCAACAATTAGATACTCGTATACAACCTCACGATAATGCTAGTTTATGTTGACACACTTCTTACAGGGGCAAAGAATCATGTTCTCTTGGCTTGCATATTGAAATGCAAAATTTAGAAAATACTGTACTCCATTTCGATAACCGTTGCTAACCCTTGACAAATTCATCCAAAACCGGTCCATTTCTTAATTCTTGAAGTCTGACGTTGACAATAATTTGCACGGGTAAGTTAAAACGCCAGTTATAACTATAAATGAGTTATATAAGTTATGATATGATATATTTTTATGTATTATGTAAGTTACGTACTAAGTTCTGTATTATGTAAGTTATGTAAGTTGTGTATTATGTGAGTTATGTAAGTTATGTAAGTTATTTAATTTATGTAAGTTTATATATAAGTTATGTAGGCTATGTATTATCTAAATAATGTAAGTTATGTAAGTTATGTAGGCCATGTATTATGTTATTATATAAGTTATGCAAGTTTATATACTGTATGTTATTTAAGTTATGTATAAGTTATTATATTGTATGTTATTATATAAGTATATAAGATTCTATATATGTTTATATATTGTATGTTATTTAACTTATGTATTATGTAAGTTTATATATAAGTTATGATATATATTATTGATAACTTTGAGTTATGTAAGTTATGATATGATTGATAAATTTTGAAAAAATTATAGATTTTAAAAATATATATATTAAAAATGTATATAAATATTTATAAGATATGTATGTTATATATTAAAAAAATTTGGTTATGCAATTTATTTATTATGTAAGTATATCACTTTTATACTTCTTATTTATAATTATTTTTAAAATTTAAAAATTGTTTACTAATAAATTTGAAATATAGGTTATATATCCAATTTAAATTTATTCAATAAATTAGTAAATTTATTATTAATAAAATTGGAATATAGGTTATATGTCCATATTAATATATGTTATATATTAATATATGTCCCAAATTGATTGCGTTTTTTGCACGAAAGGTTGCTTACATGGTTCAAATTCAAGTAAAGGAAAATATTTTCAGCAAAGAAAACCGAACACATGAAGTACAATTTGAGATTTAAGCAAAGACTAAATTCGGTATCTGTACATGGTTGATTTAGCAGCAAAAGAAAATAAAATGCTGGATCTTAGCAGCAAAAACAGATGAGAAGGTACAATCTAATTAGCTGCAAAAACCAATTAAAATCCTTTATATCCTAAATCCAAAACCATTTAAATTACAAAACCTAAATTATGTTTTGTAAACTTATGCATTATTTAATCATTTGAAATATATATATAATTACAACGAACAAAAATCAAATCTGAACCTGAAACAAATTTACTTGAACTGAAAACTTTAAATCAATTCAGTTCACAATTGCAATTATATTTGATTTCAATTTGATAAATACAAAAAGCAGCAACATTAACCACAATGTGCAGCAAAACAATAACTTGCAACAACATTAACCCTTAACATTAACCAGCAACATTAAGCAGAACTTCCAACAAAAATGTTCACTTGCAGCAGCATTAACCAAATACCAAATTAAAACAGTCCCAACTACAAATATACCAAATATAAAAACAGTCCAAAATCACATGTAAATTTACAAAACGAAAAAACAAATAAAATAAAGGATAAACTAACCTTCTTGTTATCTACCCTTCCTATGTATTGCTTCAAACCAGTGAGAGGTACCAAATTTGCAGACTAGATTGGTAAAACTAAATTGCTGCAACCAAAGGAAAGAAAAAATTAACCAAGAAAAAACTAAACTTGTTCAACTTCATCACTAAAACAAATTTACATGAACTTAAGTGAATAATCAACTGTCAACTTATCTAAATCAAAATATTATAATAGCGTACTTTATATATAAAATTTTCTTAAATTTTATACTGATTAAACCTAAATAGAAAGACAAAACAAACGTCTTGACTCCTTTAAACAAAAACAATTAGAAATACAAAACAAGGTTTAGAATATGCTGCAAAATCGTTTTTAATTTCGAAACTTACTTTAACCAGAAACAAATTAAAAAAAATATATCAATACAAAAATTACTTAGGCATTCGAAAGAAAAAATGTTCACTTGTCAAAATGTTACTGCTTAATACCCTAAACAAAAACAGTTACTACTTAATACCCTAAACAAAATAAATTGGTAAAGCTAGAATTAAGAGAAAAGAATTTCATACCTTTACGAAGACAGAGAGAAAGTAAATCGGGCCGGATGTGATTGCACGATACTCAAAAATGAGATTGTTTTATGTGTTCGGAAACCCTAAAACCATGGACGGAATGGAATGTTAACGATATTGAACCCTAAACACGAAAAAAGAGAGGGAAATCAAACCGGTTCTTGCTTACCCAAATACCTATTCCACTGTTCGTCTTCCTCCAATGGCTGTGAAGAATTAAACGCACTAAACCAATGAAACGAAGAACCGAATAAACTAAAAGACTTCGTGAATGTCTGGAATTAGGGAAGTGGAGGAGATTTCGAAAAGAAATTAGGGATTTGGAAGGGGAAGGGGAAGGAAGCTGAGTTAGGGGCACAGGTTTTAGGGTTCGAAAGGGGAAAATATGTCACGCCAAGCAGAACGACGACGTTCTGAATAACTGAAAACGACAGCGTCTTATTTCAACCAGAATGAAAACTTGCGGCGTTTTTTACCCTAGCGCCACTAACGCCCTTAATGTGCAAAACAAAACGACAACGTTTTTGTTTAAACTACAACGAAACTTTGTGGCGTTTTAATCATAGCGCCGCTAATGCTCACATTTAGTGGCTTTTTCTTATAAACGCCACTAATAATACACCAAAACGGCCTCGTATCAATAAATGTTAAAACATTTTTGCAGCGTTTGAACCTAAGCGCCACTAAATATAAATCAAAACGCAGTCGCTTCATCAACACTTACCTCAAACCCGAGGCGGTTTCCAAAAAACGCCACTAATAACATTTACAAAACAGTAGCGTCTCTATAAATGTTAGAACAATTTCGCGGCGTTTTTAGTAAAGCGCCACTATCTATAAGCTCAAACGAAGTCGTTTCCCTAACAATTAACTCAACCTTGTGGCATTTTCATAAAAAAGCCACAAATACCATAGACAAAACGACAACATTTCAATAAACATAATTACAATTTTACGGCGTTTTATACAAAGCGCCACTAATAGCAACGTAAAACGGCGCAGTTTTATTAACTCCTAATACAACCTTGCGGCGTTTTGTTAATGCGCCACTAATAGAGAAGAACAAAACGGCTCCGTTCCCCTTCCCAGTTACAGTATTTTGCGGCGTTTATGGATAAGCGCCGCTAATGCTGCTACAAGTCCCATAGGAAACGACGCCGTTTTACTTAACGTTAAAATACTTTTTTGGCGTTTTTACGTAAACGCCGCTAAAGTCTTTCTTAACAAAAAATATTTAAAATTTCAACAAAATTTAAAAATATTTATAATTTATTTTAAATTATATCTACGCTAATAATAGAATACAAATATACTACCACGTGAGTTGTCAAATTAGTGTCATCCAAGATTGAAGTTAAATTGATCCAAAATTAAAACCAAAGTTATAAAATGGATAAATTAATAATAAATAAAAGGAGAGAATAATACATTTAAAAAAAATAAATTCGCGTTTTAAAAAATAAATCCATCAATCTATTTTTATGTTGAATAAATATAAATATTTATGTATGCAATATATAAATAAAAAATGATGTTAATTATATCAATAATTGTCTTATTATTTTACAAGATTTCGAACAAATTAAAGTTCATGTACGTATACAATTTAACATTGAATCATTCTTAATGTACCCTTTTGGGATTTAACCCATTTTGATATATATATTAAAATGATAATTTATATTTATCTTATTTAGATTTATATTCTAAAAAATCCAAAATTAAACCCTAAACCCGTGACCCATAACCCTAAACCTATTTTGGTGTAGTTAACCCAGAAACTACAAACAACAACAACCAAACCCCAAAATCCAACCCCCACTGTACCATAAACCTACTTAAATCATAAATTCTAAACATTAAACCCCAAAAACCAAACCCCAAATCTCAAACCATAAAAGTCAAAACCAAAAATCCCAAACCGTAATATTCCTAAACCATATTTTTGGGAAATTGTGTGGCCAATGTTACTGTATACAAAACATATATTTTATATTCATATATTAAATTGCATGAATCTTTAGTAAAATCTAAATGTTCTTCAATTTTTAAATAGTATCCTTAAACCCAAAACCCAAACTCTAACACATAAACTATTAACCCAAAATAATAAACATTAAACTATAATCCCTAAAACTCTAAACCATAGACATTAAATCATATATTCTATAACGTAAACCCTAAAATAAAATAAAAATTTTGCAACGCCACTAAAGTTCCCAACGGGCCTAACCTAATCTTGAATCTCTAAACCCTAAATCACTAACTCTTAACTTCTAATCCTTAACCCCAAACCACTAACCCCTAACTACTAACCCCTAAATTACCTTATTTAATATATAAATTAAAAATATTAATTAATCAAAACCCTAAACCCTAACCCAAATCCCTAACCCCTAACCCTTAACCCTTAAACCTTATTTCATAAAAATTATAACACACTAATTAATTTAAACCCTAAATCTTAAATTGACAGTAAATCCATAAACCTTAAATCCTTAACTCTTAATCTCTAACCCCTAAATTACAACCCTTAAACCAGAATCCCTAATCCATAATCCCTAATTCCATAATCTATAAACGTTAAAATTGTAACTCTTAAACCGGCCTTAAATCCTAAATTAACCATATACCCTAAACTATATATCAAACCCTAAACTATAATGAAGTACTAAAAATGGCGCAGTTTTGGTTAACAATTTAGCGGCGCATTCTCTAAAGCGCCACTAAAACCTGATATATAGCGGTGTTTTCAAATAAGCGCTGCTAATGCAGCTATAGGTCAAGCCAGAACGGTGCGTTTTGGTCAAAACCTTTGCGGCGCTTCAGTATAAGTGCCACTAATAGCTGATATCTAGTGGCGTTTACAGCTAAGCGTCGCTCATGGCGCAATAGCTCAAGACGAAACGTTGCGTTTCGATTTAATATTTTTCGGTGTTTTCAATAACCGCCGCTATTGGCTCTATACCTGTATAAGATATGTGGCGGCGTTTGTTATAATGCACCGCTAATGATGTGCTTCCGCGGAGTTTAGTGGCAAGCGCCACTAATTCTTATACACCTCAAGACCAAACGCTGCGTTTTGGTTAAGATTTTTGCGGCGTTTTTCCTAGTGCCACTAATTCTAATCTACCTCAAGACTAAACGCTGCATTTTAGATAAGATATTTTGCAGCGCGTTCAGACATGCGCAGCTAATACTATGCTTTAGCGGCGTGTTCTCCCAAACGCCGCTAACTCTAATCTACCTCAAGACCAAATGGTGCGTTTTGGTTAAGATCTTTTGCGGCACTTCTTGTAAAATGCCGCTAATACTGTGCTTTAGCGGCGTGTTCTCCCAAGCGCCACTAACTCTAATCTACCTCAAGACCAAACGGTGCGTTTTGGTTAAGATCTTTTGCGGCGCTTTTTGTAAAATGTCGCTAATACTGTTCTTTAGCGGCGTTTTCCCGTAAACGCCACTAATTCTAATATACCTCAAAACCAAACTCTGCGTTTTGGTTAAGGTATTTTGCAGCGCTTACAAATAAACACCACTAATGATGTTCTTTTATGGCGTTTTTAAAAAAATGCCACTAGATGTTCAGGTTTTTGCGGCGTTTTAGAATGAGCGCCGCTAATGCTCGATTATTAGCAGCGTTTGTTTATCAAACGCCACAAAAGATGCTGCTAAAAGCCTATTTTGGTGTAGTGATTATCTGGCAGCTCTTATTTGCAATTACGTTGTGTATTCACAACTGTCTAGTAGTGTATTAACCTGCAATATTTAGTGGTTCATCCACAACCCGGTGTGTATGATGGACAAGTTCTGGGGAACTCGTATGGTGTGTAGCAGTGAGGTAGGATCTTATCTATTCAATCAAATCCATTTACATCTGTAAAGCATGTGCTTGAAATTTTGAAATTTTTTTATATGATATGGTATATGTGTTTTGCTTATACATTGTGAAAACTGTTATGTTATTTTGATATATTGAATTTGCTAGATGTGATTTAAGTTATGTAATTTGAATTAATATGCTTATCGGTTTCTTTGGTTGTCTTGTGATAGAACTCACACCGAGCTTTCATAGCTCACCCATTATTTTTCTTCTTTTTAGATAACCCACAAAGTTAGGACGTGGACTCGGCATTCGGAGGGCTCGACTCGGAATATTGATTTCTGTATAAAATTATTTTAAACTGATTATTTTATAATTCTGGTTATTTGGAACTATATTAATATTATTGTGGCATGAGACTTAGTTTACAGTTTTTACTTAGGCATGCATGTCATTTAAATCATTTAGGCTATTAGAATATGAATATTATCTAATTATGCATGAAACTTTATTTTTATTAAAATAACGTTAATATCACTTTTCCACTGCTAAATTGTAAATGTATTTTTTTTAGAAAGTAATTCAGATTTTCATCTAGTAAATACCATTATAATGAAAATGTTAAACCTAATTGTTTTTTTTCTGAAAAGAGACCAAAACTTCCTTCTAAATAAAACAATTGTTTTAAAAATAATTGTTTTTAGAAACTTCGTTATTTCTCTGGGTCACCTCAGTGACCAATGTAATCTCTCGAATTTGAGTCTAACGTCTAGGCTGGGTTAAGGAGGTTACAATAACGGATAATACTCTATTATTTTTTAGATGCCTCTAACTTATCAATGCTAATAATATTTTTTGGGGATCCAAAAAATGATATTGATCTTCAACCTTTAACTTTGTTATATACTTGTGAAGTTGCATGAATAATGTATATAATTTTTAGATGTTATTATTTGAAAATGATTAAATGCTTTTTTTAAGTGAAAATTATTAAATGTTAATGCTATTCATAATGGTAAATCTTAACTTTAATTGATATATAACTGTAATATTAATTAAATAATAATTAATTTAAAGTAATATTTAATAATTAATTAATTAATATACTTTGAATAAAATCTCTATTATACAAATAAAAAATATTATTAATATGATATTATTAAATTTTTTTAAAATGGTAAATTTTAATTTTAATTGATATATAACTATAATACTAATTAAATGATTAATTTAAAATAATGTTTAATAATACTATGGTAAATTTTAATGATATATATAACTGTAACATTAATTTATAATGGAAGATTTTAATTTCAATTAATTTATTATATTATTAAAAAATAAAACTTATTTTTTAATGTGAATTCAATAATATAATAAACCATAAATTATATTCTTGTTAATTCAATTTTTTTTTTCAAAATAGTGCTTTTATATATATATAATGCTCTTTGACATTTTAAAATTAACAAAGTTATCCTACTTAAATATGTAATTTTATTATTTTATTTAAAATTAAGTTGATAAATATTTTAAAATAGACTTGACACGATATAATCTACTTTAAAATTAATAAAGTTTAAATAAGAAAATTTTATTAATTTATATAAATTTAAAAATAATAAAATTTTCTCTATTTAAGTATGTATTTTTAATTAATTTATTTAAATTTAAATAAACTATATATATTATATAAAGTCCATTAATTTAAATAATGTATAGTAGGTTAACCACCAATAATTATATTTTAAATTCAAAAATTTTAGATTGATTTTCTTAAATAAAATTTGTTACAAAAATTTTTGAACATTTACAAAATTATAGAAAACACTTGAAATTTTAAAATTGACAAAGTTATATATATATATATACACACTTTTACTCTATACTAAGATTTAAGATTATTATCGAGTTTCTTTTACTATCTATATATACTTTTACTTTAAAAAAAATTATCGAATTGGTGCCACCCTTCAACAAAGTTCTAACTCGATAGATAATTTATCAAAAGTCCTTTATTTTTACAAAGTAATAAATATTATATTGAGGAAAATTTTATCTTTTTATATAAAATCTAGAAAAATATTTGCACAAGATATGATTCGAACCTAAAACATTAAAATTTTAATAACTCATTTTTCATTTCAACCAAAGTCACATTTTATTAGTATTATTTTTTAAAAATTGTTACATAAAATTTTCACTCACATCATGGGTGTGCCATAACCTAAATTTATTTAAACTTACTTTAACAAATATATATTTTTTATATGGCCAATAAAGCTTTGGCATTGTTGGCAAAAGTTGAAGCATTTAGTCTAGTATCTAGCATCGTACCTTACCATACGCGTTAACCATGTGTGGGTCTAGTTAAGTTGATAGATTTGTTTGGATTATTTTGATCATTTATTTGTTTTTGCATTGTAATGGTTTGATTCTACTTTTTAATTGTGCTTGGGTTGGTACTATTCTTGTGATTAGACTATATGTATATTTGTACATTTTTCTTAAAAAATAGATTTTACATATTTATATATTTATTAAGATTTTTATTGAATTACAATAATCCATCAAGATAAGGACTCATAACTACTCAAGATAATGAAAAATTGGAGTCATCCCTCAAATTTTATAGAGGAAAAATTGTTAAAAGTGTATGGGTCCCTAAAGGATTCATAACTACTCAAGATAAGTATATCTTTTCAAAATGGATACCTAAAGGGACTAAAACTATAGGAACTAATTCTTATGGATCCAAATAAATTTGGGTACCAAAGATCAAGACTTAAATTTATGCTTGTAAGGAAAGGAGCACTGCTTCAAGGTGGACAAATCAAGCACAAACTTATGGTACCTTGATAGTGGATGCTCAATACAAAAAGGTCTCAATAAAGGAGAAGTTACCTTTGGTACCAGTGAAAAGAACCATTTTATCGAGTTGAAGCCAAAAACTAAAGAAGTTACCTTTAGTGACTACTCCAAAGGACTCATTGAAGGAATTGACTCTATTGGTAAAAACTCTTCAATTTTTGTTGACAATATTTTATATGTCAATGATCTTAAGCATAATCTTCTAAGTATTAGTCAATTATGTGATAAAGGTCTCAATGTCGTTTTTGAGTCAAATGGATGTAAAGTAATTGACATTGTGTCTAATAAGATTATGCTTGTTGGTCATAGAATAGGAAATACATACATGGTGCATTTAGAAGACTTGCATGATTCAAACCTTTTCCTTATGATTAAAAATGAAAATACTTCTTTGTTGTAGCATAGGAAATTAGAACATGCTAGTATGAGCATATTATATAAATTGGCTAAATATGGCCTAGTAAGAAGATTGCAAAAAATTGATTTTAACTTAGATAAAGTTTGTGAATCATATGTTAAAGGAAAACATAAGAGAGTATTCTTTAAACCTATTAATGATGTATCTACAAGTAGAGTTCTACAATTAATTCACATCGATCTTTTTGGACCAATTAAGACTACTAGCTTAGGTGGAAAACAATATGCTTTTGTGCTTGTTGATGACTTTTCTAAATTTACTTGGGTTCTTTTCTTAAGTACTAAAGATGAAGCTTTAGAAAAATTCATCACATTTTCAAAAGTTAATCAAAATAAAAAATGTCACTCTATCACTAGTGTTAGAAGTGACTATGGAACAAAATTTCAAAATCTTGATTTTGATAATTTTTGCAACTCAAATGGTATTAGTCATAATTTTTCTGCACATAGAACCCTTCACCAAAATTGAGTTTTTGAAAAGAAAAATAGAATTTTAGAAGAAATGGATAAAACCATGCTTTGTTAAAATAATTTGCCAACATATTTTAGGGCAGAAGCCACAAACACTACTTGTTATGTTATTAATTGAGTACCTATTTTGAAAAAAACTCCATATGAAACTTTCAAAAACAAAAAACCTAACATTAGCTATTTTCATCATTTTGGATGCAAGTATTTTGTTTTAACTAATGGAAAATACAATCTTGGCAAATTTGATGCAAAAAGTGATGAATATTTTTTCTTGGTTATTCTTTAAATTCTAAAGCTTATTGAGTCTTTAATAAAATAACTTTAGTCTTTCTTCCTAAAAAGGGTTCTTGTGATGATGATGATGTAGGAATATGGAACAATAATGAGAAAATTGATCAATCATCAAATGAAAGGATCCAAGAACATACACAAGATGCTTTAAAGGATCTCACCCTAGAGGAAAGGGAAGTCCATCATCCAAGAGAGTACAATTATCTTAGAAATACTTGTATTTATGTTACATTTATCTCATGCATTGAGCCTAAAAATATCAAAGAAGCATTAGATGATGAATATTGGATATTGGTAATGTAAGAAGAGTTAAATCAATTTGATATAATTAATGTATGGACCCTTGTTGAAAGACCTTGTGATAAATCTACTATAGGTAGTAAATGAGTTTTTAGGATCAAGCTAGATGAAAGTGGTAACATAGTGATGAACAAGGTTAGACTTGTTGCTCAAGGTTACACTTAAGAAGAATGAATAAATTATGATGAAACTTATGCTCTTGTAGCTAGGATGAAAGCCATTAAGATGCTTTTAGCTTTTACATGCTTTAATGATTTTAAATTGAATCAAATGGATGTAAAAAGTATTTTTCTAAATGGTTTTATAAATGAAGAAATGTATGTTGAACAACCACCTAGTTTTAAAGATTCAAAATTTCTAAATCATGTTTTCAAAATTTCAAAAGCCTTATGTGGTCTGAAACAAGCTCTTAAAGCTTGGTATGAAAGATTATCAAATTTTCTTATCGAAAAGGGTTTTTGTAAAGGGAAGACTGACACAATGCTTTTTATCAAAAAAACAAAAGGATAAGGATTTGTTAATAGTTTGAATATATGTTGATGTTATTATTTTTGGAGCCACTAATGATCTTATTTGTTTTTGTCAAGAATTTTCCAAGCTAATGCAAGGTGAATTTGAGATAAGCATGATAGGAGAACTAATTTCTTTTTGGGACTCCAAATCAAGCAAAGGATGACATCTTCATCAATCAAGCTAAGTACACAAGGGAAATGCTCAAGAAATTTGGGATGGACAATCTCAAACCACAAGCTACACCCATGAGCTCTTCTACAAAGCTTGACAAAGATGAAGAAGGTAAATGTGTAGATATAAAATTATATAGGTCAATGATTGGTTTTTTGCTTTATCTTGTCACAAGCAGACCCGATATTACGTTTAGTGTTTGTTTGTGTGCTAGATATCAATCTTGTCCTAAGGAATCTCATTTATAAGTCATTAAGAGAATCCTTAGGTACCTTAGAGACACCTAATTTAGGTATTTAGTATCCTAGAGACTCATCCTTTAGCTTATATGCATTCTTGGATGCAGATTTTGAAGGAAGCAAATTAGATAGGAAAAACACCTCCAGTACTTATCAATTCTTATGCAACATGCCAATTTCATGGTTTTCAAATAAACAAAATAGTGTTGCATTGTCCACTACCGAGCGGAATACATTTCTACCGGTAGTTGTTGTGCTCAAGGTTTATGGATGAAACAACAACTTAAGGAGTATGGAATTGATATAGATATCATTGCTATCCTGTGTGACAATACCAGTGCTATTTGTCTCACTAAAAATCCCATCCAAGATTCTAGAACTAAGCATATTGAAATAAGACATCATTTTATTAGAGACCATGTCCAAAGAGGTGGTATTGTTTTAGAGTATATAGACACTTTGCATCAATTAGCTGATATTTTTATAAAACTTTTAGACAATGAAATATTTTGGACAATTAGGAGAGAACTAGGTATTACTACATTTCCTTGGTTTTGTGTTCAAATGAATTTTTACACTTTGTTGTTTTCAAAATGTTTTATGACTTAAAATTAATTGAAAAAGCATTTATGCATGAATTATATGGCTCTTATATGCAATAAGTTAGGGGGAGTTAATGATTGCATGATTAATTTATCTTGACCAATATTGTCTAGTATATGAATTTTTGAATGCTTTTGAATGTGCTCAATTAGACTTTATTTGATGTAAATGTTCAATTTTTTCATATTTTATGATCTTCTATGATTCATATGCATCATGCTTTTAGTCTATACAATTTGGTGTATGAATTCATTGGAAATGTCCAAAATGATTACATCCTTTGAGTTATTCTTTTCTTTTCCTATTTCTATGTAATTGCACCTTATGCTCCATTTGTTTGCTAGTAAAACATTTCCGTAAAATATTTTCCTTGTTTTGACTAACCCGTACCCGTCACCGGATTAGGGTTCCAAGGCATTACCGAACAAGACACAGTTCAGCACAGTCATTTATCACCTTTCATACACCAAAGAATAACGATACATTTATAACATTATCAAACTTGAATATCCTTAATTCAATTATTTTAAATTCAAATATATAAATGATAATTACAATTCAAATCAATCATACCTTACTAAGAATGTATCACAAATAAACACATTACAAAATTCAAACTAATTCAATTTAAACATACATCAAAGCTCAATCGAACATATTCTATAATTAACAAATTCGAACCAAACTTGTGTACACCAGAGTCATGTTCAAGCATATAATACTTTCAATATTCGATTTCCCTAAATCCATCGTATTAATGACATTTTCATAATTAAATCATATTCAAGCATATATCCTCACTTTTCATATACAGAGAATATGTACGTACATAATTTCATTATCTAAATATCAAACTTTGCATTTCATAACTTCTGCATATGTATATAATGAAACCAATATGTATACAACTTAATGTCCAATCACAAATGCAACATTAGTAACATTATATTGTGGCCTTACATACCTCTAATGTCATTATATTATACACATATGACCATTTCAATGAAATAATTCAATCATAAACTATACACGCTCAATACAAATCAACTAATCCTTTAATCGACTAATCCAATAAATTTATAAAAGTTAAATTCAAACTTGTATTACTCACTTAACTATCATTACCCGAATTTGTATGTATCTTATTCATAAATTTTAAGCCTACTTTAAAAAAATAATATATATAATTTAAAAGACCAAAAACATGCATATTTATCTATTACAAGTTTGCGCATATGAATACACCATTTTAACCATATCCAAAAATCCATACAATTCATATCATTTTACAAATTCAAAATCGAATATTAAGTCCACTTGCATGAGCAAATCGTACCTTTATTAAATACTCCACGTTCCTAATTTATTTCATAACAAATTGGCATCCATAAATAACCTCATAAATTGTACAAGATTTAGCCATTAAATCATAAGTCAAAATATGCCATTTCCTAATCAAACCATATCGATTCAAATAATAAAATCATACATATCACTTCACATTTTCCAAACCTATATCCATACACCAATTTATAGCATAAAACACACTTCCAAAATAGGTCTAGATCTTGACCAAATATACACATTTTCTTCCATACTTTATAACCGTACATACACATGCACATTACTAGTTTCTGTCAAATCAATTTATTAATGTAAATATACTCTTACAAACCAAATTTAACTATCATTTTATCTATGATTTACTTAGCATTTCACCTATATGCCATAACCGAGTTCACTTAATTACTAAATTACATAACAATACCTTAACAAAGCATATCAAACAAGATTCACATATATTTACTTATAAATAAACCATAGCCGAAACACCAATACCAAAACCAAACATATCACACATATCATATATATATATAACACATAGCCAAGATTAATTAAGCTTGAATATCATTTACCTCATTGCTGAAGCACATGACTAAAACACCATAACATATATATACCAAACTCACTTCACTTATATGCTTCAACTAAGCTCACCTATGCCGAATTATTTACCACATTCTTAACAAAACATATCAAACATAATTCACATAAATAAATATTCCATAGTCGAGATACCAAAATCAACATATCTAACACTTGATCAAAAGCATAAAAACCATGCTTAATAAAATAAATAAGCCATTTTCGCATGGCTCATATTAACATACCCGAAATCAAACATATTAACTAGACTATACATGCCATAAGTTCAATTTCAAACTTAGTAAAATACTGAAAACAACACTCGATAGTGTGATAGACTTCTCTGACGATCGCCGAGCTCAGAACCAACTTCCAAATCTATAAAACAGAAAGCGATTACACACCGTAAGCTATCAAAGCTTAGTAAGTCATAAGCAAATAAACTTTTAATCATTTATGTAAATTAGCTAGACAATTAGTAATAAACCATTATAATTTCATATATAATTCAATTTATCAACTTATATATCAAAACTTATATAATTTGTAATAACTTCCCTCTTTACCAAATAATCAATTGAACATTAATATAACTAATCATCACTTTCCTCAATACACATATACATCAAAGGCCGAATACATATATATTCAAATATGCAATCACATAATTCATATTTCACATAACTTCATATCATCAATTCAAGTATACAACTTAACTTATTTTCAAATAGATAATCAATTATCTCATACCTGGTCACTTAGCCTGATTTAAACATTCGTACGCAACTTATCTTTACCCGTTGAACAATTCGGAATTAAAAAGGATACTCGAATAGTCAGAAGGCTCGTACAATGTCAACGTCCCAGACGTGGTCTTACATGTAATCACATATCAATGCCACTGTCCCAAACAGGGTCTTACACAAATCAAATACGATGCCAATGTCCCAGACATGGTCTTACACGTATACACAAGTCGATGCCAACGTCCTAGACGTGGTCTTACACGAAAATACATATCGAAATCCTATGTCATGACATATGTATTCTAACTATTCCTAAGACTCATACGGGGCTTTTGGATGTCATAACTCAGTCGAAACAAATTCATAAACATAGCTGCCAAGCTTGTACACATTCGGCTAATACATATATTTATTCACATATTCATTTCAACACATATAATTCACATTTAATTAAAAATTATAACATCTATTTGCTTATAAACTTACCTCGGATATCGACGGACGGAATAGACGACTATTCGATTATTTTTGTTTTTCCCCGATCCAAATTCGTTTTCTTTGGTTCATGATCTAAACATATTCAAATTAAACTTATTTAAGCATAATTCCATTCAATTTAATCCAAAAACACATAAATGGGCAAATTACCATTTTGCCCCTAACATTTTACACTTTTTAGAATTTAGTCCCTATTGCATAAAACACAAAATACACAAAATTTGCATGTATCATGCTAGGGCTGAATATTCCTATAGTCTATCTAAGTCCACACATTTCATTTATTTCACATTTTGACCCCTCGATTTACACTTTTCTTAATTTAGTCCTTAATACACATTTTTATCAAAAATTACTAATTAAAACATGAAAATCTAACAACATATATTTATTTTCCATCATCTAACAACAAAAACAATAAGATCTCTTCAATAGCATATCACAAAATACACAAACAATTCAGAAATTCAAGCATGGGCTTTGTAGTACTCGAAGCAACGATCTCAAAAACTTAAAAATCATCAAAAACCGAAACCGAAACATACCTTGACTGAGCTTAGTAATGGCCGAAAGCTTCAAAGCTCTTTTATTTTCTTTTTCTTTAGCAACTTTTGGCAAGATGAACATGATAATGCTTTTAATTTATGTTTTGTTTTACTATAAATACATTATAATATTTTATTTACTAATTTAACCTTTATAAGTTAATATATATAACATATAATATAAGGTCATTCTTGACCATTTTCTTCCACTAACTTATATAGTGGGCTAATTGCATCATAGAACCTCCAAATTATAAAGACAACAACAATTAGGCACTTTCATATTTAACCATTAAATTTTTATTTTACGCAATTAAGCCCTTTTCTCAAATTTAGCACGCAAACAATAAAATAAATTCACGAAACTTTCACATATGTAAATTCACACATAATTAACATAGAAAATAATATTAAAATATTTTTTAGACTCAAATTTGTGGTCCCGAAATCACTGTTTCGATTAGAGTCAAAATCAGGCTGTCACAAAAACAAATGCTTTCTTATGGTAAACGTTTTACCGATTTTATTCCTGTAAGACATTTTCCATTCTCTTCACTCTCATCACTGTCATTCTCCCTTCTTCTCTGTTCATCAGCCTCCGCCTCTCCTCCTTATCTCTATTTGTTGGCCTCACCTCCTCATCTCTGTCTTGTCATTTTTGTCGGTTGACCACCGTCCTTACCAAGTCTACATTTTGAAGAAACCCTAAAAATTTGGCTTTCCAATCCTATCAAGGTATATCACTATATTCTTTTATCAAGGTTGCTTCATTTGAAATGGGTCTGTTTAATTTTTAAGTGAATTTACTGAATTTTAGAAAAATCGTAGAAACCAATCTGTTTACTTTTTTTGGTCAAAAAGGTCTGATCTTGATATTTAAGCAGATGACAAAGGTTTCTTTCACATTGACTGGGTTTTCAGTTTGGGTTATATAGTGATTGAAAATTTTCCTAGTTGTCATTAACATGATGTATTTTTATTTCTTATTTTTGGTCTTAAATTTTTAAGTTTCTACTTAAGTATTAAGTAATGAGATTTTTGAGTTATGGTTCGATTTAAGTTGTCCACTTTCTACCTTTGCATCACTCTGTTGTTTTGATTTTCTATTTTTCGTCTTGCTGCTTGTTACTGTGTTTCATATCATAAAAGGTATTGGTTTAGTGAAAATAGTAGATTGGTATCGTTGCTATTTTGTGTTATACTATTATTTGTAGCCATAATCGGTTGTTAAATTATTCATGTCACAATTGATGGCTTTAGCAGTGGCAATGTCGACACTGTTACACCACTTCTAGAGTGATAAAGCTTAATTGAAAATTTTCCTAGTTGTCATTAATCCAATAAACCTTTCTTTCTTATTTTTGCTCATGAAGTTTTAAGGTTTGCTTGAACTGTGGCATGATGAAAGTAATTAATTGGATTGTTGAATGGAAGTTTATTATGTACTTACAATAAAACACATATTAGCTTCTATGGCTTAGTACAAAATTTTTGAACATTAGTTCATTGGCATAAGCATACCTGTAGTATTACATGTTTAGTGCAATGTTATAAGGAAATTGTGGATTGTTTTCTTGGAAAGTTGTTACATTCCCTTGCATGCATCTTTTCCTAGAAATTATTACCTAAAATAAATAACTCTATTCTAGTTCACATGGACAGCAAGATTTGCTGGTCTAGCATCTTGAAAAGATTTATTTGCTTCCAATCCATATTTGGTATCATCATTAAAAGACTATTTTTTGGTTATTCCAAAGATCATGATTGCATTTTGGATTTTTTTTACCAGTCTCATTGATTCCTGTCACTATAAAGTTTGCTTTGTTCATATTCCTTGACTTAGCTAATTTTGTTTGCTGGATTGATGTCCTCTTCCACGTGCTCTACTGCAAGCAGTTAATGTTTATAATCAGAACAACTATTTCAACATTAGTATAAGTTCACTCTGATATCACTTTGATGCACTGCTGTAGAGATATTTAATAGAAAACCAAACAGTAAAACAACACCATATCTAATGTAAAATCAGAGTTGGAATTATCAAGTAATGATTTCCAAAAGCGAAATTATCAAGTATACTAGTGATACTTTTGTTTGACTTCGATGTTGGTGATGGGTGTCGAGTCCACCAATATAAACCTACGCCTAATTTGCAATTTAAGCAGTATAGGGAGTAGGTTCGATCCCTCAGAGACTGGGTTTACTACAAATTGTTGCTCTCTTGACCAGATTTATGTTGGGACAGTTGTCGTGCCCAAGATATTAGGGCGGAGGACAAAATCGAAAACATGGAAGCTGAAATAAACAAATAAAACGTGTAAAAAGTAAAATTTGAAAATGAAATAATAAAAGCAGTTAAATAAATTTGAAGAAAAAAATAATTAGAATAAGCTCAGCTTTAGGCACAGATTTTTCCTCGTCTTTGAACCGATCCTCGAAATTAGATGAACTCCTCTTTTCCAATAAGCTAGTTATAGCTACCAAGGACGCCTCGGACACCAACTCTTTCTTGTGTAAATTAGTTATGGAACGTCCAATAACTAACCCTTATCGATCGAACAACCATGAAACGTTCGTGATTTAGAACTCCGGCAGCCTTGCGTTCTAGAATAGCCTAGCTCGAACCAATGTCCTCAACCGCGTGGGACATTTAAATCCGGTTACTACTTCCCTTGACGGAACCAAACAGCTATCTCCACTTGGCACGCCAATGTGTTCACAGAAAATCGATTAGAAACGTTCTTTTCGGAATTCCAACTGTACGTCTAACCACACTAACTCAAACGACGTCTTTTTTTGACTTAGCATTGATCTGACTTTATGAGCTGACAAAATCATACTCTTAACGGAGAAGTAATAAGTACTGGAATTTAGGAGTTAATTTACTCGAGTTCGTAACTCACGGGTTTTGGTGAGGCTAATTCAGACCTAAAGCTGAAAATGAATTTAGTTGGCTAAGATTTTGGGCATGTTGGTATTGGGCATAAATTAAATAGGGTAAAATGGGTGGAAAGAATGGTTAGCTACTGGAAATGAAAAGGGAATTTGAAAAAGGAATTGCAAATGGTTTAAGTTGGTGGCTAACTAGGAATTAATAAATTGAAGAAAAAGAAACTAAAAATAACAAATGCTACGTGAGTAGAAAGGAGAGAATGTATTGAAAGATAAAAGCTTGATAATTCACTTCATCATTAAAATGAACAATGTAGCCTCTATTTATACTAGTGCCCTTGCTAAATTAAAAGCCAACTAGTATAGAAAATCAAGGAAAAATATTCCATGATATAAAAAATATCCCAAAATAATCTCCCACAAAGTCAACAATTTCAGCTAATTAATCTTGGAAAAATTCTGCTTTGGCCCTCCTTCTTTCTTTCTTTCTTCAATCTAGCCCAACTGTTTCCTTTTTCTTCTATTTAGCCCCAAATTACACCCCTGCACAAAATTCAACAAAAACATGGAAAAATTAGTGGTGCACTCTCATAAATTAACCAATTTAATTACATAAAATATGTAACTTTAGCATTTAATCAGTTGGTATAGGGCAACTATGGGTTTGTTTTCTGTTTCAGATATTTCCTTTTCATTTATTTTTAATTTTTTGACAATTGGAAACATTTTGTTAAATATGTTTTTTGCTTTATTTGAAAACTTACAAACTTAAAAACATGTTTGCTTACCATAATCAATTGAAACATGACAAATATTTGTAAGGCTAATGTACTAAATAAGCCATTGAATTTTGTCACTTTATTTAGACGAGCTTCTACTTTTGTTACACCCAAATAAGCCCTTAAAGTTCTATGTGTCCAATGTTAACTATAAATTGAAGTATATCATTAAAGTTTTTGTTGGTTTAGGTTGTAACACCCTGAATAATTTTTTTCTATTTCTGCAAATATCTGACACAAATGTATATCTGCTTTAGTGGTTAAGTATTTTGGGTGTGTGTATGAGGTCTTGGGTTCAAGTCCCACTTTTCCCAATTTTGTTTTTTTTTTCTAAATCCTAGCCTTACCCTTGTTGAGTGGACTTATATAAAATTGTCTATTAATCTATATCAGAATGAGGTTGCTGGTTCGAGTGGTAAAGAAGTTAGTGTGTTGGAGGTCATGTATGAGCGGGGATATTATTTTTGCTCGGTTTTTGTGTTAGTGTTTCAGTGGTGTTGGGATTATGAGGAAGTTGGGATTATGTGGTTAGTGGGGGTTTGAGATTTGGTAATTATCTTATTTTATTTTATTTTTGTAGTAGGCCCAATTTGCCCAAGCCCAAAAACAAATAAATAAAACCAAAAATAAAAGAGTCCAAGTCCAAATTATTACAAACCCAAAATAAAAATCCTAAGCCCAATTAATAGGCTCACAACCTAATCTAATTCAGAAACCCTAAGGTTTCCAACTCCCATGTTTGCCGCTGCCCTCAGCCATGTCAACACGCTCGTCCCGAGGCTCCCCGCCCTGAGGACTGCTCCCCTGACACGCCCCTTGCACCAAAATGGCAAGACTCGAGTTCCGTCACCATTGTTGACTTCACCACCTGCAAGAAAAGAGAAAGAAAAGGACAAAGGCTAAACAGAGAACAAAGACAAAACAATAAAAGATAGTATGTAAATTGGCTATAAAAGCCTCAACGAATGTAATTGTTTTTTTTGGAGACAATCGAATACAAAAAAAACAAATATCAATCAAAAAATAGAAAAAAAATATCTAAAGGTGATTCTTTTATTGTTTTTTTATATACTGTACATGTGAAAAATAAAAAGAAAAAGAAAGAAACTCACTTGAGTCACTTCGCATACTCGTCGTCAGAAACTTTCTCCGGCTTCAAAATCGGTAGAAAAGGGAAAAGGTCGAATCTTTTCCATTCTTTTTCTATTTTTTAGGAATTTGCCTTCTAGATCTAAAATCTAGGCTTAAAACGGGCTAAAAAGGGTAATTTTTGGTTTTTTGGCCACCGTGTACGGCGACCCCGTCATCGGTGGCCGGCGGGTGGCACGACGGTCGGCTAACAATCAGATGACCGGAATGGGGGCTGCTGCAGAGAAAAGAGAAAAAGGGATTTTGTTTTTTGTTTTTTTATTAAAAGGTTGAAGTGATTTTTTTAAATTTAACTTTTACAAGCCCTGTAAAACGACGTCGTTTTAGGGCTGATTCCAATAGCCCAAATCGGCGTCGTTTCACCCTTGACCCGCACGCTAACTCGACCCGCTCCAGAGGATCCACGTGTTTTCAACTTTTGGGATATTTATGATCCTAGCCCTTCTGCATTTTCGATTTGTTTTGATTTAGTCCTTTTGTGTACTCTTTTTTATTTTAAATCAAACCATAGAATTTGTTTAGTTTTTCAAATAAGTCCCTGGTTCGCTGATCCCCTCGGGAAGGGACGCATGTCCAGGGATTGGATTTATTGCCCATTCGGCCCTCGTATCTTTGCGCGCGTTTCATTTAGGCCCTGATCTTTTTTTTCTTTCCTTTTAAATTCTCCCCTTTAATTTTATTTTAATTTCAATTCGGTCTTGGGTCCATTTAACTTCAAATTTTTTTTTACAAATTGTTTTGTTTGTTATTTTTTATTTGTTTAGTCCTTTTTAATCAAATGCCTTATTTATTTATTTTATTTACTTAATATTTCCCTTATTTCATTTTCACATTTATTTATTTATTATTTCCTTTTATTGTATTTATTATTTTACTTTTACTACTCCCAATGCATATTTCAATTATTATTATTATTGTGGATGTTACTTATATTATTATTATTGTTCCCTATATTATCATTTGCATCACTATTCTTGTCTTTATTTATGCTTGTTAACATTGTGATTCGTTAATGCTAATGCCATGTGTTAATTTTTTTTTATTATGCAATATTATGTCATTGTTACTTCGAATGTATGGTTGCACTATCATTATTAGCCATGTATGACTTCTTTTTGCGTATTAAACAATTTCTTTTCAAACATAATCAATTAAACGTATATCTTTTTAAATATTTCATTTCTTTTTTAACCTAAATTTGTAAAAAAGGAAAATCTTGAAAACGTAAGCAATATTTCGTGTTTTGGAATTCGAAAAGTTGTTCCCTAACTTACGGGGTTTCAATTTTCTCGATAAATCTGAATATACGAACCCCTTTTTTTTAAACATAAGTTTTTTTAACAATCTCGGAAATAATAAAAGATCGTGTTCTAACTTACGAAATATGATTCCTTTTCTAAAATCGAGATAATCGAATATCTTCCAAATAAATAAATTTTTCGGCATTCATTCTCGTATTGGGGTTTAAGACATTGTGACCTAACTTACGGGACATAATTCTCTTTCTTGATTAACGTGAGACATGCCCCTTTTTAAAAAAAATTGATATTTTAACAAAGAATCGTATTTTAAATCTCTTCAAAGCTTTCAATTTTTGACACTAAGATACTAATTAATCAACTAGGTACCAATTTTGGGCGTTACGAGGGTACTAATCTTTCCTCGTGCGTAACCGACTCCCGAACCCATTTTTCTAAAATTCGTGGACCAAAATTGTTGTTTTAATAAATCAAGTCGTTTATTAAAAATAATCACTTTTTGAGGTGACCCGATCACACCTTATCAAAAAAGATTGGTGGCGACTCCTGTGTCCGTTTTCGTTTTCAAAATTAAAATCGACCCCCCTTTTACAAAAAAAATAGTTTCGGTAGCTTGGCGACTCCACTAGGGACACTAAAATAAGAGAGTCAAGCCACAAGTTGATTATTTCTTGTCTTTTGTCGAAAATTGATAATTTGGTTTAAATTTACGATCCTTTCGTTACATCTTATTTTTATGGTTTGCATCATCTTGTCATATTTGCTTTAATACTTCGAGTCTTTGGATATATTTTCGCATATTGCATTACATGATCACTCGATTATACCCTTTTAAGTGGGAGTGAGAAAGTACGCCTTCGTGAGGTTTTCACCTCCGCATGGGATAGTGGATCACTTTCAGGATATATCCGTACCTATGTCTTTGTGAGATTTTCATCTCCGCATGGTCATAGGGAAATGTATTCCCCTGAACTGAAATTGATCCATAAGAGCCTATAATGGGTGAGGATTAAGGAATCTACTGGTTCAGGTACCTTTACTTTAGAACTGAACCGCATATAATGAGCCCTAAGAGCCTACCCTAGGTAGAACTACGCCACACCCTTAGTGGTCATCCAAATAGGTGCTCTTTTTGTTATTTATGTTTTTGTACTAAAGTGTTTTCTTTTGTTTTGATTATGATTGCATTGCATTTTCATCATAGAAAAGAGGTGTTGTTTCACGTTCAGTTGCTAAATAGAGAGCTTGTCATGGAAAATGGATTTCTTGATAAAGAGGAAAAGAATGCGATCGTCTGAATACAGTCTAAGAAAACGTAACGAGGGAAAGGTGATCGCTTGATGAATGAGTACACGACCTTGCTTCATTACCCGAAGATTCAAGTTGACAAAGATTATTCGAGAGCCACCAACGTTCTAACTAAGCTAATGAGCATCATAAGGATAAGTAAATAATGGGTCACAGCTCGGCTCAATCAAAAAGGAGATAGAGGAGGCACCTCTTTGAAAGGTTCACGAGATTCGATCTTAACACACAGATATAAGGAAAAGGATCAATATCTTTACTTTGAGTATTAGGGCAAGGTCATATATGTAAATATCCGTTTTATGTAAAGAGATTTGTTTTCTAATAAAGTTGTTCTAATAGAACTGAATCAAAATCAACGCCTCTTTTTGCATTCATTCCATTCATCTGCATTACATTTCATTGCATGCATTAAATTTTATAAAAAAATCCTAATTAATTAGAATTGCTACAGTTACCCTAGAAACTAACGGAAATCCACCAACTAAATATCGCTACGGTACCCGTCGCAAAAGTAAAAAAATGGATCAAAGATTAGAAAGATTAGAGCAAATGTAAAGGGATATGCATGACCAGTTGCAAGCGCAACTGCAAGAACAATTAGCGAAAGTACAACAAGAGACAAGGGATCAGATACTAGAATCCCAAAGAAGTATGATGAGTCAATTAACGCAGTTATTAGCCGGAGGGCTTGAAAAAGGGAAGGGCCCAGTGGTCAACAGTAGGGATGATAATGAAACCCCCATCTATCCCCCAGGTTTTACCCCAATAAGCGTCCAGGCTCAACCAGACGCGCATTTACAAGGGGCACCCATTACCACCAGACCCCAACAATATCAAACTGGTACCTCAATACCAAAGAACTATCCGACAGGTTCAGGTTCCAATCCGGGGGACAGTCCAACCAATCCTGTAGTTCCTGATCTAGACGAAATGACAGAAATAGAAAAAGCAAAGTTGGAACTGCCAGAACAACTTGAAGATCGATACAGGTGTTTAGAAGAAAAACTCAGAGCAATGGAAAATGCTGATTACCATGGCAGGGTTGACGCCAAGGATTTGAGTTTGGTCCCAGATCTAGTACTCCTGCCGAAATTCAAAACTCCAAAATTTCAAAAGTATTATGGGACTAGTTGTCCTGAAGCTCACATCACGATGTTCTGCCGAAGAATGACAGGATATGTTAATAACGACCAATTATTAATTCATTAATTCCAAGATAGTCTGATTGGGTCGACTGCCAAATGGTACAACCAGTTGAGCCGTGCCAACATCCACTCATGGAAGGACTTGGCACAAGCTTTCATGAAGCAATACAGCCATGTAACAGACATGACACTTGACAGAATTACTCTGTAGAATATGGAAAAGAAGCAAAGTGAGAGCTTCGGGCAATATGCCCAAAGATGGAGAGAGGTAGTGACACAAGTCCAGCCACCTCTTCTGGAGAAAGAAACCACGATGCTTTTCATCAACACTTTGAAAGCCCTATTCATTAACCATATGTTGGGAAACGCTACCCTGAGCTTCTCAGATATAGTAATGTCCGGTGAGATGATTGAAAACGCAATAAGAAGTGGGAAGATAGATGCGGGGGAAAGCGTCAAAAGATCAACCCCAAAGAACAAGGAAAATGAAATGAATAACTTGAGTATGTATATTAAAGGGTATTCCAAATCAGCCACTGTATAGATTAATAATTGTAAAATGATAAGGCACAATAAATAATGTTAGTTGTAAAGAGATGATCAATTATTAATATATAATTGATAATAAAAAAGTAAATTAAACATATAATTACTTATTTATTTGTGAAGTTTGGCCATCCATCTATTAAAATATCAATTTATGCACCAAAGTTTAGAATATTGGAAATTTTGATCACTTGGTAATTAGTAATTAATTATCAAATAGTATGATTGTTAGAGATTGTGTGATTCGAATCCTGACAGTTGTTGAAGAAATAAATACAAGGACAAAATAAATGGATCTGTGGGGGCGAAAGGTCGAGGGTTTTTCAACCCTTAAATAGATGTAGTCGAAACTCTTCTTGTATCATTTGTTTTTCAACTTTAGTGAATTTCTCTTCCTCTGCCTATGACTTTTTCCTGAAAAGGTTTTCACTTAAAATCTATGTGTTCTTATTTTTTTTTCTTATTACTTTGCGATTATTCTACTATTATTATTAACGTTTATTCTAACAATGATAATATAACAACATCCATCAAATGTTACATAATATTTAACATGTCACAAGACAATGTCTATACATAGCATTTTGAATATTTTTAAATCATTTTTAAAAATATTATATATATTTAGTCACTTAATTTTTAAAAATATTTATTTAAGTCACTTAATTCTAAAAATTTCACAATTTAATTACTAATATTTATAAAATAATTAATATTTTAGTTTGCCATTATAGAAATTTTATATTTCGGTTAAAGTTTCTTAATCCATTGATGTAGATGATAATAAGTACTCAATAATTATAATTAAAAATGTAACAATTTCTATAACATATTAATTAAGTAAAAAAGTATACATTTTATAAATATCACGATCTTTCTAACATCTACTTGAAAAGATATGTTTATATTAAAAATCATAGTTTTATTATAGTATTTATATTTTAAATGATTCTCGTGTAAATGCAGGAAGAAAAATAAAAATAGAAAAAAAAGTACATATTTATTTTTAATTGATATTATACTTTAAATTTCTAGTTATTTTTACTTTGAATTTAAAATTTATATTAATTTAATATAATAATAATTTAATTTTTTTGTCGTAATTAGAGTATTCACCGTCGATAATGATGACTAAATCCCTAATCATAAGTGTTTTCCGAAGAGATAAATGACTAGTTATGAATTATGTTTTATTCCTATGAGCGGGGATTGAATTCCTGATTACATGATTAATGGATGGTAATATTTTTATCCAATTAATTTTTCGATTTGATAATATTAGGTGGAAATATATTCTTTACAATTATTATTATTGTAATATAATGGCCTACAATTATGGTAACCTCGCACTTGCGGCACTTGACAAATTTAGGACTTGAAACAAGCGCATGAAGAAAGGGTGTGGTGGGTTCACTTAAAAACTTGTATGGTCCCATCTTTCTCAACCTTTCAGCTTAGGTTGGTTTGTTGGGGGCATGGATAAATAATGGGTGTACTTCTGTTTTTGCTATCCAGCTGTGCTTTGACACGTGGGTCCTGATTCATGTCACATTCAACTATCCATTTAATTTCTTTTTTATAGAAAAAATAAAACACCATGAACATGTGGTGGATGCCAATTTCTATTCATGTTTTGATGGGTTTGGCAAATTTACTTTATTGTAAAGAAGGCTTATGAGGGTAGCTTCTATCTATTATATATATATATATTAGATTATAGCATTTTCACATCGAATTTTTTTTTATAATAAATACGTTTATAAAAAATAATTTAAAGATGGAATAAAATTTTAATTGAAATAATAAAATATTAAAAATTATGGTGCTTTGAGTTGGAATCTTATTAAACCCATGTTTTTATACTTCACATGATTTGAAATAAAAAAAAAATTCATCTCTAACTCGGTTAAAGAGTGACATCAACTCAAAAAGTTCCTTAAATATAATACTAAGCTATGACATATGCGCGACGTAGGTGGAAAAAGTTTATGCAAAAAATATACACATTCATGATGTGGGTAAAAAAACCAATATAAAAAAATGTATTTATAACAATCGAGTCTTAACTTGATTGGTATGAGTATTGTTGCCAATAGAGGAGGACGTGAGTTTGAGTGGTTGAAAAATACATTATCCTCCTATTTACAGGATGCGGAAGGGTTATGGGTAGTTTTAGACATTGTGTCAAAATAATCATATGCGATCAGAACATATAATGAAATTATTCAAAAAATAAATATTTATAAAAAAAACTATTTTAAAACTAAGTGAAGTTTTAATTGAAATGCTCTTGTACGAGCTAGAACTGATTAAATAAATAATTCCATATTAGGAAAAAAATCGTAATAAAATAATTACATGTCTTTTTATTCATTTTATTGTTTGCAATTAGTTGTGTTTGGACTCTAGGAGGAATGAACCCATTTCCACTTCTTCTAATCACTTTGATGATCATATTTAAGTTTCACTTTATGTAAATCATGTAGATTTATTTTGGTCTAAATCTAAATATATTTTTATTACAAATCTAATCATATTTTGTAGCTGATAGTTATTTAGATATATATTATTTGTACCGGTTATCTTACAACTGTTCTTGTAATTCCAAACAAACAAAAAAGATTCTAGTAGTTTTACATAAAGATTGAACATTTTCATCCCATTTTCATTCCATTTTAATTTATTTAGGGTAAGCTTGGTAAAGTAGAGAGAAATTTAGAAAAATGAAAAATTGATGGAGTGAAATAATAAAAATAGAAAATAACTTTTCTTTTCATACACATGTTTGGTAGGAAATATGAAAATTTGAAAGAATTTTTTTTTCTTTTCATTCGTTGCTTAGTAAAGTCAATTAAAAAATGAGAAGAAAGAAAATGAAACTTTCGAAGAATGTATACTTTAGAACTAACATACATTTCTTTATTTTCTATCCTCTAATCATTCTAATTTGAAATGATTAGTTTTTATGCATTAAGATAGGAAATGATTATCTCTTTTATTTTCTTTCCTCTTACTTTTCTTCCATACCAATTTTACTTACAATTTATTTTCTTTCCCCTTTTCTACTCCCTCCTTCCATCTTTTCACTTTTATCCTCAACCAAGCACATCCTTAGGCATTGCTTGGTAGAGTGGAAAGAAAATTGCCAAGATGAAAAATTGAAGGGTTAGAAAAATAAGAAGACCAAAAATATGATTTTTCTTACTATAAGTGCGCTTGGTAGGAAAAATGGAAAGAAAAAAAGTAATTTTCTTTTCATCCATTGCTTGATAGAGTTGAAGAATGAAAGGACAAAAAAATAAAACATTTGAAAAATGTATAATTTTAAACTATCATATACCCCTCTCACATTTTCTCTCATTTCATCATTCGAAAATATAACTTTTTTCTATAGGTGTGCTTGATAGGAAAGATGAACAATTTGAAAGAAAAAGTTATTTTCTTTACATCCGTTACTTGATAGAGTTGAAAAAAAAATAGAAGATAAAACATTTGAAAAATGCATAATTTTGAACTGACACACTCACCTCACATATTTTATCTCCTCTCATCATTCCAATTTGGAAAGATAGATTTTTATGCATTACGATAGAAAATTATCATCTCTCCTATTTTCTACCCTCTCACTTTTCTTCCTTACAAAGTAAACTCTAAAATTTATTTTCTTTCCACTTTCCACTCAACCAAGCACACCTTTAATATTAAAAATCTAATTTTATTGTTGTAGCATGTTAATCTTATCTTTTTTTTTCAAGTTTACCATTTGATAAGCTATTATGTCTCCATGCGACACGTTAACTTGTGTGGACACCTTAAAATACAGTGTTACCTTACATATGTTTCCTTCCAAATTTTTTAACATCTTAAATTCATTTTGCGTCTCTCTATTTATTATCAATTGATTTTTTTAACAATCTCATTATAGATTCTGATCATATTTATTCTTTTTTATGATAATACTTAGATTTACCCATAGTCCATCCTCAACCCATAATAAGAGGATAATGCGCTTCAGTGTACTCAAACTCACATATTCCTATATTGACAACAATACCTATGCCAATTGGACTAAGATTCAACGGATATTATCAATTTTAGATTGAATCGGACGATTAAATTTGATTTTCATTATATATATATATTATAAGTTAAAAAAGAGGATGATAATAAGATTTAAACTCTATTACCCCTTGTGTAGTTACGTTGTTGCTTGATTTTCTTTCGAAACATTGAACACTTTTGGATAAGAACCTTCGATACTTGCTTTTGAACCTCAACTTCTTTTTATGATATGTTTCTTTCATAAAATAATAGTACATATTTTGAATTGTCTTTTATCAAGTTATAGATATTTATCAATATTAATAATAAAATCTTTGATTGGTTTCGTGGAGTTAACCGAACATTAAAATTTAATTGGAGAAATTATCAAAAACACCCCTAATTAAAAAAAATATTATTACTTTAGTTGGGTTCAATTAAATGTTGATGATGTTGTAAATGTGGAATATGGTTCTGCTGCTTAAGGCGGAGTCTTAAGAGATTAGGGAGAAAAATAGATTTTAGGCTATAATAGGTGCTTGAGAAATTGCTCAATATTCGATGTTGAATTTTGGGGAATCTTAGATGGTTTGAATGCTTTGCTGGGTAGGAGGTTTGATAAAGTATTGATTCAAACTGATAGTATGAAAGCTGTGAAGGCTATTCAAATGTTCACCAAGGTATCTTCGAATTCTGCATTAATCAGGCGCATTCAACAGCTGTTGATGAAGGTGAGGAATTGGCTTATACAGTATGAGCCTAGATATAGCAACAAGGACACGATTGCATGGCTAAAATGACCTTTGAGAGAAGAAGGCTTGATTATTATGGAAGACTCTCTAAAAAGATATCTCGTATCTTAATTTAATGTAATTTTATCTATTTTTTTTCATAAAAAAATAACTAACAAAGGAATACTTTATAAATCAAAAGCAAAATAACATTAATTAAAAAAAAAGCAGCTAAGTCACATTGAAATATCACCTCGAATAATAATTTTCTTAAAATGTTAAGAGTTCTTAAAAAACCACATTCACATCAGAAAAAATAAACTACTCATTATTCATTATTATTTATTTAACTCCTAAAAAATCATCTATTTTTTTTCCTAATGTTATTATTTCTCGAAAACGTAAAATTTATATATGAAATATTGTTTTTTAAAATGTAAAATTAATATATAATATTTTTTTAACACAAATTATGGGTGAGACAAATTCTCGCAATACTACAAAAGGACAAACATGGTTTAATGGCATGAGTTAAAAATATTAGCTCTGTAAAGCAGATTACAGAAAAACCAAATTAACAATAATAAATTAAATAAGAAGAGATTATTTTCTAAACTCTTCTCACCACATTATTTATGGTTTTTTTTTCAATTTTTTAATGATATTTCAATAATTTTTTTTTCATTTTATTGACACTTAATTTTGGTAATTTTTACCTTAAACTATGAACCCCGAATCCAAAATCCTAAACTCCAAATCTTAAACCCTAAACTCTGAACCCAAAACTCAATATTAAACCTTGAACTCGAACCTTGAACCCTATACATAAACCTTGAATCCCGAACTCAAACCTAAATCCAAAATTTAAGTTTAGGGTTCAAGTTTGGGATTTGAGGTTTAGGGTTTGAGGTTCGAGATTTAAGGTTTAAGTTCGGGTTTGAGGTTTATTGTTTGAGTTTAGGGTTTGGTGTTGAGTTTAGGGTTCATGTTTAGATTTAGAGTTTAAGAGTATGGTTTATGATCATGATTTAGGGTTTGAGGTTCGAGATTTTGAGTTCAAGGTAAAAAAAAATATTAAAGTTATGTGTCAATAACTTAGAAAATATTATTGAAATGTCATTAAATAATTGGAAAGGGATCATAATTAATGTGGTGGGAAGGGTCCAAAATATAATTTCTCATAAAGAAGTGTGTTTTTAACTTTTAGTAAATAACTACCACTAAATATTATTATTCACTTCAAATAAACTTTTTTAATTTAAAGTTTTTAAATTCATTTTTCATTCAAGATATAATTATTTTTAAGTAAAATAATTAATATTTTTTTCTTTTTTAATTTATTTTCTTTCAAAATATATATTTTAAAAATAGGGATAATGTCACATTTGGTACCTATACATTTATAAAATGTCCAATGATACTTGAACTATCAATTTATGTATTATTTGGTACTTGTACTTTCATAAAATGTCTAATATGGTGCCTATACTTTGAAAATGTCCAATGTGGTACATGAACTATCAATTTGTGTATTTTTGGTACATGTAGTTTTATAAAATGTCCAATGTAGTAATTATACTTTGAAAATGTTCAATGTGGTACATGAACTATTAACCTATGTATTATTATGGTACTTGGAGTTAACACACATATATAGTAAATGTTAAACCAACCAATGAAAATTCAACACATGGATTTTTTTTTCAAATCATCAATTTCATATGGATAATATAATATTATGTGAAAAGATAAATAAAACAAAAAATTTAATTGGTAGTCAAAATTAAGTTATTCAATCTCCCATTCAAGCTCAAAAAGTCAAGCAAGAGACATAAATTTTGAGAAATTTTAGCTTGTATAAATTTTGGAAATATTAGGGTTTTTAAAAAATTGAAGAAATTTTGAGTTAAAAATTGATGTCTTTTTTTAAAAAAAAAATTAAACTTATGTTGTTTAGGTTTAATTATTTGTTTTTTTTTCAAATTTAATTTAATTCCATTTTAATTTTTTGTTTTATTTATCTTTTTTGCATTATGTTATATTATCCACAAGGAATTGATTATTTGGAAGAAATCCACATGTTGAATTTTCATTGGTTGATTTAACATTTTACTAAGGGTGTTAACTCCAGGTATCATATTAATACACAGATTGATAGCTTAGGTATCATATTGAACATTTTCAAAGTATAAGTACCACATTGGACATTTTTAAAGTACAAGTACCACATTAGACGTTTTATAAAAGTGCAAGGACCACATTTGACATTTTATTAAAGTATAGGTACTAAATGTGACAAAATCCCTTAAAAAGTTATTTATTTAAAAGGATTTTTTACTCTCTATGTGTGATTAATTCTAGAGAAATCAATTATTATTTACGATTAATTAGAGGAATTAATTTGATAATAAAATATAATTATCTTGAAAGTTTATTTTCAAATTAAATTAAACTATTTCATAAAATTTATATTGGATATCATAAAAAAAATTCAAGGGTGATTCAGAGCTTTTTGAGTAGCAGTGACGTGACCTTAAGTCTATAACAGTTAAATCTGTTGAGATTTTGAAAGGTAATTTGTGAAAATATTGGTTTAGCATGCCTTAACTGAGATTGGTATCAAGGATATTATATTTTGAACTATAAATACCGCTATTGAAGGTGGTTAAGTAGTAAAAGGATAGATTTTAATTAGTTTTTAGAATAGAAAAGTTGAAAATTATTAGGTTAATAGTAGGGACCTGTTAGTATTTTTTTTTTATGTTAGTCTTTATTTTCTTTTACATTTTCTATTTCAATTGAAGATTTTGGTATTAGGGTTTATATGTATTTGATTTGCAGGTATGAGATTGGTTTTAAAAAGTTAAAAAGGGTAAAAGATGCAAAATAACACATTGCTTATAAAATAATTATGTTATCTTTTGCTTTTCATATTTTAGTTCAAGTTATTGTTTTTGTTAACTACATATACAAAGATAAAAGTTATTTATTCAATGGACAAATTATAATCGTAATGCATTCTTATGGCTTTAACCCATCAACACCTTAAATCTCCAATAATCAGATTAATTAAAATATGGTTATAGTTTTACTCTTGATTACTTAGAATTCATATGAATTTATTTTTTTATAATTAGTTGTAGAATAATTATGATTAAAATATTCAATTAATAGTTAAGTTTAAAAAAAATCCATTTTGGTTACATAAATTATATTTATATATATATATGATTGGATTTTTTTTCAGCAGAAATTTGAAATTTACATGCATGTTGTTTAAATTTTCAAATATGTGTATATGGGAAAAAAATTTATAAGACGTAAGCAAAATTATCAAAATGGGACGGATATGTACAAAGTTTTAAGTCTAACAATTGGTTTAAAATTTGTGGACTATAAATATTTTTACTAATTGTAGAATTTAAAAGTAAGTACAACTATCTGACAAATCCCTTTAATTATATAGTACACAGGCTAAATTAATTCACTTAATAATAGAATGACTCATTTATTGTTACTTTAATTGTTGGTTTTTATATCATGTATATTGCCTATGGGTCGGGTGGCTTGATGGAGCTAGTGTCGTAAGGCTAAAACTTTAGTCTCCCAAACTGTACAATCTTAGGTGATCTTTTAGCATCAAATTCGCGTAAATCAACCTTACTCTCGAAAATGAGAATTCACAAAGGAAATTCTTCAAGGCGCCAAAATAAAGCGGAAGCAAACTCAAAGCGAAGAAGCAACGAAAGAATTGAAAAAGACACAAGAAAGTAATTTACATAAGGTGTTTGAGTAAATGCTCTTAAATATATTCAACCACTATGAATGATATGATTACAAATGAGGGGGAAGGCCTCTATTTATAGTTTAGCTCCCCCAAATCCAACGATACAATTTAAATTACATTGATGACCAAGATTAAAGCCTATCTACAATATGAGAATACTAAGGGATTTAAACTCTATACAGTCTTATCCCTTAGGATTTACAATGTTCACCATGGTAACTTTAGTTTTACTAGAGCGTTCCATTGGGCCACCAAGGCTTGAAGTAGATAGGCTTCTCTATGTGTTCCACGAATCGGGCTAATTCAAGTAGGTCAAATGATCACTATTTCATCAGTTGACCTCCATAGGACATTCTATATGCATCCGTCACGGGCTTCGATCCACAGAATGACATTGTTCTAACTCATCTCGGAACTATCATGACGCCTCGACTAATTCCCAACCATTCTCTCTATTGGGTAGTTCTACCCCTCGAAACATTTTCCTCGACTTATGTCTTTGTCGTCATCTAACTCGAATTGTTTCTCTCCTTTGTGTATCTCTTTCACAAGAGCCCACCACTCTTACTTGCCCCCATTGTGAATTGTCTTGATTGGATCCCCTTGATATTCACAAATAGGGTTTGGCATGCCTACATTAAACAATAGGTTAACCTTAAGTATTATCGTCAACTCTAGTTTGTAAGCCCATTGGCTTACCCACTTCAGAACTCTAAAAGGGACCTTATATCTTTGCCAAGCCAATGGTAAGTCATAATGTAAAACACTAGGAAAGTGTTTGGATATACCTCCCTCGTCGCATTTACTCGATTTGACTATCCAGTTTGCTTTACCACTTTATCCACAAAGTTTGATGCACAACCCACCTCTCTCATATGAGGTAGCCTCATTGGTAATTCAACAAGATTCACATCAATTTGCTGCTCCTCTGACATTTCCAAGGTGACCTTCGTAGCACTCTGATCTACCAAGAAAATGTTCTTCTAACATAAACAAATTAGATGCCCTTCTATCAACAAGAGCACTTCTCTTTTGGCCTGCGATGTTGATGTCTACAAACATTAACCCTTTCTACCTATAATCCCTCTTTGCTTTAGCATAATTGAATCGTTGACCCAAGCTTTAATAGTCTATCCTTCTCGAGCTCTGCTTCCTCTTCTTTGTTGGTCGTAGTGAACTTGGATCACTGTAGGCAGTCTCACACCCTATGTGGACCACAACATAAGAAGTATTGTATCTCGCTCTTCTTCTCTTTCGGTTTGCTAGTGGGCTTCCCATTCTGTGGTTTCCCATTGCCACCATTACTACTGTTATTCTCAACATGTCCTTCTTCATCTCCCCCACCATTTCCCTTCTCTTTGGGCTTGGAAGACTTGAACTTGTCTTTCCTCGAACAAGCTCGATTAAGGACACTGTCGCGATCATGGCTTTGGACAGTACTTGGCCCCTTAATGTTCCAATTCCCGTTTAACTCACAGCTTCAACCCATCCATGAAAGAGAAAAATGTCTCATTCTAACTCAGATCCATGATTTGGAGCATTAGTTCACTGAACTCCTTCACATAATCCTTAATTATGTATTGTTGTGAGAACCGAAAGAACATAACCTGAGCCTCTTTCTCGGCATACTGTGGGTAAAACTACTCATTGAGTTTTTTTTCTGGAACTCCTCCCAAGTCTCAATTTCAGTCTCACCTCACTTTTCATCTAAGAACCTACGACACCACCATAAAAAAACAACATCAGTAAAATACATAGAAGCGATATTTACCTTAGCATAATCATCCTTGATGCCCACAACATGAAAGTATTGCTCCATTTCTCACAAGAAATTATTTTCATCCCTCGCGGACCTTTCCCCCTTAAAATTTTTTGATTTGGGGACATCAATCTTATGGCCCTATATCGTTTCCAACACCCCTTTAACCACAACAACTCCGCATACAACGAGCTCTCCCTCGAGCTCTTCAATTTTTGTGTTCAAAGCTGTCACAACGACTTCATTTTCTTCCTTCATAACTATCATCCCAACTTTGAGAGTCTCATTCTTTTTCATTAGTTTACCCACAATGGTATTAAGGAGCAATTGCAACATGTCCATATTGGAACTAAGGGCCTCCACCACATATTCCTTGAGCTGTTATTTCATCGGGTCCAGCTCATCAGTGCATCCTTCAACTACTTCAAATGTTCTCTTTACTTCACCCATGGATTCCTCGAGATTGACTACTCGACTCTCCAAAGCCGACATCATATCTGTTGATCTACTAGCTTTCCTACCCCACTATGGGCCTCCTTAGGCTAAATCTGATCGTCTACTCCTTTCGTCATCTTGATTGAAGCCTTCAAACCTTAGCTCAGATACCAACTGTTAGAGGGCTAGAACTTTAGTCTCTCAAACCGCGTAGCCTTAGGTGATTCCTTAGCGTCAAATGAGAATTCACAAATAAAATTCTCTAAGGCACCGAAATAAAGTGAAAACAAACTCAAAGCAAAGAAGCAATGAAAGAACTGAACAAACCATAAGAAAGTAATGCACACAATGTGTTTGAGTAAATGCTCTCAAATATATTCAATCACTATGAATTATATGATTACAAATGAGGGAGAATGCCTCTATTTATAGTTGAGCTCTCCCAAGTCCAACGGTACAGTTTAAATTATATCAACATCAAGATTAAAGACTATCTACAAGATGATGATCTTAAAGTATTTAAACTCTATACAATCTCATCCCTTAGGATTTACAATATTCACCATGGTAACTCTAATTTTATCAGAGTATTCCACTAGGTCACCAAAGCTTCAAGTAGAGGAGTTTCTCCATGTGTTTCACGAATCAGATCAATTCAAATGGGTCAAATGAGTCTCATTTCATCAATTTATCTCCATGAGACGTTCTGTATACATTCATTATAGACTTTGATCCGTGACCCGTGACAATAGATTGAGCATGGCTTGGGCAATGAGTTTCTTTTTTTTTTTTATCTCAAATAATCCCAACTCAAATTCAAGTTAAATGGTAATTTTTGTTATTAAATTTAATTATAAAATATGTAAATATTAATATAAATATATAATTTTTAATCTTTTATTAGTATATGAATAGTAAAATAAGCTATCGATCAAATTTCGATTTGGGCTTGATTTTTTTTAAAAAAAATTGACCATGAACAACTGTAATTACTTAGTTCATTATGTTAAGAGAATATTATTAAATTAATAATATGATTTAAATTTAAAATTTAACGACTCTAAAAAAATTAAATTTTAGCATAGATTTGAACACATTAATATGATTTCTCATGAAACAATTTACAATATTACTAAATACATTAATCAAATGTATCATCAATTCATGTATAATAAAAATCATCGGGCGAAAGTATTGTTAACATAATTAATTTTCACACTTCATCAACATTGCCATTTGATCTTTTATGTTTCACATACAATCGGTCATATTTATTCGACATGAAAATGAATAAATATACAGATTTTAGTATGTGTATAATTACCCCATATTAACCAATCAAAATTTGCGTATGAATTTTAAATTTAATCTCCATCATTAAATTAGGCAACAAAGAATTGTACTTACCAAATTACGGAAAATGCTGCCATTCAAGCATCAATGGTGAAATAGTAGTCATTTAATTGGTTTATGAACAATAAAATATCCCACAA
This sequence comes from Gossypium hirsutum, assembly GCF_007990345.1. NCBI lineage: Eukaryota > Viridiplantae > Streptophyta > Magnoliopsida > Malvales > Malvaceae > Gossypium > Gossypium hirsutum. The sequence continues at coordinate 8,845,185 of NC_053448.1, forward strand.
ATCAATTTAAATTCCTTAATTTACACAATTCTATGGCACTGCAGTGGATCCTTATTCCAATTTAATCATAACATTGTATCTTAGTTCCATTTATTATTTATAAATGAAATTAAATAAGAGAGATTGCGATTAGCCTGCAGTATTACTGCTATGTTCATCCAGCCAAGAAATTATGTCACTAAAAACTCTGTTAATCATATCATCTGGTTCACCTTCCAGAAGAGAATGGCCAGCATCCTTGTATAAAATAATGTTCTTGTCTGAGCTGCTTGCTTTTTCATACAATGCTTTGCTGACAGCTGGGTCCGTAACGATATCGTTCTCGCCATGCAAGATTAATATTGGAAGCGAAACCTGAAATCATAAATTCGAACCCAGAATCAAAACTGGGTTTATAACATATTCCAAGCTTAATAAGATACCAAATTTATAAAGAAAAAGCAAATGCTTTGTTAACTTCATTTAGGAATAAAAATTGCGTGATATAGGATCTCATAACACCAAAAAAGAACTAAACTATATGATTTATGATGGCACTCCTGGAATATTTGCTAGTGGTATGATAATAGAAGAAGGGTAAGTGAGACAGTGCCCCTATCTTGTGTCCTAAGCAACATGCATGACTTTTCTTCCAAGGTGTAAAAGAAAAAAATTCAGTCCCTCAGATCTGCGCTAAAAGGTTCTCGCAAGGTTTTGATAACATTTCGCTTATCCAACTTAAAAAACAAGTTTGGGGATTGTTGCAGACAGTATGGTAAAGCATGGGTTGGTTTTAATCAAACATTACACGTTATATAGGTCTAGAGAAATTTAAATCCAGGCACAATACCAAATAGACGCAAACATACATATTTCTCCAAGTACAAAGTAGAAGAGTAAGAGGCCAAAAGAGAGCAACAAAAAGAATAGTTGGTTCAAATATCATTTTGAAAACATAAATAACAAAATTTATTAGAGCGATAAGGATAAGGAAACTGGACCTTCTCCAAATTTTGTTCTATTTCGGCTGTCGTTCTCAACATCTCCAGCGCAGTCCGTAAGCGTGGCTTGTCCTTGTAAGCAATAACATTATAGGGTGTCTACATAGGCAGAAAAATGAAAAGTAAATATCTATAATAGAAGTTTTGTTTATTCATTCAAGCAAATTCGTGACGCAGAGAGATGAATGATTACATCATAGGCATAACTAACTCCATAAAAATGCCACAGTTTTGCACTTAAGCATCCCAGAGGACATCGCTAATATTTACCATAAACATTTACCATACATCAAATCATTCAAATGAGCCGTAGAAACGAACCAGTTCTCTCTTTTTAATGTCTCTAAATGCCGCCTCTGCCAAATCCTTCTGTGGGACTAACTTCTGTTTTGGAAGAATATTAGCTACACCGATCAGAATTTGCTTCAGTATCCAGGGTGGAACCATGTCATCTGCGATCTAAATGAAGTACTGCGATCAATAGAGATAAAAGAAAAAAAGTGTAAACAAAGTCCGTAAAATGTTTCAGCTTGGAAATTTACTTTGCACATGGGAGCAACAAGACAGGCACCACTCCAGGCATTAGGTTGTTTTAAGTGCATCTTTAGAGCTACAGCTCCACCCAAGGACTCACCAAAGAGGTAGCATGGAAGAGTCTGAAACTCAGGATTCTCTGTAATCAAATTCAATCAAGAGCAGTTCAGTAATCAAGTATAACAAAGGTTGCAAGTCTTCCTTCAAATAAAATTACGAACAGAACATCATTGATGGAAAACCTTACAAAGAAAAATGAAATTGCAAGAGAACATAGAAGAACTGATGATTCTTTTGTATTTATGAGTAACACAACAGGAGAACTAAAAGCAAACAAATCATCCCAGTTCACCTTTTACAGATATGATGGCAGATATTGATAACAACAATGATGTTTGCAAAGATAATAAAAGATTTTCGAATTCAACTTTCAAGGAAGGCTGAAAGTGGAATGTTGTTCTACTTGATAGAGTAGAAAGGACAACAGAATGCTTGAAATTAATATTTCTACCAGCTAAGTCACAAGCTCCCTGTGGCATCTTCTTTCGAGAAAAGAATCAATTGTATTCTTGCATGCACAATTAAAGTGAAATGAGAGGACAGAATGGAAAAGATCGAAAGACAGAACATGAAAGTGCAAGTTTCTTCTACTTGATATGAGACTAGAGAAGTAAGAACAAAAATGTGGGTGCAATTTTCACCTGAATATGACTTTTGATCAAGCAACTTATACAGATTACAAATAGCAAAATGTGAGAGAACATGTGTCAGATAATGTGATAGTGTGTGTGAGTGTTATCGCTTTGGTGAACTGCCCCTAAACACTACTACGGAGGGGCAGTCTTAACTGTTGCCTATCTCATTAATATAGTTCCAACAAAAATCCTTGATTTCAGAAAACCAATAGACACGCTCACAAAAATATCTCCAAATTTCAGCTCATTCACCAATCTTACTCCTTGAGTTTTTGGGAGTATCGCTTTTGTTCATGTTCATTCTCACAATAGGGGAAAACCTGATTCACATGCTCTTCTGTGTGTCTTTATTGGATATTTTTCCATGCAAAAATGGTACAAATGTTTTCACCCTCCTACTATGAAAATCTTCGTTTCAATTGATGTGACTTTTAATGAAATGAGTCCTTTTTGAAACATTCATATCTTCAGGGGGAGACTTCGAAGATAAAGCAAAGGATCTATCTGTTCCTGATTTTCCTAGTCAACCACTAGTCTTAGTCGAAACTCCTACTACCAATCAAACCCCAACTTTTGTTGAGTGAATTTCTGCTGAGTCAGTTTTAGGTGCTTCGTTTGTGCTCGAGTCAACGTCACTAATTAAGTCACCAAGGTTAGGTGGAATGATGAAAGATAAGGGGAAACTAGATAATACTTGACCACTGTAAACTTATTCTCGAAGGGAAATACCTATCTCTCAACCTGTGTAGGTACAATCTCCTATTTGAGCAACTGTTCAAAACCTAGAAACAGCTCCCACACCCATAGAAAATACCATATTGCCACCAACATTGATCAAAACTCGAAAACAACTTCCATGCCTATAGAAAACACCATATCACCAGCTAATATTAATCAACCCATTGATAGCGAACCAGTGCAACCGAATGTTAATGATCTATCCATTACCCTTACAAAAGGAATCAGAACCTGCGATGGAATTTACAACAGTTTGATGTAAAAAATTCATTTCTTCAAGGCGATTAAAAGAAGAAATTTACATGAGGTTCCTCCTGGTTTTGAATCCAAAGGCCTGGTTTTTAAGTTGAAGAACACCCTCTTTAGACTTAAACAGTCATCAAGGGCTTGGTTTGAAAGATTTAGAAATGTAATGATTACCTTGGGATATAAAAAAAGCCAAAGAGACCACATTTTGTTTGAGGGGCATTCGACGACATGGGGAGTGACAATGTTGTTGGTATATGTGGATGATATTATCATAACTGGTAATGATACAGAGGAGATGCAAAATTTAAAAGGGTGCTTACTGAAAGAATTTGACATCAAAGAAGTTGAGAAACTGAATCCTTGGTATTGAAGAAGCAAATTCAAAGCAGGGATTTTTTTTAATTAGTATATGCTTGATTTATTGAACGAAGCAGGGATGTTGGGCTGTAAGCCGAATGATACACCAATTGAATTCAATCATAGACTATGTGATGCTTCAAAGGATTCTATTGTAGGTAAAAGGTCTTACCAAAAACTTGTCATAACATTAATCTATTTGGCACATACAAGACCCAGCATTGCATTTGCTATGAGTGTAGTTAGCCAACGTATGCACAATCCTATCAAGATGCAGTATTTAAAACGTAATCCTGGAAAAGGAATCTTGTTCAATAAAGGAGGAGGCATATCTCTAGAAGCTTATATTGACGGAGACTACGTCAGACCATTAGTTGACACGAGACCAACTTCAAGCTATTGTACATTCCAAAGTGGCAATCTAGTGACTTGGAGGAGTAAAAAGCAAAATGTAGCGGCAAGGTCAAGTGTGGAGTCAGAATCCAGGTAAATGACACTTGGAATATGTGAATTACTTTGGTTGAAAATAATTCTTGATATGAAAATAAGATGAGAAGGTTCAATACGGTTGTTCTGTGACAATAAATCAGCAATCAACATTGCACATAACCCAATGCAACATGATAGAACCAAGCATGCTGCAGTAGATAGATATTTATCAAGGAGAAACTCGACATTGGACTTATTTGTACCCCATTTGTTTCAACAAAGGATCAATTAGCAGATATACTTATACTTACTAAGGGCTATGAACTAATTGTTTCAAGACATTGATTGCCAACAAGCTCGGAATGGAGGATATCCATTCACCAGCTTGAGTTGGATAATGTGATAGTGTGTGTGCGCTTTAGTTTTGCTGAATTCTTGTGTACGAGTGGTTGAGGTTTAGTGAAGTGCTGAGTTAAGAGTTTTAATAGATTGTATGTTAGATAAAGGGTATATATCATATAGGAGTTCTAATTTTTTAGAATGCTAGTTATTGATAAGTTTCCTAATTGGTAAGGAAAATTTTGTGTATATATAGGAGACTGTAGTAGCTGTGTTTACATGAAAAAATTGATTCCAGTAGATCAATTCTCCACAACATGAAAGTTCTTAAATATTTTAGGAATCAATTCACCTACAAATCCACTAACAAAGCACAGGTGGCAATTCAAGTATCTATCATCCTTGTCAGTTTTTTATTATTTTCTTCACATTGAGAAGTTTGTTTTCAGTATTTAGAAAAGCATTAAGGTGCTCTGCCGTGATACATCACCGCCATTGGATGCTGAAACTACAGCCAGTGCCTTCTGCATCTTCAGCTTATATCAAACTATATCCCATAGAGTGTCAAACCCAGGAGTTCCAAAAAATTTTAAAAAGAAAAGAAAAGCATTTGTGAGGGTTTTCTCCAGGTTATTTTATCAGTAGAGGATGCTGACAAATGCCTGACATATTTCAACCAACTTTACGCACTGAAGAGGTTGGAAGAGCAACATTTGTCATATTCAAAAGGTCAGCATATCTTTTGGACTTAAACTTTTAATTGATAAACCATGTGCAAAGCATTATTTCATAATTTTCCAAGTTCTAGGAGTACTAATTATTATTAGATGATTCATGACACAAATATTAATGGCAACATAGAACAAAAATCATAAATGATCATATAGTGCCAAGAACTTGCAAATGCGCACTCACAAACAAAAAAAATCCACAATGTGCTAAACTAAATCCCCATATCAAGTTACTTTGCTTCATTCAACATGGATATCAATGAAATTTTCTATCTACTAAATCCCCATATCTAAGAAAAATCCGGTAGCAACCAGAGAAGTTCTAGAAAAAGATAAAAAAAATATATATATCACTAGGGCTTAGGACAGAGAAACCACACCTTTAATTTTGGTGTATTGCTCAATCACATCATCCACAAGCCAGTCAAATCTGTGAATATAACCATGAAGACCTTCAGACAGGCCAAATCCAGGGTAATCCATTGCAAAAACTCCATATCCACATGATGCCAATTTCCTGGCAATCCCTGCTAACAATGTCAAAAGTTGATTAGGTTCCATTACAGCAATACGCAAAACTGCAAAAAGGCCATTAGTTACTAGTTCTAAACTACATGCCTTCAGCAAAAAATGTGCAAGTGTCTCCATAACCATGACAAAAGAACACCATTGCCTTGGGGTAAGAGGTCTGTGGAAGCCAACTTTTTGAGAAAATTTCCAGTCCCCTAGAATTCATCTCATATGACTGTACTTCAAAATTTCAAAATATTAGGTGATTAAGAAGTAGATTATAACCACCTCAAAGAATCCATGAGATAACAAAACATTTAGCTGGCAAAGTAGACAACCACTTAAGTATGAACTCCATCAATTGTGTTCACGAGGGAAAAGAAAAGCATCTGAATAAGCAACTTCGTAGACATATTTATGATGGAGGAATCTTCCTTTAGAAAGAAAAAAACTTTCCAGTCACAGAAGGTTATTCTTTCTTAAGGCTAATCTGGTGGCCTTTCAATTGATATTAACACAAGATTACAACTAATACCATAGCAAGATCTTTACACAAAACTTTTCATTCGGATTCGGAAGTTCTTATGCATTCAAAATGAGATAAAAGAATAAGAGCTGTAGCGAACAAAAGCCTAGCTAATATCAAAGGGAAAAGTGCAAGTCCAAAGCTTGTACCTCCTTCATCTTCAGCCCATCGAGAGGTGTCTGTCAAAACCAAGTAACATTTATTTAACAACCGCTCAAAACGTTAAAATTATCTACCAGGCTTATCAAACCAAAAGAAAGAGAATATGAAAACTGAGTTCTCGCATTGAGAATAAGTTCATTCATTCTAATAATTACCCAATTTTCCTTCAATTTAATTTTTTTTCTCTCAAACTAATCAACTTAACCGAATCCTTTTAACTATCACTAAAAAGAATCAGAAAATAAAATAAAATAATGCCAACAAACGATCTTACTTACAGCTTATTCATTTCTTTGAACACAAATGCTGAGAAATTGTCTGCTCATTCTAATTACAACCCAAATTTCCTTTTAATCTAGCCATTCCTTTAACTATATATTAACTCAACCAAATCCTCTAAACAGCGCATGGAATTGTATACAATCAATATATGAAATATAAATCTTTTGAATACCAAAAATAAAAAAAATCCTCTAAACAGCATAAAGAAAACCCAGATAAAAGAAACCCATCTCAGAGCCATTGGAAGAAAAAAGGGGAAAAAAGGAACTAATACTCCAAGACAATACATAAATTTAGTAGCCAAAAGAAGGCAAGTATATATATTAGGAGGATGAAGTTGAAAAACAAAGACCTTGAACAAAATATGATCAAGTCCAAGTTGAATATGCTTAAAGGCTTCCCTGGCTCTCCTTCTAGCAGGTGCTTCATCCATATTAGCATCCAAAATCTTTTGCAACTCTTCATCCACCCCTTTAAACTTCAGGGGCTTAGCCATTACTCTGCTTTTTTCTCTTCTCCACTTCAACAAAAACCCTGCCAATAACCAGAAGTCTATCTCTTTTCAGATGCCAATTCCTCTACATAAATAGAAAAAAGTAAAAACAATTAGGGGAGGGGGTTCTAGAGTTACCATCAAAAAGATGGCTCCGCAACAAGTTTGAAGATTTCAAAGCCATGTGGCCTTTTCTTTTCCTTTTGAGAAAAAAAAAGTAAAAAAAAAACAAATAAATTAAATTATATAGCTAAAATCCAGGAAATGGGGCAAAAAAATTGATAAGGTAAGAAATGTCAGCAAGCAAAAGTCCAAAAGTTGAAATGGAGAGATTCTTTGTAGAGTGCAGTAGTTTAGTTTATTTAATTAATTTTCAAAATTTTGTTTGAAGAGTCAGATTTTAATAAAGGAAAATCGTACGAGGAAATTATTTGTTCTATTTTCTGATTAATTTATTACTTGGAAGATTCGCAAAGAGAAGGAAAAGGCGGTAGGTGAAGGTGATTGAGTTCTATAAAAGGAAGGAAAGTGCCCACGTTATCTCCCTCTCATTGTACGTGTTAAAATATTCTTCCCACTGTTTATTAAAATTAAAATTGTCATCCAAATATTTTTACAATTTAAGTATCTATTTCGATCATTTTGATATCTGCGGGAAGCAGAAATCTGATATACAATGAGCTGAACACAAAAAACAGTAAATTCCCTCATTCATGGCAAATGAAACAAGAATCATACAAGACTACTTCAAAGAAATTTCAGCTAATATTCACTATCTTAAAGCACATAACTTTGATTTCAATGTCCCAAATTTAATACAGAAAAAAGAAATTTGTTAGCTTGGATTGGGAATCACTTTAACAGCAACCTGTTCTCCTTTTAACTTCCTTTCTTGAGCTTAGCAGAACAAATATACCCAACTTCTTCCCCAATTTCCAATTTACTCCTCAACTCCTTCAAAACCCCTAATCTTTTATCCGGTTCAACTCCATCCTCATCCTCCTTCGTCTCCGCAATTCCCGCTAAGCTCCCACCGTCTCAAGACCGCCCGGATGTGTTTCGCCGGAGAAGGAGACGGAAACGATTTCTTAAGAAACCTCAGCGGCGTCGAAGGAGTTTTGGGTTTGATTGGGTGAGCCGGACTCGGATTGTAAGTGGGAAGAAAAGGGGTGGTCGGAGGCAGGAGAGGCGGAGGAGATTTGGGTGGCTGAGGCAGGGTAGGATAGTTATTTTGGGTGGTTGTCTTTGGGTTTTTAAGGCTTGGAAGTACAGCCTCCCATCGTGAAGGAAGAAGAAGAAAACACTCAACAAGAAACTGCGGTTGCAGTTTACCTTTTTGCAAAGATCTTTGATGTTGCGTTCAGCTTATTGTAAGAAAAACACAAATTGAGAGCGACTAAAGCTTGTTATTAATGTAAAAATTGATGAGATTAAATATTATAAGGATGTTATTATATAAAATAAAAAATAAATTAAAGTTACTGTATCTAATAAAATATATATATATATGTGTAAAATATCTACCTCAGATTTCCGTTTCCACTTTGACCAAAATCATCTAATCAAGTAAGGTGAGCATCTAAATTATAAATATTTTTAATATTTAAAATAAAATTTTGTTATAATTAAATGATTATGTATGTAGTTTATCCGAAGCTAATTCCACTTTCAATCATACATGTCTTTTACTTTTGTTTTTATTTTTCGTCTTTGTTGACATTTAAACTATCATTCATTACTTAAATTGACACATAGCATTAAAAATGATTAATATTAGGTGCAAATTAAAATTAAAAATATATTGGGCCTAAGTTGAAATACAAGAAATGGGCCTACAAAATGGTTTTGGACTTTTCAATAAATTTAGGCTTTCAAAAGCAAAAGGTTTGGATGTTAAATTAAACAAATTAAAACTAATTTGGGCCTTAAAAATTAAATCTAAATTTAGTCTTTTTTATAATTAATTTGAGCTCTAAAAGAATCTTTCAACATTAAGCCTGAAAATGATTTTTTATTTAACACTGATTTTTTTAATTTTCTAAAAAATAATTTTTATTTTTTTTCCAACAAATTTCTTATTATTATTTTTCAAAAACCAACATTCAAATATCCACCCCACTTCATGTCAAAATTTCAAAAATTAAATTAAACTAAATTAGAATCTATTTAAAAATTGATTTAAAATTAATTAAAGCCAAATTAAATGAAATCTAATTTAATTTAATTTCAGACAAAAAAAAGAAGAAGTAATCTGCTACCTTTGATAATTTTGAAGCCTAAGTTGAAATCCGCATCACCCTTCAAGTTGAGGTTGTAATGTATTTATATTATTTTCATTTTTATAAGATCCTTGGCATGCATTTAAAGGCTTAGATTGAAATTGTATTTGTAAATTTTTATTCTTAACTTAAATCTCTTTTGGTTTCTTAATGAAGTTTTACTCTGTTACTCATTTCGAATATATGTACATCTTGTATTTTAAGTTTAAATGAGTTTATAAATTAACTTAAAATGATTTAAAACTCATTGATATATTTTAGTAGTGTTTGGGGATGTTTTAGAGTGTTTTCGGATTAATTTTCAATTCTATGGGTCCAAGTATAGGGACTTGGCTTAGTTGTTTTGGAACAATTGAGCCAAAGAGCTGAAATGAGCATGCTATTGGAGTTGTATCGGTACATCTCCCTAGACGTATAGATACAACTTCCTTACACCTAGGCCATTGTACTACTTTAGCTTGATTTGGCTTCTGAGGGTTCACTTTAAGTTTCAGACAACTCTGGTTACTTCCGAACCTTTTTTAAATGGTTTTAAATTATTTCTAAAATTCTCAAAATATATCAAATTTTATTCAATGATTTTGTAAAAAAAATGAAGCTATGAATTTTTAAATAACTTTGAGATTTCGATAAGTAGTGCTTTGATGGCACTTTCCTTCACACCATAAGTTCAAATGGGTGAAAGGTGTTCCATTCAAAGTTATCTATGCTTCCTAAGGTAAAGCTTTTCATTTGGCATGTTGGGCATGAAATCCTGCCTACTCATGCTAAGACATCAACTTTTAAGTCTCCTCTTAATTCTATTTGTTGTCGGTGTGGAGTTGATAGGGAGAACTCTTTGGTTGGCATGTATGATGACATAATTCTCACTTTTGATGCTTATTATTGTACTGATTGGTTAGATTTTGCTATGCGTAAATTGGACAGGACTGCCATGGCTAATTTTTGCATGTTTTTGTGGGAGCTTTTGATTGTGTGGAATGATGAGGCTTTGAACGAGCATCTTACTCCCCCTCCCCAACATTGCACTAAATTTTGCGTGGTTTCCACTTGAGGACTTTCGTGTTCATAATATGATTTATAGGCCTATTTTATTGAGGCAACTTCAGACTGAACGATGGTGTGCCTCTATCCTAAGTGGTGTAAAAATTAATGTTGATGCTTCGTGGGATGCTACCACAAATAAAGTTGGGTTTGGATGTATAGTGCAAGACGAGGATGCTTTGGTTATGGGTAGAATGGCGATGAGAGCCCCTAACTGTTTTGATTAGAATTTGGTGGAAGCTCGTGCGGTGATGATGGGTCTTACTTTCGCTCATGATATGGGCTTTATGAATATTTTTATTGGATCATATAAGTTTTCCTAGTGTGTCGCATGATTTGTCTTTATTGGGCAAATTTGTTTTGAAGGCTCGTACAATATTTTTAGACTTTGATGCTTTCGATTACTCTTTTACTTGTCCAGCGTCTAATAAGTAGCTGTGGTCATTCGGTTAACCGACCCGAAATTATTATAACCGAATTAATCGACTTTCTAAAAATTTAACCGTTAACTGAACCAATTTTTTAAAAAAAAATTAATCGAACCGTAATTTTTTTGGTTAATAGGGTCGGTTAACCGAATTAACCGAAAATTATATGTTTTTTATTTTTGGTTAAAAATTACCCAAATTACCCGAAGTACCGAAAATTACCCGAATTATCCGAATTTTTTTTGTAATTTTTTATTTTTTTTATTTTTAAAATTTAAAAAATTCATAAATTATAAACGTGGCATCTAAGTGATAATTCATGTGTATAATAGTCACCAAAGTTAGCAAACATTATTCTTTTTCTACTATTTTGAGTTATTTAACAAACAGAGCAAATTTAAGTTACAAGCTCTTAAAATTACTGAATACCCACCTGATTTCTCCATCCCTGAAGAAACCAATGCTAAGTTACAAATTATAAGTGCATTGGCAAGAATTACGGAATAAAGAACAGCACTAGCAGCTGACATGAAGATGAGCCAATTGGGAGATGATGAGAATCCAAACCCATTAAACAAATGGAACCCAAAAAACAAAAGACAGAAAGCTGTTGAATTTGCAGATAAAAGCACGAAGAAATTGCATATGAAAGTGGATAAGAAATTGCAAACATTGAATTTGCAAAGGATTGCAGCACTTGCAGTGAAGTAGTGATAGTATTGACGGAAAGTGTAGATAGATCTTCTAATGAGGAAGGTGGTTGATTTCTCCATCGGAGATGAAGAACCGCTATTCACTTCCACGACTGATTTTAGAGAAGCATGGAAGCTTGTGTTTGAACCAAAGGGACTTCTCTTGTATATCATAAACTATGCAAATGCAAGCAACGCCCTTGATGTCTCCCCCACTTTTTAACTTCTCTTCAATTTCCTTTTTTTTTAAAAAAAATTAATTAATTTATGGGGGTATATTGGAAATGAATGGGATTGCCGGATTGGCCAACTATAAGCTAACAAATTTGCAGAGGTAAACCTCTTTGGGGGGATTGTTTATAACCATGAAAGACTATATTTTTCTTAGGATTTTCCATTTTTTTCCAATCTACAAATCAGTTGTTATTTATTTAACAAATAAATAAAAGAAGAGAATTCAAAAATGGAGATTTATCATCTTTTTGGAAAGTTGCAAGGAGTTGAGGCTTGAGGGTTGACAAAGTTGCAGAGAAGAACAAGAAAAATTAGAGAAAAAGAGGAGAAAAATTAGGGAAAAAGAATGGCAGCCAAATGGTTATGGCAGACAGGCTATTCGTTCTATTTTAGTTTTAGGGTTTTAGTAATTTCTGTTAGTGTTAGATACTTAGACTTTAGTTTTAGACTTTAGTAAATTAGGTTTGTAATTGGGTAGTCTTTTAGTTTTAGTTTTAGTTTTATTGGGTTGCGTAATTGGGTAGGCTTTAGTTTTAGTTTTATTGGGTTGGATAATTGGGTTGGGTTGAATAATTTTATTTATTAATTTTTTAGGTTAAATCGAAAAAATTCGGTTAACCGACCGGTTTCAAGCTGAATTAACAGTTAACCGAAAAAATAAAAAAAAATTTAATTGACCTCCGACCAAAAAAATTCGGTTAACCGACCGGTTAACCGAATTTAGTCGGTTAATCGAATTTTTTCGGTTTTACCTGAATTATACACACCCCTACTAATAAGTTCACTGATACGCTTGGTCATATGGGATTAGATTCTGAAGATGAGGTCTAGTTTGGGGTGGATTACCACCAAAGGCTTCATGATCTTGTACTTGTAGATATTATTTGATTTGATGAATGGAATTCCCCTTTGTGGCCTATATTTAAAAAAGAACTTTCATTTGCTAAATTTTCGATTGGACACATGGCATTATTCCAAAGTTGAATTTAATGAATTTGTAAGAAATTTTAGAACATGAGTTAGATAAAGAATTCTTGCAAAAGAAAAGTTAATATTTGATATGGAAATGATGAAATAAATTCTAGAAGTGAAAATGTAGCAAAAAGACTAAATTGCAAATTTTGAAAAAGTTGACTAAAGTGAAATTTGACCAAAATATAAAATGTGAGTTACTATTGATTAATTGACATAATAATAAGTTGGAATATGTATTGGTATAATGAGAATCACATTTGAGACTAAATTGAAAAGATTTAAAAGTATAGAATTAAATTGTAATTTTCCAAATTTTGTCGAGAAAAGGGCGAATATGTAATTTTCTTTACCTATAGACCAATATTATGAGATAAATGTAAAGTATGAGACTTGAATTTGATAAGTGTTTATTATAGTGAAGAAATTGTGTAAAAACTCATCAGGACAAAATGATAATTTTACCATGAAGGGGCATTTTGATAATTTCTCGAGAACTTTATAATAAAATATTAATTGGATAGTATATTTGATATATGATATAAACCTTGAGACTTTTGGATCATGAATATTAAAAGTGGGCAACTATCTGTAAAACCATGAACTTGGACTTTAGATTTGGGCATATGACCCACATTTTGTAATTTTAAATTGGAAAAAGGATGAGTGGAACAACTATTCTTCTTGCTCCAGTGGATGAGCCCTCTCCCACAGGGGTTCTCTCATTCTTTTTCATTTTTCATGCTTTTTCTTGAAATTTTTCTTAAACCCAATACCCAAACTTTGAGATTTTACTAAAATCACTTGTAAAATTATCTACTAAACTCATTTCTACCTTCGAAACCACTAATTTAGAAAGGGTTCTCATGAGTGTGAGAGAGAAAATAGAAGCTAGAGAGAGAGTTTCATTGAGGTAAGAAATGGTGTTTTCCGCTCCTCCTAGCTTAGTGTTTTGAGTTTTATTGTATAAGAAAGCTTTGGAAGCTTATATGTTAATATTAGTTGAATTTTTGGTGTATGAATAAATGAGAAAATGATGGGAAATGGGACTTCCAAGCTTGAGTAAGGATGATTTTAAGTGGATTAAGGCTTGATTTTGAGAAAATGTGCATCCAAGAGGTAAGTACCCTTGTCCTTACTCCTCTTATTCTAACTTGATTAAGGGATTAGTGAAAAGTTAATGTTAATATGAATATAAGTATGTTAATGTATGTGTTGGAATTTGTAACCTCCCAAACTCGGCCTAGATATTATGGTTAGATCGTGAAAGTCACATTGGACACATAATTGCCGAACCTACTCTATTGATAGTTGAAAACTGTAACACTCATAACCCGTATCCGTTACCGAAATAAGGTTACAAGGCATTACCATATAAAACACGGCTCGAAATAGTCATATTACACATGCTTTAAAATCCCACCATTCGAAACATATATACTTCTTACTCCTATAATTCAAAAATCAAATTATAAGATGACTCATCACATTACAAATTCCATGTGCATACATTAAGACATCCAAGCATTTTTTTTACTTCTTAAGCTAAATATCAAACATATTAATTCATACTTCTATTCATGTGCATAAAACCAAACAATCTATATCGCTCGGCTTATTGTCCATTAGAAAATGCAGCATAATCAATTTCATCAAATAGTCAAGTTTAGCATATAAACATCTTAGCCACAAAGGCATTTAACCTTATAAAATAAGCACATTTGTTTTTTTTTTTAAACTCAACTAATAAGACATACATGCCTAACTTCCCATTTAAGTACAAAACATGAGTATGCTTTCCCATTCATCTTAGTACAAAACATGTGTATGCTTTGCCATTCATCTTACCTTCTATTCGGCTAGCAAACTAACCATACAATTTACACCCAATTCGCATGTTAATTATTAAGCCTAAAATACATATAAAACCAATTCATACTTTACTCACTTGACTAACATTAGCCATTTTCCAAGTGCTTTAGCCGATTCAAAACGTGCCAATTCCATACAGTATAAATCATGTCAAAATTTCATATACACACCCAAATCAATTTATTATATATATATTCGGTCATGCAAATTAACTTCTATATAACATTTAAATCACATACAACCTTGTCCATCCTATATTAAGCCTAAATAGTCAAATCATAATAATGACATAAACATTTCATAAACTTAAAAGAACACATACAATGCAAATATTTTATACTTACAATAATAAGTCAATTACCATAATCGATCATACCACTATGTATACATATAGCACTTTTTTTTTAATTCAAACATTAAAACTATTAATCCTTTACATACCGAATTATCAAATAACTTATCAAAGACATATATGCATTTGTTTACATTTCATCAACTAAATATATATAATATATCAATTTCCATTTTCAATCCATTTCACCAATGTACTCATGCCATTACAAATTTACTCAAATTAACCATTTCAATTTACTAGATATTCATAGAATAACATAGTCCACACATAATGAATACAACCAAATTCAAAATTTTCATATAACTAAGTACTTAACTACATGATTTGATCACTAATGCCGAATCACAAACTAGATTATGACCATCACCTATATTTACATCACATAAATATAAATAACCATTATTTCATCTTCAATATATATATATATATATATCGTATTTTACCTATTTAATCAAGTCAAATCTCAATACCATTCCATCACACAAATTAGACCATAATTCATACTTACAAATTAAGCTAATACATGATGAAAATCACTATCATTAGCATCATTAACAAACCACAACCATAACACATCCCTCATCATATCAAGCTTACCAAAATAAAATAATTATAAACCATATATATATCATTACGTCTTACCAAATTCATATACCAAGCATACCCCATGCCTTTACTATACCAAAATTACTTAAACCTTGGATCATTAGCATTAGATCAAGCCATTTTCGCATGGCTGAATATATATACAACAACTAAATTAAAACTAGCCTATACATGCCACATAACCAAAAAATCAAAGTTATAATTTACCGAAGCGATAACCGGATAGTGTGATGACGACTCCAACGACTTCCAACCCGAGCAAGTATTTGGAGCTCTAAAAATATAGGAAAAACACACAGAGTAAGCTATGACAGCTTAGTAAGTCATGAGCAATTAAATAACTTAACAACATTTAATTAGTTACAACAAAATCAAATAATGTTTTCAATATTCATATCCATTTCCATAATCGAAAAATACATTTATCAAACACATACTATACATCAAATCCATATTTAACCGAATACACATAAGTTTAACATTTGGCCGAATATATATAATGTCATTCACATGTGCAGTTCTCATTTTTAACCTCATTATTACATATCAATTTTGATCGAATATAAACTACATTATCAACTCATTTTTAACCAAATTAAATTATACTAGCATAATCACATTTAACCTCAAGCTTAACGTTTCATATAAAACATGTGTTTTCTTAAGTAAATCTTATCTTAACCGAATGTATATATATATATATATTCAAAGTGTCATTCAATTCAAAGACATAATATCATTATATATCCGAATATATATTTACACACATATACATATAATTTTGAATCAAAATATAACATCATATGCATATACAAAACACATGGCCGAATATGCTTAACCAATGTACATATGTTCACATTAGTAACTTATATAATTTGTATCACAAACCAACTGGCCAACTTACCTTATTTTTAAAATAGGTAGTCAAGTAACTCATACCTGATCGTTCTAGCTCGTTCTACACCTTCGATCACAACTTATCATTGCCCGTTGAACCATTCGGAATTTAATAGGATACTCGGATAATCACATATATCGAACAATGCCAACGTCCCAGACGTGGTCTTACATGCTATCTCATATCGATGCCACTGTCCCGGACAGGGTCTTACACGAATCAAATACGATGCCAATGTCCTAGACATGGTCTTACACGTAATCACATATATCGATGCCATCGTCCCAGACGTGGTCTTACACGAGAACACATATTGAAAATCCTATGTCATGACATATGTATCCTAGCTATTCCTAAGGTTCGTACGGGGCTTTCGGATGTCGTAACTCAGTAGAAACGAATTCATAAACATAGCTTCCAAGCTTATTTTCATTTGGTTAACACATGTATAATTTCACATATTTCCTTTCAGCATATAAAATTCATATTTAATTAAAATAAACAATATATATTTGCTTATAGACTTACCTCGGATATCGACGGTATATAGAATGACTATTCAACTACTATTTTTTTCCCCGATCCAAGTCTGATTTCTTTTGTTCTTGATCTATACAATTTCAAATTAAGCTCATTTAAACACAATTTCATTCAATTTAATCCAAAAACACATAAATGATCAAATTACTATTTTACCCCTGACATTTTATACTTTTTACAATTTAGTCCAATTTGCATAAAACACAAAACATACAAAATTTACACATACCAAGCTTTGGCCGAATATTCATTATGCCCATACAAGCCCACAAAATTCATTTATTTCACATTTTAGTCTCTCAATTTATTATTTTTGTAATTTAGCCCTAATTACTCAAATTCATCAAAATTTCCAATACAAAACATACTAACCCAAAACATATCTTCAATAATTCATCATCAAACATCACAAAACACAATTATTCATCAATGGCATAACTCAAAATATTCATCAAAATCAGAAATTGAAGCATGGGTCGGGTAGTATTCGAAGCAACGATCTCAAAAACGTAAAAATGATCAAAAACAGAAACAAAACTAACCTTGAATTGGCTCCAACAATGGCCGAATGTATGAACCTCTTCTTCTTATTTTTTTTCTTAGTATTTTCGGCTAGTTAATGGACAAAATGAATGACCACTTTCATTTTATTATATTATAACATAGAATATATTAAATCATTTACTTAATTAACCTTTAATAATAAATATAAAACCTTTATATAAATAAGTCAAAATCGTCCACTAACTTAAATTATGGCCAATTTTCAACTTAAACACTCCATGTTAAAAAGACAAATGCAATTCGGCCCTTGCACATTAAACCACCAAATTTTCATTTTACGCGATTAAGCCATTTTATTAAATCGGACATCTAAATGATAAAATTTTTAAACGAAATTTTAGCACATACTAATTCACACATTATAAACACCAAAAATAATTTTAAAATATTATTTTTATTTTTCTTAACTCAGATTCGTGGTCCCGAAACCACCGTTCCGATTAGGATCAAAATCGGGCTGTTACAAAAACCTCTAAAATACTCTCTTTTAATAAAAAATGCGGTTACCTTTGTTAATCTTGGGAAAATGTTCATTTAATTAAACCAATTTTTATTAAGTCAAGTTAGCAAAGCTGGCGTGTTTTTTTAGAAAACAACTCATTACACGACAATGCCTTCGAAGAAAAAAATTTATTTATCTTGTTTACAACGGAAAAATGAATAAAATCCCAAATTATTAATTTAGCCGAGTAACATGCTCAGTCCAATTTCAACATATAATTAATATTCAATCCCAAATATGAAAACCATGCATGCATGAAAATCCTAAAACGACAACAGTCTCAAACCACAGTTTAGATAATTTTACAATCCAAAACTCAAATAATGCTAGGAAATTTTAAATAGAAATAAAATAAAAATAATAGTGTGAAAAACAAGTTTGGAGTCCTCCATACGTCTGCATACCAAATCCGATCCTAATTCTGTTCATTACCTGAGAAGTTGATGTAATGGGGTGAACTTAACAAGTTCAGTGTGAGTCTATACAATCCTCAAGCATTTTCTCATGGAACCAAATAACACAATCAAACATTAATAGTAACATTTTTATGTAACATGATCATGACATAATGCACATGTGAGTTCCAACCCAAACCATCCGCTACATACCACGAGTTCCCCAGAACCCGTATGCCAAACTCCAACGAATGTGAGCAAAACTCGATGTGGTAAAAACCACCATATATCATTAATGCAGAAAATTTGTCGAATAACATATAATACGATAAAATCGTCAATCCCCTCGGTACTTCTAGTGCAATGCATTGACTACATATAAATATGGACTTAATATGCCGATAGTACTCCACGGAACTCCTTCGTTAACCACAAAAATTACCTGCCCCAATGCATATGCAATATGTCACACAATCTCATACATAGCCATAATTCAATTCTTTCACATTAAATTGGCATGGTTGGCACGCCCTTAATTATCGAATACTTTCAGAATATGGAATCAATAATATGGAATCAATAATCCAACTTTCAAATTACCATTAAGATGGTATCATTCACAAATCACAATTTCATGTACATTCACAACTTTTCTGTGTGCATGCATAGCAGTCTTACAAAAATTTCAGAGCAAATCACTTGTATGAATACATCATGCATAAGCCTTATTTTCATTTAAAAACATGCTATACATACAACCAATCATTCATCAAATTAACCAAACATCCATGATAATGTCAATCACTCAATCATTTAGTCAAACTAGCAACATAGCTATCATGCCAAACAGTTAGGGCTCGAAACGTACCCGATTCGACCACTAACAAATTTAATTACTTAACTATTAAGCCAAGCCCAATCAGCAAACTAAATCATCAATTATATCATAATAATTATTATTACCAATCAAGTTATTAAGTTTAGGACCCATACTTTATTTTATGCTCTTTTGCAGCACACTAGAAAATCTTGCAGTTTCTCTAATAAATTTTAAAACGAACCTAAATTAAAAATTAGTATAAAACTAAATTAATATACCTCTTAAACAAACCCTAAACACCCATTTATGGTTTCAATCCATTCACCACAAATACATCAATTTTCTGAATCCAAACTAGTTTATAATTAACACATGTTTTTAAATTAACCACACTTAATTAACATTAAGAATTAACCACACTTACGCTTATGCATAACAATGAATGATTGATGAATGATTGGTTGTATGTATAACAAATCGAAAATTAACCACACTTACGCTTCCCAATTTGTTATATTTGAATTGCCGATTGATCAAGATTGATTCTCCCTAATTAACACATCTTTAAAGGCTGATAAGTAGGGTTTCAAGAACTCAAGAATATGATGGAAAAAGATGACAAAGAAATAAATAAAACATCCCCCTTTTTTTACTCATAGGCACGCACACCACTACCTGTGGTGGCTAAATTGGGGCTGATTTAAAATCACTTTTGAGATTAATTAAAAAGCTGGAAAAATACCCATTAAAATTTAAAAAATCCCCCAAATTTCAGATTTGGAAATTTATATTTTTATTTGACAAGATTTATCAAGAAATTGAAAGAAAATGAGATCTTACACAGGCGAGATGCTAGGGGTGACAATGGCACTTCTTGACAAAGATAGGAATCGATCTTAGAGGTCCAAGATTTCAGACTTGGGGCTGAATATTTTTGGGAAAAATGTTAGGATTGAAAAATAAATCTAAAATAAAACTTAATAAACCAAGATCTATCATGTCAAATCATCAAGAATAAATCAATAACAAAACTAGATGCTGAAGCGTACCTGAATTCATTGATTTCTTGAAATCTACATATCTTAGGGTTTTGATCTTCCAAATTAGCACACAAATAATCCAGAGAAGGTGCCTCTCCCTTTCCTAAGGATGGAATATTAGAAAAATTAATCTTGTGTATAATTTGGGGACCATAACCCTAATATATATAACTTTGACACATTAGCCCTAATTTCTAATTAGCCCATCATCAATTAGAAATTAGTTACTAGAGTATTTACACATATTTGACCCATAATTTATTTAATAATTAAAGCCCAATAAACCATAACCAAATTAGATCACTTTTAATTAGGGCTAACCTATTATGATAGTAAATAATAACATGTAATCGCCCTTATTATATATGTGATGTCCAAATTTTCCAACAATCACCCACTTGGACCACATATATATACTAATTACTCTATAATTACATGTCATTATATAAAATTATGAGCTCAAAATTTTACTATCATATCCAAAAGGCATTCCGAACAATTTCGTCCATTAATTATGTTAACATAGAACCAAGGCGACTTTCGTTACATATATCGTAATTAAATTCATCACTGATCACATAAATTAACACAACTAAATGACATAGATCAAGAATGGATGTGTAGCATGAAAATTACATGCAATATGATCTAAATATGTCTATTTTCAAGTGGTCCTCCTTAAACCTTAGTGAGATCAAACCTTACCAAAACTAGAGTGTGAATAAACCAAATAAACTTTATTTCTGCAGAAAGTAAACTTAATATCTATAAACTGAAATAACTGAAAATGTGTCTATATTATAAAAGAATTTAAAAGTAAAAACTTCCACTAAAACTAAATATCCTTAAATGGCATTACACCCATATGAGCAGTGTGCTCTTATAAAACCTTAGGTGTAGTCCCTTAGTAAGCAGATAAAAGACTACAATTTGTTTTCACAATTTGTGCCTTAGTGACAAAATCTTGTATCCATATTCCATCAAAATTGGAGTCTATATTCCTAATGATCTCCAACTGATTAGACCTCCGATATGTGAACATGTAATATTTTGTTCTCTGAAAATACCTTATAACCCTCTTAGATGCTATCCAATGGTCCAAACCAAGGTTGCTTAAAATATCTACCTAACATCCTAACAATGTACACAATATTCCAATGTATACAAACCTGAACATACATAAGACTTCCCACTGCTAAAATATAAAAAATCTTATGCATTTTTGTAATATCAAAATCATTCTTAGGGAATTAATTGAGACTAATTATTGACAAGTAGTATGTCATTAACATATAAAACCAAATATAGAACCTTACTCCTACTAAACTTATAGTATATACAATTATCGACAAAATTCATCTTTAAACCGAATAAGATAATCATTTGGTAAAATTTGTATTACTATTGACTAAAAGTCTGCTTAAGCCCATAGATGAAGTTCTTTAATTTGCAAATCATTAACTTTGCATCATCAGATACAAATTTTTCTAGTTACACCATATAAATGTATGATCAATGTCACCATTGAGAAACTATTAACTTAATATTCATCTGATGTAGCTTAAGGTCAAAATATTCCACTAAAGCCATTATAATCCTTTCTCTACTGGACCTTTTTAATGGCATTTGTTCTTGAGGTTGTTGAGTTTGTTTTTCTGGACAATTACCTCATCTTGAATAGGGAGTTGTTCAGCATTGTCTTATTGAGGTTCTGGATTTACTTCTTGATTAATGATAGGTATGAGAACCTAAACATCGTCAAAAGTGATTGTAGGAGTTGAGTTTGAATCTAATTCCTCCTCAAAAGCAATGTCTCTAACCTTATTTCTCCCTCCAAACTCAACATCTTCAAAATGTTGCAGTTCTTATCTAAAAAATATTCCTAATTGTGGGATCATAAAACTCATAGCCCTTAGATTACTCAGAATTTCCTTAACCCTTATACTTTATAGACATCAAAGAAATGAGAAGTGGTGTCATCTTAACTTTATCGTTTTTAGCAAAACGTTTCTTAATTGCATCAAGGAAACCTTAGCCTGAGTAATCTCTTTAGATCCTGTGCCCCTAAAGGCTTTTGGAATGTTGTGCTTCATGATAATTAGACTCATGCAATTTGAACGATCCCACCTCTTAAAATCCTTTTTAACATAAGGGGTGTTTTCCGTAGTGAGAGGTACGGGTTGTTCTTCCCTTAGTACAAGGTCTATGTCCATACAACCAAACATTATAAATGCATTTTCCATTCCTTAAAATTAGACTCACTAAACATGGGTATAGAATTAATAGATATTGGGGTAGCAAAAGATAAACTAGTTGAATCCAGAACAAAATGGATAAAAACAACCTCACGTCAAAATTCATAAGTAAACAATAAATTCAAAATAATGGCTAATCCCATCTCAAGATACCAGACACAACATTAATATCAAGTCTTTGGACAGTAATATTAACAATAAGCGATACTCTTATTGTAGTAATCAAACATTGACAATAAACTATGTCAAACAATTAATTAATCTTTGGACTAACTTATTGCTCACATAAAATACCTTATAATTGTCACACATTTATCACCATAGATGTTGTTGAAATTCTGCCAAATATTAACTTACCTTTGGGTCAATTAATAAACGCATGAATCAAAAAAACATATAATCATCTTGATATTTCAGATAAACTAATCTACACAAAAGATGTCACTTTGGGTGTATTTTGTTTCAACTAATCTATTTAAAATATTAGATATCCTTAATTAAAACATAAAGCCAAAATCTAAATTTATTTGTTTCAAAATATTTCTCTTAATTTCATCTTTCAATCAAATTAAAAGATAATAGTATATATATGTATATATATATTTATCCCAAAACAACATACAATAATGTTGGCAAATATAATAATAGTTGAATAAATCAAAATAACCTCACATATTTCATCTTTGGACAAAATATTAACTTGTAAGTGATACCTTGGTATAGTAATCAAACACTGACAATAATAACATGTAGAATAATAAATCTTCCTTTGGGTCGATTTATTACTCACATGTAAAATTGAATAATCGTCACATGTTTATTACCACAATTGCACATGTAATATTATTAACCTTCCTTTGGGCTGATCAATATTAATGTAGTTTAAGTTACATGCACACAACCTTTTATATTTTAAAACAAATAATTTCAATAACATATATCACTTTGGAAACTCATTATTTCAATTAAGTTATTTTAAAAAGTATATAAACATACCAATATTAAAATTTAAAATTTACCCAATAGTCAAAGGTCAAAATTATTTTTTATTGCTTCGTAGATTCTAAAATAACTCAAAATAAGGTTGTCTTAATAATGCAATAAAAAACTTTCTTTTTGTTCCAAAACCATATTTATCAAAACCAAAAAGAAATAATGTAGTGGTTCAAAGCCAAATAATTAACAAGCACATGGATTCATGATTTTGGCATAGATAAAAACACCAAAGCAATTCATGCATATACATGTATTCATAATCAAATAGAAAAACTTACCTTGAATATACCATGTAAATCCAAAGTTGTATTTATGATTAAACAGAGATTCGAATGAATACTTGAAATAAAAATTTCAAGTCAATATATCTCAGAAATAAAATCATAATTATTGACATACACCATAATTCATACCGTAGACTATATCAATATAATTTAACTGAAGATTAGAAATAATAATATGTCAAACCTAAATATTATTCGACCAAACTTAAAACTAAAAAAATATATATGTTTATATCTTGGCAGCATAGATAATTGAAATTCATTGACTAATATTAATATAAGGTTCTATATTTGGTTTTATATGTTAATGATATACCGCTTGTCAATAATAAGTATAGTCTCAATTAATGCCCTAAGAATGATTTTGATATTAAAAAAATGCATAAGATTTTTTACATTTTAGCAGTAGGAAGTCTAATGTATGTTTAGGTTTGTATACATTGGAATATCTGTTGGGATGTTAGGCAGATATTTTAAGCAACCCTGGTTTGGACCATTGGATAGCATCCAAAAGGGTTATAAGGTATTTTGCGAGAACAAAATATTACATGTTCACATATCGGAGGTTTAATCAGTTGGAGATCATCAGGTATACAGACTCTAATTTTGATGGAATATGGATACAAGATTTTGTCACTAAGGCACAAATTGTGAAAAAAATTGCAGTCTTTTATTCCAATAGCAACAGGAGCACATCAAAGTCAAAACACATAGACTTTAAGTTCCTGGTTGTTAAAGTAAAAGTTCAAAGTGGTTAGGTGCCTATAAAGTATATTAGGACAAACTCCATGATTGCGGATTCGCTTACTAAGGGACTACACCTAAGGTTTTATAAGAGCACACTGCTCATATGGGTGTAATTTCATTTTAGGATATTTATTTTTAGTGGGAGTTTTACTTTTAAATGCTTTTATGTTATAGACACATTTTCAGTTATTTCAGTTTACAGATATTAAGTTTATTTTCTGTAGAAATAAAGTTTATTTGGTTTATTCACACTCTAGTTTTGGTAAGGTTTGATCTCACTAAGGTTTAAGGAGGACCAGTTGGAAATAGACATGTTTAGATCATATTGCATGTAATTTCCATATTACACATCTATTCTTGATCCATGTCATTTTGTTGTGTTAATATAGGTGATCAGTGATAGATTTAATTACGATATATGTAACGAAAGTCGCCTTGGTTCTATGTTAACATAATTAATGGACGAGATTGTTCAGAATACCTTTTGGATATGATAGTAAAATTATGAGCTCATAAGGTTATATAATGACATGTAATTATAGAGTAACTAGTATATAAATGTGGTCCAAGTGGGAGATTGTTGGAAATATGGACATCACATATAATAAGGGAAATCACATGTTATTATTTACTATCTTAATAGGTTAGCCCAAATTAAAAGTGATCTAATTTGGTTATGTTTTATTGGGCTGTAATTATTAAATAAATTATGGGTCAAATATGTGTAGATACTCTAGTAACTAATTTCTAATTGATGATGGGCTGATTAGAAATTAAGACTAATGTGCCAAAGTTATATATATTAGGGTTATGGACCCCAAATTATACACAAGATAACTTTTCTAATATCCCATCCTTAGGAAAGAGAGAGCCACCTTCTCTGGATTACTTGTGTGCTAATTTGGAAGATCAAAACCCCAAGATCTGTAGATTTTAATAAATCGATGAATTTAGGTACGCTTCCGCATTTAGTTTTGTTCTTGATGGTTTGACATGACAAGGCTCTAATATCACTTGTTAGGATTGTAAAATAAATCTAAAATAAAACTTAATAAACCAGGATCTATCATGTCAAATCATCAAGAATAAATCAAGAACAAAACTAGATGCGGAAGCGTACCTGAATTCATTGATTTCTTGAAATCTACAAATCTTGTGGTTTTGATATTCCAAATTAGCACACAAGTAATCCAGAGAAGGGGGCTCTCTTTTTCCTAAGGATAGTATATTAGAAAAGTTATCTTGTGTATTATATGGGGACCATAACCCCAATATATATAACTTTGGCACATTAGCCCTAATTTCTAATCAGCCCATCATCAATTAGAAATTAGTTACTAGAGTATCTACACATATTTGACCCATACTTTATTTAATAATTAAAGCATAATAAACCATAACCAAATTAGATCACTTTTAATTTGGGCTAACTTATTATGTAGTGAACAATAACATGTAATTGCCCTTATTATATACGTGATGTCTATATTTTCCAAGAAAAAATAACAATAAGATGGTAGAGGAGATGATGTAAAATCTAGTGGCAAAAAGAAAAGAAAAACATGATAAATCAAGAGCTATGGGCGGCGGCAAAAATGGAGAAAGAAAGAAAAATTGAAAATAAGAGGGATGAAAGGATGAGAGGGATGACTAGGGTAAGCGAAAAAAGAATTAAAGGCTGATCATTTTGTGTAAAAATAATATTTATACCTAGGTTAATAAGGGTATGGACAGCACACACATTAAAAAAAGGGATTTTGCAAATTTTAATTATTTTGCAAGGGAAAGGATTCAAACTTAGGACCTTATTTAATTTTCATGCTTTCACATTTAACAACTAACCATTGAGCCAATTTCTTATTTTTGATATAATTCTACATTCCCATAAAGCTAAAATCCGGGATGTTACAAAATTCCTTGGTCATATGTGTCTTATTAACTAAAATGTGTTATGAAAAATTTGATGCCGTGGAATGGTTAGTAAATTTGATTTTGGATTATGTGAAAATTGTGAAATATTGTATTAATGTGAAAATTTTGTAAATATGTTGTTATGGTAAATTTGGGAGCTAAATTGTTAAATTTTCAAGTTTTCGATGGAATAGGTACAAAACTATAATGCAATTTTCAAAATGTGGAAATATGTGTATGTGGTTATAAGTTCTGAAATTTGGTAAAATGTTTGGCCTTAGTTAAAGGCTTTACTATTGGTGAGGTTATAATAACTCATGAATTTAACTATATGTAAGATGATAATTATGAGAAATGGTAACCTTTCATTGGTAAGAATCCATAATAAAAGTAAATAATATGTTTGTATGGAATAAGTTATTAATTTGGAAAAAAATCACGAGTATATGCAAAGCATTTAATGCGCCCACATGTGTAATTAAACAAGTTGTCTAATAAATCTCTGAATCATGAAACTCTGAGAATGCTTCTATTCAATTAGTAAATGTACTTATTAGCTTTGATGTCTTAAGATTTTAATATAACAATATTTAAGATAAATTTTATATATTATATCTCCTAATTTATTTGGTGAAAATAAAAGAAATATCATAAAAAATATTTTCAAGTCCAAAACAAATTCAAGAGCACTTGTTTAAATTGATTTTACTTATATATTATGTTCTTGAGTTAACCAAATGCCTTTGAACATGCTTTAAACTAATTTCGACTCGTTTTTAGGCATTTTGGTATAGAAGGATCGATCCCCCTTTTGAAGGAATAGGTCCCTCTAGTCTAACGGCTATATTATTTTTAAATTGAGGGATCGATCCCCTCACTTGCAAGGTAGAAAAACTTGCGAATTTAATGCTTCCATTGGCCATTTTTCATCTCCAATGGCTAAACACGGTCATAAACTTATTCCTTGGTATAAATGGACCTTAAGAACATTTCAAGATACAAAAGAGACATATCCAAGCATCAAAGTCAAGAGAAAACCTTCAAAGTCTTTATTTCTCATTTTTTTCTCTCTCTTATACATAGTCTTTATACTTATTGTAGAATATTTACCTACTCTTATGTTATTATTATTTTGTGAGCCAAACTTTGTAAACACATACCTTCCTAGAGGTTATATTTGTTTACTTTATCTTTGTACCATTTTTATTGGAGGGTTACTAGTAAAGCCACAAAACTAAAGGAAACTAGGGGGAAGGTTCTATCTAAGCCTTTGAAAAGATAAAGTTGTAAAGGTTATACCTTATCCTCAAAAGGTATAAATTCAATAAAGTGAATTAGGAAATCTTTAGTGGTGGAAAGCTAAGGTAGTAAAGGTAAATGATTGTGGCCAAACCACTATAAATCATTTGTGCAAGCTTTTCTCCTTACTCTCTTTTACTTTAGAAAAGTTTGTAGAGATTTTTAAATTTCAATTCACCCCCTCTTGGTATTTTCGGGACTAACAATACTAATAACCTTAATTGATATATATTATTTATGACTATAATGTGCCCTAGTAAACTTAGTGAATTAGTTAGGAAAGGATCGGCATGCCAATAGGGATTTGATGTGTATTTGGAGTTCTATATGGAATTCTATTGCCTTTTGGCCTTGCACATATTACGTGCACTCTCTATTGCCTTTGGGAAATGCATTAACATGCATACTATGATGCCTTAAGGCTTAGCATTTTGGTGCCTTTTGTTGGAATTGGTGCCCAAAGTGTAGTATATTCATTTGTAAACTTGTAATTTATTAATAAAATAATTCATGAATTACATTAATATATATTTTTTATAATGTCTTCATGTGGCTTTTGCTTGGAAAGAAAAATAGAATCAAATATTGGCTCGCTCGTTGTCTAATGTTTAAAATAATACTAAACAGTATTACATGGTTGGATCGTAATATGGAAAGACATTTTATATTGGTAAACAAACTTAAACAGGTTCTTAGTCTAATCAGAAATGAAAAAATCGATTGAAAAACTAATATGTTATCTTTCAAGTCTAATTGGGAAGATGTCTTGTCTTGGGCATTGAAGTGGATGGCTCTCAGAAGATAGAGACATAGATGTGACTAACTAAACTAACTGTAGATCATAATAGACCCAAGGGGAATAGATCCTAAATTTGTTCATGGATTTATTCACTTGTGACCTTCATAGTGTGACATACCTTAATCCTGAGTGGATAACAGACTATATATGCGTGACTCGTATACTTTAATGTAAGTAAAAGTTTGAGTTCAAATAGGTAAGGATTCGAAAGCTGGTGTATTGGGTATACAACTTCTACAATATGTAGCGTCGTTCATAATAATGGGATTCATAGCCAAAGATATGGATAAATGATATCCTCTATTGGCATTATATGATAGATGAAAAATAAATGTGGTCACGGGTTGTTTGTCTTTGTGATAAATGACTTGATTACTATTCATAGTAATTGACTTTTCATGAAGGAAGATGTAATGGTTACCATGAGATAAAATAGGATCATATTGGGAGAGTGGATTTAACGCAAAGAGATTAAAGATATCTTATAAGGGCAACACACTAATGACAAGGTAGTTGGACGAGTATTCATCGAATTGATTTCGTAATGGTATGTCATTAGGGAGAGCTCAGTCACGATACTATATTGGAATGACTTCATGACTAAATGAGTTTATAATTAATAGGTGAAAAGCTAGAATTTAATTATAAATCATTTAAGCCCTAATTACATATGTCCAATTGGTTCCTTCTCTAGCTTGTTGAAACTGGAAAAGAATTGCATGTTGAATCAAATGAATAGAAATGGATAGAAATGGTAAAGTTGGAGAAATGGGAAATATTCAGAAATGAATGTAGTTTTCTCACTAAATGGAAATGACCTAAAAAATTAATTTATGGTTTTTTGAATCACTAATTAATTAATTAAACGAAGTTCAAAAATGAAATGAAATTAATTGGTTGTTGTGAATTCGTTGAATGTAGAAATATTAAATATATTTTCTCATAGATTCTTTTATGATAAACTTGTCATGATTTTAACAGAATTAGAATCGAGTTGAAAATTTTATTTAATTGGGAAATTAATTAATGATGTTTATTTTGGAAAATAGAAAAAATGTATTGGATTAGATTCAATTATGAAGTATTGGATTAAAACTCTAGGAAGTACTTACTATTGGACCTAATATAGGAAAGGCCAAAAAGCCCCTCATGCTAATAAATGGGATGGCAAACCCTAGTATATTTAACTAGGGTTGTCGCCCCTCTCTCTCCTAGTTAGACTAGGATTTTGTTTTTCTATTGAAATAGACTTCTACTAATTCAATAAGGGTTTCACTTCTTCTCCCTATAAATATATGGCACAGGTAGGGCTAAATACACAAGTTTTGAGATATTGTTATTCTACGAGAAAGTAGTGGAAATTTATTTTCTAGCATAAATTCTATTATTTAGGAATTACAATTTTATTAGTTTCTATTAAAGAGAGAATCTTACTTTCCCACTAAAAATAAAGTAAATAATTGATGGTTCTGTGTTTGATTTGAATTCGTCTGAGCCCACACTCGGAGCAGTTCGTGGTACGAGAATAGTAGGTAAGGTTATTCTATTGAAAGCCAGGAACGATAAGGATTCGTCTAGTCGAAAACACAGATGCAATTCGAAAAAGGTTTAGTTCTATAAATATCACAAACCGACTTGGTTTTAAAAATTTTAATTTTCCACTATGTAAGAAAATCATTTTTAAATCAGATTTTTCCAACTCTCTTTGGTTTGTTTTAGAGGCTTAGCATTTCGATGCTCTCTAGTGTGTTTAGGAGGGATGTGTTATGATACCATAGCGCGAAGTACTTGTGTGCTCTCTTATGTGTTATGGATGGGTCCCATGCATCCGAGTCATTTTACTAGAGTTTACTAAAGGCGAAACAAATTAAACTTTATAATGAGATTTGCCTATGAATAAAAATGGTATGAGTGTACTAAATTGGTATGTACTAAAGCTATAAGGTAAACAAGTTAAAAGGTAATTTTAATAAATGAATAGGTGAATAAAGAATATGTCATGATATTATGTTTTTGGATAATTGGTTCATAATTGGATGTTATTTGGTATAATAAGATAATTGATAATCTTATACTCTAATAAGAGAAATGAAAAGGAAATGTTTGACATTTATGAATCAAATGATCATAAATGGAACATGTGAGTGAAACTACTAATGACTTATGGCCAAAAGGATATACATTGATTAAGCACTTGAGTACTTGATAAGTGTCTAATTATGAATTTCATAATGTGAATGATTAACAAATCATTAATGATAAGCTGAGCCTCATAATTTGAATTAGAGAAATTGACTCAATTGAAACATTTGGTGTGGAAAAGTTAGTTCGAGAACAAAATATTCATAAGGATCAACATTAATAACTAGATAGGATAAGTAGGCTTGTCCTTGTTACTTATTGAGCTTATCGATATCACTTGTTAGTTGTTTAAATGCATAGGTGTTGGATTCATTGAGAAGTTTGAGGTTTCGGCTTGGGAGCTTCGCATCACACTTTAAATTGAGGTCGTATTATGCATATATATATGTTTTCAATTGTATTAGAAGATTTTTGCATGTGATACACCCATGGATGGAGTGAAATTTATTAAAGTCAATTCAACCAAGCTGTCAATTTTCAAGCTTAAAAGATTAGTCAACTTGCAATGAATTTTTAGATGGGATCTGGGCATTTATGGGCTGAGATGTCTGCACAACGTTTAAATAGTTATCTCTTAGATCTGAAATGGTCTTTGAATCACTCGATTTCAAGTTCAACAACTCAAGTTATGACTATTTTAGTGAAGACTGACAAACATAATTTTTGGACGAGATTATTACGGAAAATTACGAGTTTCAGGCTTTAATTCAAGTTTAAATCATATCGGGTTTGATTTTCAAGCTTAATTTTTATTATATATGAGCTTAATATCGTATATGTTAGGTTTTATTATTTTGTTATTTATTCTAAAATTTAGGAAATTTTTAAGTATTTAAAGTTGTTTAGGAGTTTTATGTTTCTTAATCAACTAGAAAGTTTAGTTATACTGAAACTACATCTTGTTTAGATTAATTAGAGTTTTATTATAATTGAGAGTTTTATTTGGATGTAATTAGCTAAGCCTATATAAAGGCCTCTTCATTAGTCATTATTGGCATACCTTGATTAAGAAATTTCAACATTTTGAGTTATTTCTCTTTGTGAGATTTCTTTTTTGTTTATTTTAGTAGTAGGTTTTCTTCTTGGTTTTCTCTTTGAAGTCGTAGCAGAACTCTTCACCTTCTAATTTATTAGGGTTTAGCCTTAAAGGGTTGGTTAGAGCCATTAATGGAGCTTGTTGAAGATCATTCTTCAAAGGGTTTCATAGGACATTGACTTTTCATCAGCATTGATTGTTTTTATTGAAGCTTTGTTCTTCAAGAGGGACAATCTTTCCATCATCCATCTTATTTTCGTTTTCTTCAATTCTTCATCCTTCAACTTGTCAAGGATTATTTTTTGGAGATTTGATTAAAGTTATTAATTGAATTTTTTGGGGTTTATGTCTCAAAAGGTTTAATTGGGCACTTATCCATCTATCCATCATATCCATTGGTTAGATCCGAACCTTTATTTTCAAGTCAAACAACTTGAATACGATCTTCTTCCTCCACCCCCTATTAGCGTTTCTTGCACTTAGACTAAGTGTATTGTATACTAAATTTGTAAGTTTTATGAAGTGTATTAATGTTTTTAACTCTATCAAAGTAATCTTGAGTGTGATGTTGTTTTGATTATGTTTTCAAGTTGATTTTGAGCTCAAATATGATTTGACATTGTTTTAAGATGTATTGAAACTTGTTAGTATGTTTTGGGGATGTTTGGAGTTGATTTAAAGTGTTTTTGGGCTACTTTGCTACAAAATTATACCATTGCCTTTCGCAACATAACGACATTGAAACTTAGCGGGTGAAGTCTCGACATTGTCTTTTCTAATTGCGACGTCTTCCTTCGCAACGTCATGATATTGCCCAAGAAAAAAGTGACATCGCGACATCAAATGTACAATGTGGCAATGCTATAACGTCCTATCATTGTGCACAACATTGTCCCCCACTACACCTTTTTGATCCGGCTTGGCTTCCAGGCTCATTTTTTTACCTTGAACACTTCCAATTACCCACAAAATGACAATATGATTTTGAATTGTTTCTAAATCCCTCAAAGTGTTTTAAATAATTTTTTTATGATTTTATAAAAATTTTAAAGCTTAAAATTTTTAAATAACTCTAAGATTTCCATTTCGTATATTTTTTAGTAGCATCTCATATTCGTGCCATATATCAAAACAAATGGGGGTGTTACAGTTAGTGTTTGATAGTGTTGTTGAATACTTTATTAGAGATGCAATAATTGAGCATCAATATAAACAAGTTGAGTTACAAAATCTTTTTGATATTGGAGTTTTTTATGTCATGGTGACAATCTAAAGCCATGGATTCCCAAACTGATCTTTTGTTGTCTTTCAAACCAATGGTTGAGCTGATAGATTAATCAGGTGACAATCATTCCTTGTTAGCTATAAAGAACCAAAGAGGTAAAATCATATTTTTTGTATTGATAGTGGTGATGTGAAGAAATTCTTTTTGGGAAAGCATTGGCTTATTGTCAAAAAGCCTTGAAATCCAAGTCAGTAAATCCGAACACTTAAACCGCTTATTATGTCAAGGTTGCTGCTAGTTCTAGTATTGGTGGTATTTTCAATTCCATGCTTTTGGCCACTAGAGATAACAATCAATTGATTTTCACCACGGAGGAGACGTGGTGGTACCTTGTTGATGTTGAATATATTAAGAGGAGAAGATAGATTTGGAGACGATATTGAATTAAACAATAGACTTCAAGGCATGGGTGACGCTTTCCAAAGATAACTATTTGCCCCCACACAAAGTTGCTAGATAGTTAAGACAAAGGTCCTTCCGGGGTACAATGAAGCTTTTGAATTTCCTTTGATTAGAAAAATCGAGGAATTATCTAACTCTTACTCTAATTTCTAAAAATAGGATTGATTGTAATAATTTTGTAAGCACCGTAGACCCTCTATTTATATGCATTCAATGGATCCTATTTTGAAGAGTCACAACGCTTCATGTTGGACATATTTCTTAGAAGAAATATATTTCATAGAAATGTATCCATTAAATGATAAATCATCACTTTCTAAATTTGAATAAGTGCTCATTAATAATTAAATATGCAATCTACAATTTCCAACAATCCCTACTAGATTGCTAATTCCAGAAAATAAGTACATGGCAATTATGCATAAAGAAGGGTGTCCACAAATTGAACCTTCCTTTAGTGCAAACTCTCAAAGTATCAACAAAGTGAATGGTGGCTAGTCGCTTGAACAATCACTCTTAAAGTCAATATCGAAAAAATTTCACACAAAACCTTAAAGTATTAGAGTAAGAGTTTAATTTGCTTTGGCACCATTATGGTCATGTGCTCATCCCATTTCATGAACATGTACAAGAGAAAACCATAAAGAAAATCTCGTTGAAGTGGCATTGCTTCATGTCTATATAGGTGGATTTCATGACAATTAATGTCCATCCATTAAGAGTAAAACTCATCCTCCTAAAATATAAACACTAAACCTTGATCCTTAGCGCATATTGTCATTCAATAACTTGTTATTACCCTTTAAATCTCAAAACTAACTTTTTGCTAGAATAAGGTAGGGTTTGCATTATCAATAATGCAATTGGAATGGTTTTAATCCCATCTTAGTGGTGGTACTCTTAACCAAATCCCTTGACAAACCTTTTTGTCAATAGATCCGTTAAATTGTCAATTGACTTAACATAGATAACAATTATCACACCGTCCCTAATCAATTGTCTCATATACTCATGTCTCAAACTTATATGTCTAGACTTTCCATTGTACACCTTATTGTACGCTCGAGATATGGTGGATTCACTATCACAATATACGGAAATGGCGAACCTTCGTTGTGGCCACAACTTTATATCTATTAAGACATCTCTTAGCCGTTCTATTTTCTTGCCAATAGCCGCTAAAGCTATAAATTTAACCTCCATAGTTGAATGTGAAATGTAAGTTTGTTTCTTAGAAGCCCAACTAATGGCTCCACCTCTGATCGTAAGAATACATCCCAATGTGGACTTATTGTCACTTAGACTTGTAATTCAACTTGCATCCAAGTAACCTTCTAGTACCGCGAGATAATAATTATAGAATAATCCCAAAATTTTTGTTTTCTTAAGATAGCCAAAAATCCTACAAATTCCTTTGCAATGATCGATACTAGGACAATTTGTAAATCTTGCCAATTTGTATATAGTAAATGCGATATCGGGTCTA
Source organism: Gossypium hirsutum (assembly GCF_007990345.1). Lineage (NCBI taxonomy): Eukaryota > Viridiplantae > Streptophyta > Magnoliopsida > Malvales > Malvaceae > Gossypium > Gossypium hirsutum. The sequence goes on from NC_053448.1 coordinate 8,880,093, forward strand.
GTGCAATGCATTGCATACATTAGACTTCCGATTGTGCTGGCATACTCAAGTTGCGCTATAGCCCTGCCATTATTCTCACTTAACTTGAAGTTTGAATCGTATGGAGTGTTCGAATCCTTGATATTCAAGTGTTTAAAATTTTCCATTACTTTCTCGATGTAGTGATATTGGCTTAGTGCAAAGTCCCTTTCATACTTTTTCACCTTTATACCTAGAATTGTATATACCTAATTGAGATCCTTCATATTAAAATTTGAGGCTAGATACTCTTTGGTCTCACGAACACCTTTCATGTTCGTCCCAAAAATTAACAAATCGTCTACATAGAGACAAATAATTACACCATACCTATTGGTGAATTTATTGTAAATATATTTATCCGCACCATTCTGTAAAAAACCATATGACAAGATAACCGAGTCAAATTTCTCATGCCACTATTTAGGCACTTGTTTGAAACCATATAATGACTTGATCAACTTACACACTTTATGTTTATTCCCATGGAGCATAAAACCTTCTAGTTGCTCCATGTAGACTTCTGCTTCGAGATCACCATTCAAAAAAGTCATCTTAACATCTATTTAATGTACATGTAACTTATGGATAGATGCAACTGCTATAAGAATTTGAATGGAGGTCATTCTAGCCATTGGTGCATAGGTGTCAAAATAATCTAGGCCTTCTTTTTGCCTAAATCCTTCACTCACCAACCTAGCTTTAAAGGTTGGAGAACCCCCTGTTGGAGTATTCTTCCTTTTAAACACCCATTTACACTCGATAGGCTTCGATCCTTGAGGAAGATCAACTAGAATCCAAGTATTGTTGGACAATATCGAATCCATTTAATCATTGATCGCCTCTTTCCAAAATGTCGCATCCCTAGAAGTCATGGCTTCACCATAGGATTGTGGATCACCATCCACATTAAACATTATGGGGATCTTTCTAATTATGGATTCTTTATTTCCCTCAACAATGAATGCTAGAGATTACGAGGAAATGAAATCGGGACCAAAGTCATTTACTTTTCTCACTCTTTGACTTTTTCCGGGCTCCATATCCTTATTGTCACAAAGACTTCTTTTTCATTCGATCACTTGAGATCATTGGTTTATATTCTTTTTCTAAATCTGTTGAATCATCGAAAACCTTATTTTCAATGAATACAACATCTCTTGTTTCAATTATCGTATTTGACACTAAGTTAAGAACACTATAAGCCTTAGAGTGTTAGGCATATCTGATGAATGCACCTTTGACGGATCTTGTCCCTAACTATGTTCTCCGTTGGTCAAGAACACTATAGTAAGCCAAACACCCCTACACTTTGAAATAATCTAAGTTTGGCATCCGACCCTTCCATAACTCATATGAAGATACTTTGAATTTTTTCGATGGTATTCTGCTAAGGATATAACACGTAGTCAATAATGCTTCACTCCATAGATTATATGGAAGTTAGAATTTAACAACATTGAGTTAACCATATCCACTAAAGTACGGTTCTTTATTTTTGCCAAACCATTTTTTTACGGAGTATAAGGCGCGAAACACTCATGTACCACACCTTATTCCTCACAAAATATATTAAATTCATTTGAAAAATATTCACCACCTCTATCACTATGAAACACTTTGATTTTCTTACTAAACAAATTCTCAGCCTCATTTTTAAAACATTTAAACATATCAAAAGCCTCGTCTTTACTTTTCATGAGATACACATAAGTAAATCTAGAGAAGTTGTCTATAAAAGTGATAAAATATCAATTTCCACCTTTTGTTAGAGTTCCATTTAATTCATAAACATCCGAATGAATTAAATCTAACACTTGCGAATTCCTTTCACATTTATTAGGAGATGGCTTTTTGGTGATTTTTTATTGAATACAATTTTCACATTTATCCACAAACTCATCTTTACTTAGATTTATATAATCATTCTTTTGCATATATTGTAAAGTTTTAAAATTAAAATGTGCTAAACGCGCATGCCACACTGTATAAGACTCAACAATATAAGTAGGAGAATTTACTTTATTCATATCAGTGCTTAACTTAAACATACTCTAGTTACAATATCTTTTTCCTACATATATATCACCCTTAACAAGACAAACTTATCCAATTTCAAGATAATCTTGAACCCTTTGTTACACAGAATACTCGCGGAAACTAAATTCTTTCTCACATCAGGAACATGCAACACATTAGTCAAAGTTAATATCTTTCCAAATGTGAAGTTGAGTTCCACCGTCCCTTAATCGAGTGCCTTAACCGATTGATAGTTACCCATAAGCACTTTACGGTTTGCCACTAGATCATAACTCTTGAATTATTGTTGGTCTTTACACACATGGACAGTAGCTCTAGAGTCGAGCCACCAGTTACAAGACTTATCGGTCCTGGCTATGTTGAGTTCAGTAATCATACCAATTTCCAAACTCTCGATCCCTTCAGTAACCATGGTCACTAAGTCCATGTCCTCCACCATATTGGCTTTAGAAGTTTTGGCATCTTGCTTTTTTTTTAGAAGTTTGCAATTTTTAATATAGTGTCTTTTCTTATTGCAATTATAACAATTGTGAGATTTTTTCTTCTTGTCTTGCACGTCCTTGGTCTTGGATATAGCCTTTCGTTTACCATTTCGAGAGTTCTTAGACTCGTTCACATGGTTCACTTTAGAACTTTGAGGAAGATACACTGCATCACGCTTTCGAGTTTCCTCTTAAATACGCAAATGACTAAGTATTTTCTCCATAGTGAAGTCCTATGCCGTATGTAGAAGTTTCTTCCGATAATTGTTCCAAGACGAGAGTAACTTTGAGATGATAGCCCCGACTTGTAACAATTTCGGAATAACAACTCTCAAGTCACGGAGCCTACTTATAAGGACTGGTAATTCATGGACTTGATCCATGATCGGGATACTATCAAGCATTTTGAATTCAAAATACTTCATCATTAAAAATTTATCAGTACCTTGTCACTTGATGTTTTATTTCTCTTCAAGAGCTTTACATATTTCCACTGAGGATTGCATCGACATGTAGAGATCATACAATCGATCAGACAAGGTGTTGAGGATGTGTCCTCAACATGTGAAATTGTCTTCTTCATGTTTCTTTTTGAGTTTGGCCACTTTCACAATTTTCTTGGGGTTTGCATTAGGGGTGGGATCCTCCAAGGGTTGTAGGTTTGGATCCAGAATGTACGCCACATTTAAGACAGTAACAAGGAACAACATCTTGTCCTTCCAGCGATTGAAGTTTAAACCATCAAATCGATCAAGTTTCACAAACTCTTGGTTCATCACTTTGAATGCGGTGGTAGTCTCCGTCGCCATCTCCAAATTAGTTCTCTTTGAATGTTGAATATATTGAGCGGAGAAGATAGATCCAGAGGCGATATTGAACTAAACAATAGACTTCGAGGCGCAGGTGACGCTTTCCAGAGAGAACTATTTACCCCCACACAAAGTTGCTAGATAGTTAAGACAAAAGTCCTCACGGGATACAACGAAGCTTTTGAATTTCCTTTTATTAGCGAAATCGAGGAATTCCCTAACTCTTACTCTAATTTCTGAAAATAGGATTGATTGTAATAATTTTTGTGGGCACTATAGACCCTCTATTCATACGCACTCAATGGATCCTATTTTGAAGAGTCATAGCCTTTCATGTTGGACATAATTCTTAGAAGAAATATGTCCCATGGAAATGTATCCATTGAATGATAAATCATCACTTTCTAAATTTGAATAAGTGCTCATCAATAAGTAAATTTGCAATCTACAATTTCCAATAGTTGATAACGGGAAAAGGATATACCGGTCTAGTGTGGCTAAAATAAAAAAGTAATAGAAGCTTTCATTTGACAATTGGAATAAAAAAAATGGTGGTGTAGGACAATGATCGAAAAGGACAAAAAAGGAAAAGGAAAAGAAAAAGAAAAGTTAAAAAAATAAACAAAAAAATTAAATTGCTGAAAAAGAAAAAGAAAAAGAACTACTTGTGCAATTTGACCTAAAATTTTCATCGAAAATGTTGATATAATGTGCCACATTAGTTTACTATTAGACTGCTAATGACCAAAATGTAACAAATTGATAACGTTAGTGATCATATCACAACTTTCGATAACATTAGTGATCATATTGTAACTTTTTTAGTATTTGGTGACCAAAACATAATTTGAACCATACATAAGTGGCTAAGTTTATAGTTTACCTAATATAAAAATATTCTTAGAATAATATTTGTTATTTTTAAAAAAATGGTTTTTATGGTTTTTTAAACTTAGTCAAAATTTTTACATAAGCTTAAATAGATGGTATAAAAAACATATTTTTTTTCTAGAATTGAATTGCATAAACTATTTAATATATAAAATAGCGATTTGGCTCGAGGAATATCCAAACTTCATTCATAAATGAGCACTACACAAATATCTAAATGCAACAATACTATTATTTAAATTTTGAATTGAATTGGAATATGAGAAGGATCATATATGTAATTTAATTTATTTTTAAAGCATACTCTCCTAGAGATTTAAACTTGGGTGTAAGATGTTAATCCAATTAATAAAATTATTCATAGCCCAATAAGAAATTTTTTAAAAAAATTGCTTAAATATTTTTATATTAGTTTTTATTTCTTTTCGCCACATAGTTGTGCTTTTAAAAGTTTGAAGCAGTCAAATAATGAAATTACTAATTCAAAGAACGAATATGAAATCACAATTTTTGTACCCTTCCCACCTTTAATAATATATAATTCATCCTCGCCTTAGCATGCTCTCTTCTTCCTCGTGGCACCCCCCCTTTCTGTGCTTTTATTCTTCCAAGGGTTCCATCAGGTAACGTGAAAAAATTCAAATATCCATCCTTAATTTTTTATATGTTCACAATTTTTTGGTGTGCAGATCTGGGTTTCTGTTTTTCTTTCCTAGTTTTATTCTGTTAAAAACTATTCTGTTTCTTAGTCAAAGTTCAAAGCGTTTCTATAACAGATCTGAAAAGTTTTAATCCCTAACAGTTTGGATTTCCAGTATCGGTTTCTCATTCTTAGTTTTTATCTCTTATTTAATCCCTTCAATTTCTTATTAATCCGGCATTCTTTTATTTATTTTGAAAATGCAATTAACCCCAAGTTTTGAAGATCTTTATTTGTAATCTTATTGAGTTTGGGTTTCCTTTTCTTTTTAAAGATTTAACTGAAATCTTGGTGTTGATTTGCTGTGGGGGGTGTGTTTGAATAGGCCTTCTTTCTTAAGCTTTGGGTTTTCAAGATGAATCATTGCAATCTTCAGCAGAACGCCACCGTTTCGGCTTACGAAGAGTTGAGAGGGTTTATCTCAATCACTGATCATCAAAAGGGCGGTGCCGTTGTTTGCACCAAGCCTCGGCGAATTCAGGTCCTCGCCAATAACCCTACCAAGCCATTGAGATTGCATATGAGGTCTAATTTTGTTCTCTGGTTGATTTGACCTGCTTTTAGGGACTCTCGTTTAATTGATTTGTCCTTTCAATTGCAGTCATCAAGCCGAGGTAAGCGATTCGAAAGCTGGTGCAGACCTTCTTGATATCATCCTCAATAAGGTATCAATATCATTCAATCTTAAGATTCTTCTTGCTTGCTGATTAAATTAATTTTTCTTTACATACTCGTATCAAACACATATATTAATGGTTTATTTTCAAAGATGGAATTGTTTTTACTCTGTTGGTTGTTAATATATGTTTTGGTCGTTTTTATAGGAGGATTTAGGGACAGAAGAAGAACAATCTATAGCATCATCACCTCCGTTTTTTTGTGGGTCGCCTCCAAGTAGGGCTGCGAATCCACTTGTGCAAGATGCTCGGTTCGGAGATGAAAGGCTTGCACAAGCCCTTTCGACTTTGGAGATTCCATCTCCATCTTCGCCGTCGTCATTGGCACGTAAAGGAGGGTGTGTTAGGATGAAATTTGGCCTTAAACCGGCCGCAGTTAGAGTGGAAGGATTTGATTGTCTTAACAGGGATCGCCAAAATTCCATCCCTGCTACGCCTTAGAACTTAAATTAAGAATCCAAGTGTACATAGAAGGAAGTTAAGTGCCAGCACCATTTCAGAAAAAGGAAAAAGAGAGCCAGGATTAAGAAGGAAGTTTTGGATATATTTTGGGGGGAAGAAAGAGAGAATTTCTGTTTAGTAATGTATATATGGATATGTTTGGGGTCTAACAGCATGGGATCATGCAGGGATCCAGCAATGCTTGTTTAGTAATATAAATATATGTAAGATTTGGGTCAATATGGATTGATATATTTGTTTTGGGGAGATCACCATGGGAGAAATCTGTATAGATCCTGCGGCTGGTGATTTGATTTTTTTTTTTGCATAGTTTAAATTGCTCTGTAAATTACCTATGGTTTAATGATATATTTCTTGATTATCATTGATTTTTAAGTGAGGTATGGATTCGGATATTTATTATTCAAAGATGAATTAATTTCATGGATTACAGATTTTGTAATCCAAATCTGTTGCGCGGATTCGTTTTACAATCCTTGATGATGGTACAGAATATATTTTAATATCTATATTATTCTTGGAATGGTTGATTTTAAATTGAGTTTTAATTTATTTAAAAATAGCTAAATCAACTTTTTCAAAGAATTTTTTCTTTTTTTATGTTTTTATATAAAATCAATAAAACTTGATACGAGAGGTTCTTTGGGAATTAATATCATGTCTGAAATATGGGCTTAAAATTATCTAAATTTGTCTATATTTATAAATGGTTATCCTAGAGTTGTCCATTGATTGGGCTAGTTCAAGTGAAAAGTTTAGGCCTGTTTTTTAGGCTCAGGTCTAGCCCAAAAAATGAGTTTAAAATTTTGTCTTAGCCTGACCTAAATAAAAATGCTAAAAACCCAAGTTTAACCCGACTTGCTCGTATTAAAATCATTTTTATTATTTATTATAAAAAATAAGTTTAAAAAATATAATATATCAAATACACTAAAAATATTAAAATAAATGTTTACCAACAATGAAATTTTTAAAAAAAAAAATTAATTAGCACTAAGATAAGTGCAACTTAATAGGCAAAACACCTCTAAAATAGTAGCAAAATTAATAAAAAAACAAGAGTTATACAATATCCAAACAATAAAAAATAATAATATAATAGCGAAATGATAGCAAAACAATGAAAAGCAATGGTAAAATAGTAAAAAAACAGCAATTGTTTTTTTTTTTTGCAAATTCAGGTCGAACTAAGCACCGGCCAAAAAAGCTTACTCGAGGCTCAGCCCATTTAGAAAACGGGCTTTATTTTTGTCTAAACTCATTTTTCGAGTCTATATTTTTATCCAAACCTTCCCACTTTTCGAGCAGGTCAACTAACCCCACCCATAGACAAGTCTAGGCTATCCCAAGCTCATTTTAGACCCGACCATATTTATATTATTTTAATTTAATTTTTTTATTTTTTATTTATTAAATTTTTATGTATAATTTTCTTAACATTCTTTATTGTTTACATTAAAGTAGTATTATATATTACTATAGATTTAATTTTTATGTTTTATAAATTACATAATATATATAAAAATAACATAATATAAAATATTACAAATTCAAAATCGGGCCAGGCTGGGTTAGGCTCGAGTATTGAGTGTTCAAGTCCGAATTCAGCCCATATTTTAAATGGACCTATTTTTTTTTTTTTTGCTCAAACCCATTTCTCGAGCCTTATATTTGTACCCAAACCCTCCCAAATTTCGGTGGGCCTAGATAGATAACTCAACTCATGAATAAGTCTACTTGACACTAGACTTGATCATAGGTCGGGCCACCCGGCCCGAATTCACTAAAGGACAAAAAAATTTGCTCTTTTTTTTTCTTTTTTCTTTTGAATGTTATTTTCTTGTTGTTTTCTCTCTATTTTGCTATCATTTTATTATTATGTTGTTACTATTTTGTTGTTATTGTTTAGATATTGTATAAAACTTATTTTACTATTAATTTTGTTATTATTTTAAAGGCATTTGTTAATTTTGTTATTATTTTAGAGGCATTTGCTTGTTAAGTTGCATTTATCTCAGTGTTATTTAAGTTTACATATTTTTTAAAATTTATTTTCAATTTGTTGGGAAATATTTAAAAATTATATAAAAAATTAATACGGACGGGCCGGATCAGGCTTGGGCAAAATTTTAAGTCCATTTTTCGGGTCGGGCCTAATAAATGGGCTTAAATTTTTAGTTGAGCCCGAACCGAACCCGGCCCATGAATAAGTCTACTTGACACTACAGCTTTAAAACTATTAACCTTACCATTTTAATCAAATATTTATTTTATTATTATATAAACTTTTAACTAAATATAATTTTGTACATAGTTTTTTTCACTTACATTATGATTGTGTCATAATTTAATTGTTACTAATGAATTTGGTTGGTTAATAATTTTTGGCTTGAACTTGACAATGATTCGTATTAATTTGGATAAAAAATAATCAAGTTTCAATATATGAATAATTTATAAGTTTAATGATTAACTTGAATAAAAAAAGGGTTTATGCCTAAAGTGGGAATAGTTACCAAGTTAAAGAACAAATTTACACAAAAACAAAAGAAATTCAAACCTTAATGCGAGAACAATTACCACATTCAAGCTACAAATAATGTATTAGCCCAATTTGATTATTTGAAGTTATTTTTAGCTTTTATGTTAAAATTTTTAATATATACGATGAATAATGTTATTTTATTGGAACTTGTAAGATGATGGTGATAATAAATGAAGTTGAATTTAATCTATGACCTGTGTGTATCCTTATTTTGATGTTCCACTTGAATAAAAATGGCAAAAACAAAAATCTTGAAACATTTTACTAGATGTTCACAATTATACGGGCAACTCGGGATTGGGAGATGCAGAACTTTCTTTTCTTTTTTTTTTTTTTGTTTTTTACAAAGCATGAAAAGAAAACAAGTCAGTGAAGGTGAACTACAAGACATCTAATATCAACAGCCTTTCTAGCTCAATTATACGCTTTTTTATTTGCATAAGCATCCTTGTTCAAAGCTTCAATCATCTTTCGAGTCCACCCCTGTTTTTCTCTCTTTCTTTTCTTTCGTCTGTCTGTGATGGTTTAAGTTTTCCTTTTGAGTCTTGTTTTCTAGTTTTTGTCAGTTTCCATTAGTTTCTGTCAGTTCTTAGTCATTTAGGGTCGGTTTTTTCTTCAAATTTTTGGTAGCTCTTCCGTTGTGTTTTCAGATTTCCTTGAAGTTTATGGCGGCGTATATAGTAGATGAGTGTCATCGGCTTAGTCTCACTGATACTGAATCGTCTGCAATCGTGCTTGAAGGAGATGTGGGAGCATCTCTAGATTCATCTTGCTGGCTGGTCTGCAAGCTACACAAGGTGAGAGGCCCTAACCTCGAGGAAGTTACTTTTGAAATTATTTTGGTAGTTGCCTTCCCCAATCCAATTTTCAGCTCTAGACGATTTGCTTGTTCCTTTTAAGTTTCGCTCTCTTCGAGATAAAAGACTAAGCTATCAAATGTAATATTCCAAACTCGGCCTAAATGTTATGACCAAATCTGGAGCTGTTATCACTTTCATTTGAAAATCCTGAAACCATTTTGAGACTTGTAAAATAAATAGCATCAACTTTTAATAAATAAAATTCCAGTTTATTTGGAAAATACTTTCTCTTAACTAATTCATTAAATTTTGCGAATAAATATTTATAAAAAAACACTTACTTTTGTAGCGGAATTTCTTAGTTAAACAAAGTTTTGGAAACCAGGAACATTTTGTAGATTGTGTTCATATAATTTAAAAACGTAAAACAGTTTAAAACGAAAAATGAAATTCAGAATTAAAAACAGTCCCAAAAGTCTAAAAACAGTCAAACGAACAAAATGATTTTAATCTGAACAAAGTTAACAGAAAAGTAATATAAATATAAATAGCCAAGCTCCCGTTTCACCGATCCGTTCTATGTCTGTGGATTACCTAAGAACAAACAAACAGAAAGTGAGTTTATGAGCTTAGTGTGTAACTTATTTCAAATAATAAATCAGACACACATGATACATCAGATAATGTAGCAAATATACACACAGATACCAATCAGATATATTTCATAAACAGATATAGAAACAGATGCATATTAGATACAAATTCAAATCCTACCCCCATCCGCTACACACCATCTTCGACCATCCCTACATACTAATTAGGGTATTAAATACCCATCTAGCCCCACACACCGCTAAGTGATCGTGTGTCACTTTCAGAAAATTTACAGTCTAGCTGCCAGAACAATACGCAGTAACCCGTCAGAAACAGATATATGTGGCTAAGCCACCAAATTAGGAAGATAAATTAAACTACCAACACTTCCTCCATAACCATAATCCCACCCTAATGCACATGCAAAATTAAAAAAAAATATCAAATGCGTGTATGTCCAACATGTTATATGTAACACCCCGAACCCGAGACCGACACCGGAGTCGGACACGAGATGTTAACAAACTTTGAAAAATTTTTCCAGACACTGCCCAGTCTGAGTACTAGTCGCTTCAAAAATCATATCTTGAGTTTCACAACTCAAAAATCAGTTTTGTGATTTTTCCCTGAAACTAGACTCATGTCCCCACCTATGTATTTGTTTCTAGAATTTTTGGTCGGGCCAATTAGTACAGTTTATTAGTCAAAGTCTCCCATGTTACAGGGGTCGACTACACTGACCTTTTCCCATTACGACTTGGATATCTCTCTGCACAGAGCTTCAATACTGATGCCGTTTGTTTCTATAGAAACTAGACTCAGATAGGAATCCATACATATATGGTATGACCCCTAACTATCTCTGGTCAATTTATAGTGAATTTCCAAAGGCGGAACAGGGAATCCAGAAACTGTTCTGGCCCTGTTCCACAAGAACCCGAATATCTCTTACTGTACTGTTCCTATGATTGTTTCGTTACTTCCATATGAAAGTAGATTCATCAAGGTTCGATTACATAATTTATTCACTATTTAATTCCACTCCTACGAATTCTTGTGATTTTTCCAATCCACACCACTGCTGCTATCAGCTTCTGTTTTCAAAGTAAACCTTACCTAATTTGGGGTTTCATGGACCAACTAGGGCCTTGTCATACATAAGCCCACATATGATCATACTTAGCCATTCCAGTGGCTGATCATTTGCTCAACACTTCCATTCCAACTATAGTTACATCATGAAACCATCTATACATTCATAAACACGAATGGTCTAATGCCATACGCCACTTCTACAAGCCATTTTCGCATGGCTGTACACTTATACATTTCATAAAGTACTCGAAAAACAACAATGGGTAGTCCTATACATGCCATGTCAAGATTCAACCAAAATAGTACCCAAAAGAGCCTTTGATAGTGTGGGCGACTTCGACTTCAAGATCCCGAGCCCGATAGCTGGAGAACCAAAAATCTATAAAACAGAGGAGCAGTGTAACGAGTAAGCAATTTATGCTTAGTAAGTTTGAGCAAGGAATTCCAGCATAAACAAAGAATAACACACATTTGGCTAAATGGAATATTTTATAATACGCAATTTACCGATATCAAACTTGCTTCACAACATTAACAACCCTTATGTACATACACAATAGACTAACTTAGCCGAAGGCCGGTAGCTCGTTTATAAACTGAGCGAACATTTATTTGTAAGGGCTCGATTAAATTCACCACATACGTAACATATCCCCATATTGGGATGTTTTTCGAGTATTCGCTGGAATTTTACAGCAAGCTCATTCATTACCAAATCACGTACCTTCGGGATTTAACCGGATATAGCTCCTCGTTCAAATGCCTTCGGGACATAGCCCGGTTTTAGTAACTCACACAATGCCTTCGGGACATAACCCGGATTTAACAACTCGCACGAATGCCTTCGGGACTTAACCCGGATTTAATAACTCGCACGAATGCCTTCGGGACTTAACCCGGATTTAGTATCTCGCACAAAGGCCTTCGGATCTTAGTCCGGATATATTCACTTAGCACAAAGCCTTCGGGACTTAGCCCGGACAGCATTCAATTAATCATGCACATCTAACAATAATTCATGGCACATTCATATTTCATTTTCATTTGCGAAACTCAAACACAAGGCACATATCGTCCTTGCACATTCGGCTCAATAGCCACACATAGAGCATGATTTAATCACATCGTAATTTAAGCTCTCTTACTCAAGAACTTACCTCGGGTGTTGTCGAACGATTCCGCTAGCTATTCAACCACTTTTTCCTTCCCTTTATCGGATTTATTTCCCCTTTGCTCTTGAGCTTAATCAAACAAATAAATTGATTTCATCATTTAGGCATCAAAAAGATGAACACAAGGCACTTAGCCCATATTTATACATTAGACATTAAAGTCTCAAACATGCAAAAATCATGCATCAACACAACATATTAGCTAAATTTCTTTCCCCTTGGCCGAATATGCATGTCTATTTTTGGGGTCGATTTCAACACTTAATACACACATATACACACTAGTAAAGCATCCTCCCCCTTTTCATCAATTTAACACATGCATTGCTCATTAACATGCAAAGTTACATTCGGCCTTAGCACACATCTTGCTAGCCGATTCTTCTCCATTTAGCAACCAATGCACATATGTGCTCACACAAAAATGCTAAAAAGGAGGTTCAAGAATCATCAAGCCATCATCACATGCATCATTAACAAGCTTCATATTTTGCATGCAATGGCATTAACACAACCTCCACCTAGGCCGAATCTTAACTCATCCTCTTGCCTCATCACCACAACATCAAACATCAACCAAGAATGATGCATCCATGGTCAAGTGCCATTTCCATCACATAGCAAGATTTAGACCATGGGCTAGGTAGAACTCAAGCTAACAACTAAAACATGCATGCATCTCATGGAACATCATCAAACATACCTTAGCCTAGCTACATGCATGGCCGAATCTCTTCACCTTTCTTCTTCTTTCCTCCTTAAAATTTTTGGCCAAGGATGAACCAAAGGATGAGAAATTTTTTTCTTTGTTTTTCTTTCTAATTTAGGCTAAATGAAGGTGAGAAAGGATGAACACAAATTTTTTCTCTTTTCTTCTCTTTAGCTCACGGCAATGGGGGGGGCAACCACACATTTTTTTCTTTTGTTTCCATTTCTTTATTACCCATACTCCTTATTTTATTCTTCCACTAACAAAACATGTTTCATGACATGTTTTGCCCATCATTCCTTGTCATGGCCGGCCACTACTCATTAGGGGGGGAAATTTGACATGCAAGTCCCCCCTTTGTCCACATGCACTAATAGGTCCTCACACATTGACCTATCACATTTTAAAATTTTCTCACATAAGTCCTATTGACTAAATTCACATGAAATCAACCAAATTGAAGCTTGAAATTTTCACACATTCATAATTACATATTCTAGACAATAAGTATCACATTCAAACATTTTGGTGACTCGGTTTAGCGGTCCCGAAACCACTTCCCGACTAGGGTCAACTTTGGGCTGTCACAACTCTCCCCCACTTAAGAAATTTTCGTCCCCGAAAATCTTACCGGTAAATAGGTTTGGGTATCGTTCTTTCATCGAGCTCTCGGTCTCCCAAGTAGCTTCCTCGATCCCGTGTTTGAGCCATAACACCTTTACTAGCGGAACTCTTTTGTTTCGCAACTCCTTCACTTCACGAGCTAGGATACGCATCGGTTCTTCTTCATAGCTCATGTCGACTTGAATTTCAACCTCTGATGGGCTAATTATGTGCGATGGATCAGATCGATAGCGTCGAAGCATCGAAACATGAAAGACGTCATGAATCTTTCCAAGCTCCGGGGGCAAAATCAATCTATACGCGACCGGACCAACTCGTTCGGAGATTTCGTACGGCCCAATGAATCTTGGGCTCAACTTGCCCTTACGGCCGAACCTGAGTATCTTTTTCCAAGGTGAAACCTTAAGGAACACTTTGTCTCCCACCTGATACTCGATGTCTTTTCGTTTCAAATCTGCGTACGACTTCTGACGATCCGTGGCTACCTTTAGACTTTCACGGATTACCTTTACTTTCTGTTCAGCATCTTTAATCAAATCAACTCCGAAAATTTTACTTTCACCGAGCTCGGTCCAAAACAATGGTGTACGGCATTTACGACCGTACAAAGCCTCGTAAGGTGCCATCTTAATACTTGATTGAAAACTATTGTTGTAAGCGAATTCAATCAAAGGTAAATACCGTTCCCATGAACTACTGAACTCGAGGATGCAACATCTCAACATATCCTCAAGTATCTGAATTATCCGCTCGGATTGACCATCGGTTTGGGGGTGAAAAGTAGTGCTAAAATGCAGCTTGGTACCCAGAGCTTCTTGCAATTTCTTCCAAAATCGTGAGGTGAATCTCGGATCTCTATCCGACACGATAGAAACAGGTACCCCGTGTAATCTCACAATTTGATAAACGTACAATTCAGCTAGTTTCTCCAATGAAAAATCCGTACGTACGGGGATGAAATGAGCCGACTTAGTCAGTCTATCAATAATAACCCATATCGCATCCTTCTTACTTGCTGACAAGGGCAGTCCAGACACAAAGTCCATTGTGACTCGATCCCATTTCCACTCGGGTATCATGATCGGCTGGAGTAATCCTGAAGGCACTTGATGTTCCGCTTTCACTTGTTGACATATTAAACATCTCGAAACAAAGTCGGAGATGTCCCGTTTCATACCTGCCACCAAAATTGATGTTTCAAATCGTTGTACATTTTCGTACTCCCCGGGTGAATTGACATTCGGCTACAATGGGCTTCGTTCAGAATCATCGAAATGAGTTCCGAATTTCTTGGAACACACAAATGATTTCTGAACTTCAAACAATCATCATCATCAATTTGAAACTCCGATTCCTCGTTCGGAAAACACTTAGCCCGTTTTGCAACCAATTCATCATCGACTTTCTAAGCTTCACGAATTTGGTGAGTCAATAATGGTTTAGCTTTTAATTCAGCTACTAACACACTGTCTGGTAGAACAGACAAATGCACGTTCATCGCTCGTAAAGCAAACAATGACTTCCGGCTTAAGGCGTCCGCAACCACGTTAGCCTTTCCCGGGTGGTAATCAATGACAAGCTCGTAATCTTTCAACAACTCAAGCCAACGTCTTTGTCGCAGATTCAAGTCTCGTTGAGTCATCAAATATTTGAGACTTTTGTGATCCGAAAATACATGGCACTTCTCACCAAACAGATAATGTCGCCATATTTTTAAAGCAAACACGATGGCAGCTAGTTCGAGATCATGGGTCGGATAATTCCTCTCGTGTGGCTTCAATTGTCTCGACGCATAGGCCACGACTCGGCCTTCTTGCATCAATACGCAACCCAACCCAAGTAGGGATGCGTCACTATAGATGACAAACTCTTTACCTGATTCGGGTTGCACCAAAATTGGAGCTTCAGTCAAATGAGTTTTCAGTTGGTCGAAACTTTTCTGACATTTCTCCGTCCACTCGAACTTAACATCCTTTTGAAGTAGCTTCGTCATTGGTGTGGCTATCATCGAGAAACCTTTCACAAATCGTCGGTAATAACCGGCGAGCCCCAAAAAGCTCCGAACTTCAGTAACATTTCTCGGAGGTTTCCAGTCAAGTATGGCTGAAATTTTGTTCGGGTCAACTCGAATACCCGACGCGGATACCACATGACCCAAGAAGCTAACCTCTCTTAACCAGAACTCACACTTACTGAACTTAGCATATAACTGCTTATCCCGCAAAATTTGCAGCACTAGCCTCAGATGCTCAGCATGTTCGGTCTCGTCTCTTGAATAGACCAAAATGTCATCAATGAACACCACTACGAACCGATCCAAATACGGTCTGAAGATCCGATTCATCAAATCCATAAATACTGCAGGGGCATTAGTGAGCCCAAACGGCATCACTAAGAATTCGTAGTGACCATATCTCGTTCTGAAGGCAGTTTTGGGAATATCTGAATCTCGGATTCGCAACTGATAATAGCCCGATCTCAAATCTATTTTTGAGAACACTGAGGCTCCCTTCAGTTGGTCGAACAAATCATCGATGCGCGGCAACGGATATTTGTTCTTTATCGTCACTTTATTCAGCTGACGATAGTCAATGCACAACCTCATGGTTCCGTCCTTCTTTTTCACGAACAATACTGGTGCACCCCAAGGTGAGAAACTTGGTCGAGCGAAACCTCTATCCGTCAGTTCTTGCAACTGAGCTTTCAACTCCTTTAACTCGGTTGGTGCCATACGATACGGAGCTATCGAAATCGGCGTAGTCCCTGGTACAAGCTCAATACCAAACTCTACCTCCCGAACAGGTGGTAAACCCGGTAATTCTTCCGGAAAAACATCCGGGTATTCACAAACCACCGGCACAGATTCGGGTTTCTTTTCTAATTCTTTGTCACCAAGTACATACGCAAGGTATGCTTCGCACCCTTTTCTTACATATTTCTGTGCCAACATTGCTGATATTACAGCTGGCATCCCCTCCAAGTCCGCAGACTCAATTCGGACTACTTCGTTATTTGCGCACCTCAAATCAATAGTCTTGCTCTTGCAATTCACAATCGCATCATGCGCGGTCAACCAATCCAACCCAAGGATAACATCAAATTCATCAAACGGCAAAAGCATCAAGTCCGCCGGAAAACAGGAACCTCGAATTTCCAGGGGACATTTCTTACACACTTTGTCGACAAGCACGTAACGACCCAAGGGATTTGACACCCGAATTACGAACTCAGTAAACTCAATAGGTAAAGTCTTACTGGATGCTAAGGTTTCACATATGTAAGAATGAGTAGAACCGGGGTCAATCAAAGCAATTACATTAGTATCAAACAGAGTGAATGTACCGGTAATAACATCAGGCGAAGAAGCATCCTCGCGGGCACGTATAGCATAAGCTCTAGTAGGCGCACGGGCTTCGGATCTGGTTATATCATCTCTAGATCCTCTCTGACCACCACTAGCATTGCCCATATTTCCAGATGGTCTACCTCGAGCAGTGGTAGCACCCGGTCTCCCACTCTGACTTGCATTCTGTCCCGACAACCTCGGGCAATCTTTAATGAAGTGGTCAACTGATCCGCATTTGTAACAGGAGCGGTCAGGAAATCTACAACTCCCCGAATGCCATTTACCGCAATATCGGCATTTCGTCCTGTCTCGACGTTCATTCCCAACACTGGCGACCGAAGTGCCTCGTGTACCCACAGGGGGTCGATCACGATCTCGTCCAAAAAGGCCCGAAGTGCCTCTAAACTGGCCCGCATCATCTCGAAATCTCTTCGATGTCTGTTGAAGAGACCTTCCCGAGGATCTTTTACGAAACTCTCCAGTTCCCTCATCAACTCTTTGCTTTTCTTTTCTAAGCTCTTCGGCTTTACAAGCTCGTTCAACAAGTACCACGAACTCTCGTATTTCAAGAACGCCAACGAACATTTTTATATCTTCATTCAGCCCATCCTCGAAGCGTTTACACATAATAGCTTCGGACGAAACACATTCCCGAGCGTATTTGCTAAGTCTAACAAATTTTCGCTCGTAATCAGTAACCGACATGGAGCCTTGCTTAAGCTCAAGAAATTCCTTCCGTTTTTGATCAACAAATCTCTGACTGATATACTTTTTCCGAAACTCAGTTTGGAAAAACTCCCAAGTTACTTGCTCTCGGGGCACAATAGAAGTCAGAGTACTCCACCAATAGTAGGCAGAATCACGTAGCAAGGAGATAGCACACTTTAGGCATTCATCGGGTGTACAAGATAGCTCATCGAGTACCCGGATAGTGTTGTCCAGCCAAAATTCAGCTTGCTCGGCATCATCGCTATCCATAGCCTTAAATTCAGTAGCCCCATGTTTTCGGATTCTGTCAACTGGGGGCTTATTTGACCTTATTTGGTCCGTTACCGGTGGTATTGTAGGTGCGGGGGTAGTATTTGTCGGGAATGGAGGTTGTGGAACAGCCATATTAGTTCGAATGTATTGGTTAAACCAATCATTCATCACGCTATAGAATGCTTGTCTAGCTTCATCATTCTGATTACTAGCATTAGGTTGAGAGTTTGTCGGCACTGTCCCTTGTGCGGGAGCAGGCGCTACACTCTCAAGATCATCAGCTACCTCTCGGTCACGATCGGGATCCATTACTATAAATAAACACATTTACAATTGTCAGAAATCACCACACTATCAAGTAATCACATAAAATGGCATGTATAGCTAGACCCAAAACATTACGGTAGTCCTAGAATCGACTAAACCGTAGCTCTGATACCAATAAAATGTAACACCCCGAACCCGAGACCGACACCGGAGTCGGACACGAGATGTTAACAAACTTTGAAAAAATTTTCCAGACACTGCCCAGTCTGAGTACTAGTCGCTTCAAAAATCATATCTTGAGTTTCACAACTCAAAAATCAGTTTTGTGATTTTTCCCTGAAACTAGACTCATGTCCCCACCTATGTATTTGTTTCTAGAATTTTTGGTTGGGCCAATTAGTACAGTTTATTAATCAAAGTCTCCCATGTTACAGGGGTCGACTACACTGACCTTTTCCCATTACGACTTGGATATCTCTCTGCACAGAGCTTCAATACTGATGCCGTTTGTTTCTATAGAAACTAGACTCAGAGAGGAATCCATACATATATGGTATGACCCCTAACTATCTCTGGTCAATTTATAGTGAATTTCCAAAGGCGGAACAGGGAATCCAGAAACTGTTCTGGCCCTGTTCCACAAGAACCCGAATATCTCTTACTGTACTGTTCCTATGATTGTTTCGTTACTTCCATATGAAAGTAGATTCATCAAGGTTCGATTACATAATTTATTCACTATTTAATTCCACTCCTACGAATTCTTGTGATTTTTCCAATCTACACCACTGCTGCTATCAGCTTCTGTTTTCAAAGTAAACCTTACCTAATTTGGGGTTTCATGGACCAACTAGGGCCTTGTCATACATAAGCCCACATATGATCATACTTAGCCATTCCAGTGGCTGATCATTTGCTCAACACTTCCATTCCAACTATAGTTACATCATGAAACCATCTATACATTCATAAACACGAATGGTCTAATGCCATACTCCACTTCTACAAGCCATTTTCGCATGGCTGTACACTTATACATTTCATAAAGTACTCGAAAAACAACAATGGGTAGTCCTATACATGCCATGTCAAGATTCAACCAAAATAGTACCCAAAAGAGCCTTTGATAGTGTGGGCGACTTCGACTTCAAGATCCCGAGTCCGATAGCTGGAGAACCAAAAATCTATAAAACAGAGGAGCAGTGTAACGAGTAAGCAATTTATGCTTAGTAAGTTTGAGCAAGGAATTCCAGCATAAACAAAGAATAACACACATTTGGCTAAATGGAATATTTCATAATACGCAATTTACCGATATCAAACTTGCTTCACAACATTAACAACCCTTATGTACATACACAATAGACTAACTTAGCCGAAGGCCGGTAGCTCGTTTATCAACTGAGCGAACATTTATTTGTAAGGGCTCGATTAAATTCACCACATACGTAACATATCCCCATATTGGGATGTTTTTCGAGTATTCGCTGGAATTTTACAGCAAGCTCATTCATTACCAAATCACGTACCTTCGGGATTTAACCGGATATAGCTCCTCGTTCAAATGCCTTCGGGACATAGCCCGGTTTTAGTAACTCACACAATGCCTTCGGGACATAACCCGGATTTAACAACTCGCACGAATGCCTTCGGGACTTAACCCGGATTTAATAACTCGCACGAATGCCTTCGGGACTTAACCCGGATTTAGTATCTCGCACAAAGGCCTTCGAATCTTAGTCCGGATATATTCACTTAGCACAAAGCCTTCGGGACTTAGCCCGGACAGCATTCAATTAATCATGCACATCTAACAATAATTCATGGCACATTCATATTTCATTTTCATTTGCGAAACTCAAACACAAGGCACATATCGTCCTTGCACATTCGGCTCAATAGCCACACATAGAGCATGATTTAATCACATTGTAATTTAAGCTCTCTTACTCAAGAACTTACCTCGGGTGTTGTCGAACGATTCCGCTAGCTATTCAACCACTTTTTCCTTCCCTTTATCGGATTTATTTCCCCTTTGCTCTTGAGCTTAATCAAACAAATAAATTGATTTCATCATTTAGGCATCAAAAAGATGAACACAAGGCACTTAGCCCATATTTATACATTAGACATTAAAGTCTCAAACATGCAAAAATCATGCATCAACACAACATATTAGCTAAATTTCTTTCCCCTTGGCCGAATATGCATGTCTATTTTTGGGGTCGATTTCAACACTTAATACACACATATACACACTAGTAAAGCATCCTCCCCCTTTTCATCAATTTAACACATGCATTGCTCATTAACATGCAAAGTTACATTCGGCCTTAGCACACATCTTGCTAGCCGATTCTTCTCCATTTAGCAACCAATGCACATATGTGCTCACACAAAAATGCTAAAAAGGAGGTTCAAGAATCATCAAGCCATCATCACATGCATCATTAACAAGCTTCATATTTTGCATGCAATGGCATTAACACAACCTCCACCTAGGCCGAATCTTAACTCATCCTCTTGCCTCATCACCACAACATCAAACATCAACCAAGAATGATGCATCCATGGTCAAGTGCCATTTCCATCACATAGCAAGATTTAGACCATGGGCTAGGTAGAACTCAAGCTAACAACTAAAACATGCATGCATCTCATGGAACATCATCAAACATACCTTAGCCTAGCTACATGCATGGCTGAATCTATTCACCTTTCTTCTTCTTTCCTCCTTAAAATTTTTGGCCAAGGATGAACCAAAGGATGAGAAATTTTTTCTTTGTTTTTCTTTCTAATTTAGGCTAAATGAAGGTGAGAAAGGATGAACACAAATTTTTTCTCTTTTCTTCTCTTTAGCTCACGGCAATGGGGGGGCAACCACACATTTTTTTTCTTTTGTTTCCATTTCTTTATTACCCATACTCCTTATTTATTCTTCCACTAACAAAACATGTTTCATGACATGTTTTGCCCATCATTCCTTGTCATGGCCGGCCACTACTCATTAGGGGGGAAATTTGACATGCAAGTCCCCCCCTTTGTCCACATGCACTAATAGGTCCTCACACATTGACCTATCACATTTTAAAATTTTCTCACATAAGTCCTATTGACTAAATTCACATGAAATCAACCAAATTGAAGCTTGAAATTTTCACACATTCATAATTACATATTCTAGACAATAAGTATCACATTCAAACATTTTGGTGACTCGGTTTAGCGGTCCCAAAACCACTTCCCGACTAGGGTCAACTTTGGGCTGTCACATTATACACATCAGATTCAAATCATATTTGCATAAAACACATCATGCTATTACATATAACATATATTTCATGTGTTCATAAGTCACATTTGACAGAAACAGAGCATCAAAAATCATGGTTTATAGACATATTTATACCATATGTACCCTACGGAAAGGCTAAATTCAATTCGCATGACAAATATGACACTAGGGCAAAATTTTAGAAATTGGACCCACACGTTCGTGTGGCGCACATTGCCCAATTGACCCAGACCTTGTGGTTCATGGTCTGGCACACGGCTTGTCACACGACCGTGTGGCATCAATAGTCCAATTTTTGGCTTTCTTCCGTTCGCTATTTTTTGGGTTTTTTGTTGCACACTTGATAAAATTCCAATGTAGTTTCAAGAACGAGTAATCCAATACCTAAATTAACAGTATACACGAGTTAATTAACACATTTTTTTACCAAATTTGAACACAAATTCAACAAACAATATTGACAAAAACGTCGATCGAAGTTCCTACATGAAAAACAAAAGTCCCCAACACAACATTTAACCACTTACCCCAACGAAAACAGCCGTCCACCACAAGTCTTAACTTGCCAGAGGATTAATTGTCTCGTGAACTTCACCTAGAAGACCTCAAATGATTAACACGAAATAATGCATCACACAAACCTCAACTTTAACAAAAGATAACGAACACAAATTCATTAGCAAATGTAAATTTATTTTGCTCACACAAGAATTCGAACCCAAAACCAAAGGGTAAGCTGAAGCTTTACCACTGAACTAGTAGGCTCATCTTTGGAACAAATTGAGCGAAACTTAAATCTAAGTCAAATGTACATAAATAAAGATAAGGACAAAAATTGGAAAAAAAATCAAAGAGAAGGAATCGAACCCAGAACCTTACATACCCAAGCAACACTCTTAACCACTGAATCAAATTAACTCACTTGACAATTTCTAACAATTCAAAACTTAAAATTTTGGGGCGTTACAACAAAGATGCTCGAGGGTGCCCCATGGACTTTTGGCAATCATCTGCTTCTTGTTGAATATGATGTTGTATTGTGGCTGGTGGATTATGATTCCTGACTTTGTTTTTTTGGGGTTTGGGTTGGTCTTCCTTTGATATTCTTATCACTTGGTGTGGCGATGCAATTGAGAAATCATATTGGTCGATTTATTTGACATAATGAAGAGTTGTGTGCTATAGGTTGGGGTAAATTTCTTCTTTTTTTTTTGTGACTTAAATTGGATGTTTACCAACCACTTCTTTGTTATGTCTCGTTGCATTCGGGGGAGCAATTTGTCCAATGTCAAATAAAGAACAAGTGTTTTCCTCTATTTTGTTATTTTTGTGGATTGCTTGGGCACACTAATAGGGGTAGCCCTTCTCAGCCATCTATTTCTTTCCCTGTAGGGGTGTTGCCGTATTAGAATTGGTTAAAGGCTTCCCTATTCAAGCATTATGTCTAGAATACTACAGATTCCTATCAAGGTCAAGATTTTATTTCTTCACAGGTAGCTAATAAATCGTTGCTTGGTCTAGGCTATTTGTTGGTGTTGTCTCACCAACTGTTGTGTTTACTTCACTTACTTCTTCCATCCCTGTCCCAGTTGTTGCAGCTTTGATTACTACTATAGCTATTGGTTGTTCCCTTTAGCCTAGTTTTGTTTCGATCCTATCTGCGATTTTGGTTGTGAAGAATGCTCCTACTGCTGCTCTTCACTCAGATTTTTCTGGCTTTTAAGTTGCTAATTCTACCTCAGATAAGCAATTCATCTTTTACGGGATGTGCACTACAGAGAAGTTTCTTGGAATTTACTATCAGGTCTGACACATCTATCTTCTCTTTCCTGGTTGGTTATGGGAGATTTTAATGAGATTATATGGTCTTTTGAGAAGTCTAGGGGTCAATTGTAGGATGTTAGGCACATGGAAATGTTTTGACAAACGATTTTCAGTTGTGGATTGTCAAATTTGGGTTTTTCTGGCTCCTGGTTTACTTGGGAACGTGGTTCTTTTTTGGACACTTTGATCAAAGAGTGTCTTGATAGAGGTGTTTTAAATGATAATTGGTGGTCTTTGTTTCCTAGGTATCATTTGTTTCATCTCCTATTTTTGGGGATCTAATCATTTTCCATTGTTATTGGACACTAGTCTAGTGGGTAATTTTTCAAATGTCTTGGGCGAGCATAAACTTTTCTGTTTTGATGCTACTTGGGTCATGGAGGGTTCTTGTCAGCAAGAGATACTATGCATTTGGAGTGGCTCTTCCTCTCCTATTCATACTCATCTTAATGAAGTTGGCCAGGGTCTCCTTTGATAGAGTAAAAGACATCTTTCTAGTCAAAATACGAAAAACACTTGTCTGCAAGATAGTCTGGATGATTTGTATTCTCGGGACCTTTTAGATGAGATTATGTCATTTTTTATGCTAGATTGGCGTTAGGATTGGTTGTGGAGGGGGAGGAGATTTACTGGGAATAATAAGCCCACTCAAATTGGCTCAAGGTGGGCGAATTAATTCGGCCTGTTACTTGTGGTTTGCCTTTGTCCGTAAGCACTTAAATTGGATCACTTGGATTAATAATTCTCACGATTTTTGGTGTAACTCTAAGGGCTCTATTACAGAGGTGGTTGTTAAGTATTTTGCCAATCTATTTTTTAATAATCATGTGGGTGACCCTTCTCACCTATATAGTATAGTTATCAATTGTATTTCTAATGCCCAAAATCTTTCACTTCTGTCTGATTTTCAAGCGAAGGAAGTTTAGGAGGTTGTGAAACATATGGGCCCTAAAAATGCATCTAGGTCAATTGGATTACCAACATTGTTCTATCAACATTATTAGTCCTTTCTAAGTTCTAATATCACTACCTTTTGTTTGCTTATCTTGAATGGTGTTGTGTGTATGGATTACATAAATCACATGAATATTGTTTTGATTCTGAAAACATTTAATCCACACCTTATGTAACAGTCCTAACCCTTATCCGTCGTCGAAACAGGGTTACAGAGTATTACTAAACTTTACGGATTAAATACTAACGTTTCACAATATTTAATATACACATCAGGAACCAATCATAAAACACTCATATTGACCCTTGTATAGGCCCTCGAGGCCCAATATACACCTTAGAAGTGAATCGCGACTAAACTGGATACTCATGGAAATTTTCTCAAAATCTTAAAATTTTTTCTTAAGAGTAGGGGACACACGCCCGTATGGCCAGTCGTGTGGCTCACATGGCCAGATGACACGCCCGTGTCTTAAGCCGTATGGGCATTAGATGTGAGGCACACGATCGTGTTCCAGCCCGTGTCCATACCCATGTCCATACCCGTTGAACTCTCTAACTTGGGTCACACGGCCATCCACACATCCGTGTGAAAGGCCGTGTGAAGGGTGCAGGGGTCACACAGCCAAGCCACACGCCCGTGTGCTAGGTCATGTATAAAAACCTGGGTATTTCGTTTTGAAATTTCAAGGTTCTGGGGACACACGATCAGACCACATGCTCATGTGCCAACACACGGCTGAGACACACGCCCGTGTCTCTGCCCATATGGACGAAAATAGGCCATTTTATGGCCTCTTTTCTCACCCATTCTTGACTCCAACCTACACATCTCAAATTTCATACATATAGACCATAACAAAAACTTCAAAACAACCAATCCTATCATTATTATGGTCATATTATCACATATACTCTAACAATCTAAACTAGAACATAAATTAATTCACTCATGCAACTACTATGTTAACATGCTATACCAATTCATTCATTACCCATACCAACACTTATACCAAACATGACAAACCATACATATATAAGTTAATTTGAAACATAGCCAAATATAATTTTAATGTTTACACAACTATTTAAATTCCTATACATGCCATATAAAACATAGTATGTTTAGCAAAATCTACCGGCAAGTTGGATAGTATGATTTGATGCGTTGATCCGACCTCCCGACTACTCGAAAATCTACAAAGAACATTAAACAACACAAGTAAGCTAAATGTAGCTTAGTAAGTTCGTTGGCTTTAAACTTAAATCTTACCGAACATACTATAAAGATGTATTTAACTAAATCGTTCATTACACATTTCTTGCCAAGCACAACTTCAATTGATGATTTCACTTATTTCATCTCAAAATCGATAATATCATTAAGTTTTCTAATAATACTCCATATGTCACTTATCAGCCTTTGTCAAATTGGAGAACATCTTACGGATATGAGTACATTGTATACAGAAGCCCGAAGGTTGTACAGAAGCACATAAGTGCTAAACGGAAACTTATTAGAGCTGAACGGAAACCCATAAGGGTTAAACTGAAGCTCAAAAGAGCTAAACTGAAACCTTAAAGGGTTAAACTGAAACTCATATGAGTTAACTGAAGCTCATAAGAACTAAACTGAAACCAAACATGGAAGTTAGCAACAAATGTTAAACCCTGGTTTACTTGGGTAATTTTCCGTCAATTCCTTCTTTACACAGAACGAATGTACTCAATCTTGCGTTCCTTTCGCCTTGAACATTCAATTCAATTTTTTTAATTTTAACAATAATTTTATTTTCAACAAATGATATGAATAATTACATAATACCAATCATAAATTTAACATTTAACATTAAAGTTTAACCATACGAACTTACTTAGGTTAAATTGTAAGTTTGTAGTAGTTCAATGATTATTCTGTTAATTTCCATTTTTGTCATTGATCTACGAGCTCTTAATATAAAATATAAAACTATTCATGCATTAGCATATATTTCAGTTCCAATTCACTTTACAATTAGTACCCTTTAAATTTTGAAATTACACAATTACCCCAACTTTTACTATTTTTTAATTTAGTCCCTTACTAATTAGTCTACCAAATGAATTAACTTTTCTAAATTGACAATTTATCTAAGTATTCTAGGCTATCTTATAGCCTTTGATACGTAAAAATTTAATAGCAAACCCTACTTCTTAAATTCTTCACAATTTAGTCTTAAAATCAATATCTATCAAATTCACTTTATAAAATCATCATATAACAAAATTAAAGCCCTAAATCCATATTAATTCATCACAAACATCCAACACTCATCAATGGTAACTTTCAAAAATACTTATAAAATAAGAAACTAATAGAATAGATAATTGGACCTAGTTGTATATGTCTTAAAAACACAAAAATTTCAAGAAAAGAGCAAGAATTGAACTCACATGGTATAAAAATATGAAAAACCAGCTTTTGAGAGACTCTTTTATGGTGTTTTTGGCTGAATATTGATGAAGAAATGTCTATATTTTCAATTTAGTCATTGTTTTAATTTTTTTACCTTAATTCCCTAATGACCATTTTGCCTCTAATTTATCCAATTTCAGGATTTTTCTCTGCACATGCCGTTTCAACCTTCTAATAAGTGTCTAATTGCCTTTTTGGTCCTTCCTTATTCACCACTTAAGCTATTTAATCACTATTTCTTTAATTAGCAAGTTTTGCACCTTTTTCAATTTAGTCCTTCTTATTTAATTAACTATCAAAACGTTAAAATTTTCTGAGGAAAATTTAATAATAACTTAATGGCACTCCATAAATATTTATAAAAATATTTACGACTTGATTTATAAAATCGAGGTCTCGATACCCCGTTTTTAAAACCAATTAACCTAATAATTCCTTCTAAACTTAAATCACTATTTCACAAATCTTTCTAAAATCACATTTAAATCATAATTAGTAAATAATAAAAATTTTCAAACTCACTCGTCGGATTTATTGGTCTCGAACCATTTTTTTTAACACCACTAAAAATTGGGCTGTTACACCTTATATCTTATTATGGGTCCATTAGTCTATGTAATGTCCTTTATAAAATTATTGTTAAAGTTTTGGTAAATAGATTCAAGAAATTTTTAAATGGGTGTATTGACTTTGCTCAAAGTGCTTTTGTACCTGATCATTTGATTTCTAACAATATTTTAATTGCATATGAATTGTTACGTACGATGAAACATAAGTGAACAGGTCCTGGCTAATTTGATCTTAAACTGGATACGAGCAAGGCTTATGATCAGGTTGAATGAGATTCTATAGAGGGTATGCCATCTTATCTTGGTTCCACTCGAGTATGGATTGACCTTATTATGTCTTGTGTTCGTAGCTTTTTTAATTTTAAGCCAGGTCAAGGGTTATGATAAGGGTGCTCACTGTCCTCTTATTTGTTTTTGATTTGTAGTAAGGGATTTTTATCTTTGTTAAACGTTGCAAAGGCTGATGGGAGCATTCGTGGGATGAAAGCTATCCATAATGGGTTGACTTTGACACACTTATTGTTTGTCGACGATAGTGTCCTATTTGGGGGGGGCAACACTTTTTGTCCCATTGAGAAGATTTTCTCCTTTACTCAAGCAACATGCCAACGTTTGGCTTTTTCCTTACATAGCTTAGCACTGTTATACACCAAATATTGGATTTCGTCAAGTTCGTATAATTGAACTAATCTTTTTTCCTTAGCCAACTCCGGATCTAAGTTAAGCTCTCAAATAGCTTAAAAATCTCGTTTCTCTAACTTAATTGGTAAATAAAAATTCTTACCATATACTATTCGATAAGGAGACATACCCAAATGAGTCTTATATACTATCCGATAAGCCCATAATGCGTCATTTAATCACGTAGCTCAATCTTTTCATAAATGTTTGACAATTTTCTCCAAAATTTGTTTAATTTCTCAATTAGAGGCTTTGGCTTGTCCACTAGTTTGCGAATGATATGTTGTAGCAATACAATGTCAAACACTATATTTTGACAATGCAATAGTCAACTTTTTGCTACAAAAATGGAAACCTTCATCACTAATTAAAGCACGAGGATTACAAACCGAAAGAAATTATTATGCCTTAAAAATTTAACTACAAATTTTATATCATTAGCTGGTAAAGCAATTGCTTCCACCCATTTTAACACATAACCAATGGCGAGTAAGATATAGTAATGACTACCAAAATTGGGGAAAGGACCCATAAAATCAATCACCTAGACATCAAAGACTTCTACTTCTAAAATACCCTTTTAGGGCATTTCATAACGCTTTGATATATTTCCTGTCCATTGGCACTTATTACATCATTAAACAAAGGCATGGGCATCCTTGATTAATTTCGATTGAAAAAACCTGATTGAAGGATTTTTTTTATTCGTACTTTGGTCACCAAAATGTGCCCACTATGGAGAATAATGACATCTTTTTAAAATATTCAACATTTCTTATTATGCAACACAAAAACAAATTAACTGATCTCCACACTACTTGAACAAATACGGCTCATCCCAAATATATAGTTTTTTGCATCATGCACAATCTTCTACCTTTCTTGCGTGGATGCGTGCACCCAAAAAACCCATGTAGCCAAGTAGCTAGTAATACCAACATACTGTGGCACCAGGCTATGAATAGTGGCAACTAAAGGTGAACATGTTTGGAGTCTAAATAAGCTCTCATCCGTGAAACTCTCCTGGATTGGAACTGGATCAACTTGCTCTTCGGGAAGTGTAACACCTCTAAAATTATTATGTTATAAAAAGTGGTATTAAGTTGTGATCATACATAGTGAAATTCTCGGTAAAATGAAATAAGGTACATAATTGATAAAAGAGAAGGTTGATGGATGCTAAAGGAAGTTGAATTAAAAAGTATGTCATGATATATTAATTTATGGTAGGGATTAAATCATAAAGATGTGAAAATTTTTGGGACTAAAGTATAATTATTCAAAATTTAAGGGGTTAAAATATAAATATAGGAAATTTTGAATGAACAAAAGTGAAAATAACCCAAAAGTCCTTGTAAAAAATTGGTAAGCAAGGATCGAATTGAATTAGTGGAGAAATATAAGGACTAAATCAAAATTTTTCCAAAACTGAATAATGATTCAATGATAGAATTGTAGATTTGAAGGGCAAAATGGTCATTTTTTAATTTGGATAAATATTTAGTGTAGTATTTAGGGATGAATGGTATAGAAATATTATTGGTTAAAATATTTATTATTATTATTATTTTAGATATTTTGAGATTAATTAATGATTAAGTAAAAGATAAAAAAGAAAAGAATTCTCACCATCTTTCTCTCAAGTTCACGCCACTACCATTCATGGAGAAAATAGGTTTTTTTTTCAACTTAGTCCTTTCCTTGAAATTAAGAGAGAAATACTTGAAATTCCATTAAAATTGCTAATAAAATAAAGCCTCCAACAAACTAGTGAACTTAGATTTCAAGAAGGGAGATTGTATGTTCATGTTGGAAGAGAGAGGAAATCCAGCTAAGGCTTGAAAGTTAGAGAACAAGGTAAGAATATCAAAGTTTCATTATTTTTTCACATTTAATCTTGTTAAAAAAGTAAGGAAATGATGTTAAAGTAGAGAATTCTCATGAAAAGTTTTATGTTTTTGACATGTTATTAAAGAGAGTGATAAAGGAAGTGATTCAAGTGACAAAGAAAATAGAAAAAACAAGTGATTTAAGTTTGAAGAGAGGTAAGTACAGTTGAATTCTCTTGTTATTAAGGACTAAATTGTGAACTTTATAGTTAAATTAGAAAAGTAAAGTATATAGATCTAAATATGTGATATAAGATATTATGATGAATTGTTTAATTAAAGTGATAAATGATAATGAATTTGAGTGAAAGGTGGAATTAGAATGATGTTATAATAATAATTGAATTTTTATAATGTTAAGGATAAACTGTACAATATTTAGAAATGGCTACATGTATTAAAAATGTTGAAAAGAATTATTCAAGTGAAGTGTTACATGGAAGAGAGCTGATTTAAAGTGACTAAGTAATGAATAATGAATTTTGTAGTAAAAAGGACTAAAGTGAAAAGTATGTGAAAGTTTCATGTGTTATTATTAGATAAGTGAAAATGATGTAGAGAGTAAAAAATAGATGATGAATTATGGACCAAGGATTTAGTGAATAAAAATTTTGTGATTATTGTAATTGAAATTACAATTATCCTTTATATCATAAAAAATGAGGACTAAATTGAAGAAGTGCAAAAGTGTAGTTAAATTTTGAAAATCATGAAATAAATACTAGTATGAATAAAGATCATGGTTAGTCATGGAATGGAAGTGTAAAGAAAATGCTCTTGAAAATCTTAATGTTCGAAATTATGTGTTCATGGAATATTAAATAGTGAACTTGAATGAGAGAAATGTGAAAGTGTAATGAAATCATGAAGATTGTGAAATAAAGTATTTGTGGTTAATTATTGTAAATCTAGTATCATGGAATAAAATACAAGTACTTGTAGACACTTGAGCTTTTATCTCATTATAAAAGGTTTGAAATACATCAAAAACAAAAGGCATGTCTTTTAACAAATATATCCAAGTCATTCAAGAATAATCATCCACAAAAGTAATAAAATACTTATGACCAGGCAATGTATGATAACAATAAGGCCCCATGCATCAGAGTGAACTAGATCAAAAGGACTTAAACTTCGACTCTCTTTAAAAGGAAATGACGCTTTATGACGTTTTCCTAATTGACATGCATCACAATTTATTAAAGAAATAGACTCAACAAAAGGCACTATTTTTTTTTAGCTTGGAAAAACTAGGATGACTTAAACGACAATGTCAACCATAAGGAGATACACCACCACCAACAATAATAGAGGAATTAAGATAATAAACACCTTCTAATTCAGAGTCGTGTCCAATTAATGTATTTATCTAGAGATCTTGAAGAATGCAATGAGTAGGAAAAAAAGTTACATAACAATTTAAAGCTTTTGTGATTTGATTCGCTGAAAGAATATTAAATGATAATTTAGGAACATGTAAGACTTGAATAAGTGTAAGAGAAGGGATATGAGTAGTACCAAAACCAGAGACAATAGAAACAAACCCATTAGCAATAGTAATATGTGATAGAGGTTAACAAAGAGTAAAATTATCAAACTGGCACTGGTCACTAGTCATCAGATTTGGTGCACCAGAATCTATTAACCAAGATTTACTAGAAGAGTTGCAAGTGCAGCGGTACCTATTTGAAAAGTATGAGAGGTAATAGAATTAGGTTGTGAGTGAATTGACTGTTCATACCCCACTTTAGAAATTTGAATAACATCCTCAACTCCAATTGAAGAAACAAATCCATCAGAAGTTAAAGTAATAGCGACTGCCTTAAAAGTGTTGTGCCTTTTGGTACATTTGGTAACCCAATTAGGTTTACCACGTTTGTCCCAACAAGCATCTTCAATGAGATTTGTTTTACCACAAAAATCACATTTTCCATCACGTCCTTTACTCTTGCCATTATTGTCCCCTCGTCGTTGTGCAATCATAGCAGAATGTTCAAGCATAATATATGGAGATGACAGAGTTAAAAAAGTTGATTGCAAGCGAAAAAAATCTGCTTGAAGAGTAGACATAATGCTTTCACCAAGTAATTGACTTCTAAAAGTATTATACTGGCCATTTAGATTCATAAGAAATCCACAAATAAAGAGATTTTTCCCATTGAATTTTTGTAGTTTCTAAATCTATAAAGAGGGGCTGCAATTCACAAAATTCATTGATAATTCCTCTATAGGCAACAAAAAATTCAAGAAGGGATTTTTCACTTTGTTTATTACCAATAAGTTGTTCAAACAAAGAGAAAATACGAGAATTATTACCATCATTAGAGAACATTTCTTTGATAAAGTCCAACATTTCCTTAGCAGTTGATATTGATCCAATAGAGGCAGCAATCTCAGGTTCCAAGGAATTGAGCAGCTAAGTTTTCAATGCATAATCAGATTGACACCATGCTACATATTTGGGATCCTTAGTGTTTGCCATTGTTTGAACTAGATGATGATCATGACCTTGAGAACCAAGGAAGGTACGCAACGCTTAAGACCAAATGGTATAATTTCTACCATTAAATTTCACGGTAGTTCCAAAAAAATCACGCAAATCAAAGCTAGACATGTTGTCTATTATCTTGAATTACAGATTCCAATACCAAGAAAAAGGTACACAGCCTAAAACATAGAGGCTCAATCTCAAACACAAGTACAATAAATCAATCAAACAATAGAGAATTGATTAACCCTCACAAAGAAAAAGAAAAAAAAACTAAGGTTGGAATAAACCTACTCTGACACCATGTAAACAGGCAGGATTGTAAAGAAAAGAATATTATATCATTCTATGTAATAGTAAGCTCTTTTATATACATGTATAGAAGAGTCCTGATAGGAAAGTCTACTATACAAGTAATATGGAAACAACTACAAGTTAGCCTATAAATTAGGCACAAATCTGTCAATCCTAAATTAGGTAAATACTAGATATAGAAAGGCAATTAATAAATCTAAAACAAAATTCATTAATTTACATAAGGTGAAACTAAAATTCTAAAATTTTCAGAACCTCATATTCGATCCAAAAATCCATTGAAATTTAATCAGTATGAATTGGTAAATTTCAATCAATATGCCGGAAGAGTGACACGCATCTTATCGTGTTATATGATGATTATGTAAGGCAAATCACTAACATTTTAGATGAGATTTTGTAAGATATACATACAAACGTTTAATGACACATCTACTATTTTTAAATCGAGTGTCATTTTACTATTTAGGGCAGTCATCGTTGAGGGTATGCTTGGTTGGGTGGAAAAGTGGAGGAATGGGAGGAGGGAGTGGAATAGTTGGAAGAAAATAATTTTTGAGTGTGCTTGGTAGGAAAAAAGATAAGAGGATGATCATTTTTATCCTAATGCATAAAAATTAATTCTTTTAAATTGGAATGATGAGAGGAGATAAAATCAGAAAGAAGTATATGTTAGTTCAAAATTATGTATTTTGCAAATGTTTTATTTTCATAACTCTACCAAGTAATGGATGGGAAAAAAATACTTCTTTTCATTTTTCTCATTTTTCCACTCTACCCAACAAAACCTTTTTTTTTTTAAAAAAAACCTACATTATTTTAAGGTAGTTTATATGATATCTTAGAACTAAAGCCAAATCCTACGACTTTTTGTGATTCGAGTGATCAGTTTTGTACCAAGACATCACACCTTATATATTGCCTTTGGGAGTTTTGAGTGATCAAAATTTGTATATTTTTTTTGGGTAAACTACACAAATGGTCATCCAATTATATCTATGTTCTTGTTATGGTCACTGGATTTTAAAAACTTCCAATTTAGGCACTAAACTTTGTATTCGTTCTTGTTTTGGTCACCCACTGTTAAATTGATAATAGAAATAAAGGCGTGGACTTTTTTCTAATTGGTATAATACATTTAGTCCTCAAGACTTACATATTCTATTAATTTGACCCTAATTCTAAATAATTCAATAAATTTAACCCTTCACGTTTTTAAATTCTATCAATCTGATCTTCAAATTTTCTAACCAAAACTTTCAGTTTTTAAAATAGACATTCCACATCTATAAATTTGTAAAACCTGAATAAGAAAAAAAAAACTTCGTGCAAATATAACATATTTGTAATTAGACTTGATCATGGGTTGAGCCAATACAAAATTTTAGGCCCAACCCTAAAAATGGACCTAAAGTTCTGCCCAGGCACAACCTTGATTAAAAATGTTAAACCCGAGCCCAACACAATCTGCCCGTATTGATTTTTTTAGATTATTTTTTATATAATTTTTTAAATATAATACATCAAATACATTAAAAATGTCAAAACAAATGTTTTCCAACAAATTGAAAATACAATAAAAAAAAGTCTTTATACTTAAATAACACTAAGATAGTTGCAACTTAGCATGCAAATGCCTCTAAAATATTAGCAAAATTAACAATAAAATAAGATTTATACAATATCTAAACAATCACAACAAAATAGTTGCAATATAATAGTGAAATGACAATAAAACATCAATGAAATGATAGCAAAACAACAACAAAAAAGAAAGTTTAGGCTTATTTGGGTCGTGTCGAGCAGGGCCTGGGCCAAAAACATCTTACTCGAGGCCCGACCTGTTTAGGTAACGAGCCTTATTTTTTGTCCAAGCCTATTTTTCGAGCCTATATTTTTCCCAAACACTCCCACTTTTAGACGGGCCTTCGAGCTTGAGCAGGTGACTTAGGTCATGATCTAGTCTACTTGTAATATATATTTTTGAGGAATAAATATAAAATTTATTAAGCCATTTTGAAAATCATATAAATATATATAACATTTTAAATATGATTATAATTGAAAAAATATTTAGTATACTATCAGTGAAACTCTTAGACTCCACAAATAGGGTTAGGGGTTGAGAAATGTTCTGTAAGGTATAGTAAAATATTAAAAAATAAATATTTAAAATGACAAATTTTAAGACTACTTGTAAAATAAAAAAAGACACTACAAGTGTACTTAATACTAACTCAATTATAATATAAAAATATATTAATATAAAGGATAGGGTTATACTAGTGTAGTCCAAATATTGATTTTTTGACGCGTTTATGTTATTTTTAATATAATTAATATTTTAACAATTCAAATATTAAATTTTTTTAATACAATTATACTTGTTAAGTGTATATAATTTTAAACGATCAAATATATCTATCAAATGGATCTAGAATACTATTTTTATTAATTCTAAAATATATTATACCTATTGTGTAGGTGAATGTTTTTAACAACAAATATATTTATAAATTTATTAAACTACAAAAAGAGGAACATTTTCTTTGTGTAATGGTTGAGGCTTTTCTACCTTAGTATTGTATTTTTAAATAAATTATTTTAAAATTTTGATGTAAATTATTAAAAAAAAAACTTTAATAATAGTATTCGTTGTTTATGTAAAATGGTATTTAAGTTGGTGTTTAAATTCAATCAAAAGTTTTATATACAATACAGAAGTTTTTACATAAAATAAATAGTACAATATTAAAACTTGACATAAATGATCTATATAAATAAATAATTATAAATATATTTATATAAATTATCAAATTAAATTGTGGACACATGGCTCTCAACTCAGCTTTGCTCAGAATTAAATTTATTGAATTATGTAAGAAAATTAAATATGTTATTACACAAATTTTAGAAATGCCACATTATTATTATTATGAATTTAAGGATAAATGACGAAAATAGGAGTAAATACAAGGTCC
The DNA here is from genome assembly GCF_007990345.1 of Gossypium hirsutum. Taxonomy (NCBI): domain Eukaryota; kingdom Viridiplantae; phylum Streptophyta; class Magnoliopsida; order Malvales; family Malvaceae; genus Gossypium; species Gossypium hirsutum. The sequence goes on from NC_053448.1 coordinate 8,915,756, forward strand.
CAGTTTGTTTTATAAATTTTGGTATAGTTCAATCGTTGAGAAGAAATAAAATCTTTATGATTCCCCCTATAAAATTTACCATTTCTACTCATGTAAACTATTTCTTTTGTTTACATAATGGGAAAAAGGAAATTACAAAAAAAAAAAAAACACCCACAACTCTTCTATGTAAAATAAACAAAAGCCGGAAACGAGCCGCCAAAACTGGGAACAAACTATCCTTTTCTTTTTCCTTTTATAAAAGCCATTTAAGCCGCCGGATAGTCAAGACCCAGCTCAACCTTACACGTTTGACCATCTTCGAACGTGCCGTATGCCTCCACTCTCCTTTTCTTTACGGGCACCACCACCTGACAAGCACGTGACACCACCGGTTTAAACCCCAGCGTCAACTCCAGCCCAACCTCGCTGCTTCCCTCCACCGCCCTTTCTTCCGACACCTTACCTCCGAACTCCGGCTCCGCCGGAAACAGCCGCGAAGCCGCCACTGTTTCCTCTGAGATCATACTTTCGGTTTCTTTACTTTCCCCATCCATAACAGCCAACTCAGATTGGTGACTCAGCGAGGACTCGTGACTCGTCGACCGGTTTCCCTCGAACCCTTCATCCGCGTAACACCGCGGTTCGGGTGGTTCCGAGCTGCGGTTCTCCTCCTCTAAGACCGGGTTATTCACCTTCGGCTTCAAAGTTCTTTTAACTCGGCACCGGGTCTTAACTCGTTGGACATCGTTAGAGGCTGCAGAGTTTTCATCTTTGGAAACATGACGAATGTCGTAAGCTTTTAGAGGCGGCCCTTGACCATTCGCAGCGGCTTCTGACGCAATCGGCGTGATCGGAGCACCTTTTAGCACAGCTTCTACGGCGGCTTGACAAAGCTGCCAGCTTCCGGACCATAATAAGCCGACAGAACCGTATATCGGGTTCACTATCCGCCCACAAGCCTCGTATAATAACGACCTAAAAATAGCTGAATAAATAGGGAAAAGAAATCAGTGGAAGAAAAGACAGTAATCTAAAAATAATGTAAATTAAAAAATAAATAGAGCAGATGTGTGAAAGGAAAGTGAAACTCACCAGGGCGGAGGTGTTCGGGGCCGGCGTTGATGAGGTTCATAAGGCCAGCACGGCCATAGAACTTGGCTAGAAAGACGGTGGCGTTTGCTTGGGATTCAGGGCTCTTGATCCATTGTAAACAGGGCCTGATGCTACAATTTTCACTGCAGCCCTTGCGAAGAATCCGGCATCCATTACAACTCATGCGCATTTTGAGAAGTTGGAGAAAGAAGAGAGAAAATTTGGGGGGGGGGTTGAAGAAAAGAGGGAAGTAGGAGTATTTAAGGGAAGCGGAAAAGGAAAATATAAAAATAAGATATATTCTTTTAGGAAAAAATGGCCGCTGGGTTTTCAGGTATAGGACCAGGGGAACGCAGTTGTTTTAATTTCCAAAACGCTGGTTTCCACATTCAAGGAGGTTGGCTTTAAAAAACAATAAAAACATGGTACTGCTATGTTTTTAAATACTTTTGCTATTTCACTACTCTCACCCTCTCACTCGTGCAACTCACTCCCAATTAAGGAATCCAACTTCAAATCCCCATTGGATGCGTACTTAATGTACTGTCCCTTCTGCGTAGGACAACCTAAATATTTGCGGAACGTAACTCCCTCTCGGGGAAATCGATGCACAACTCATTTTTACTCGATTACCCCCACTTGCTCTCGATGTGTTACTGCTTTCTAAAGGGTAAAACGGATACTTGAATATAAGGACAGGTGGTGAAAAAGGTAGGGGATGCCATGCAAATGGGTCCAAAAATTGAGAAAGGAAGAGAGTAGCGCGTGGCAGACACGTACAGGCATCAGAGTGCTGTCGAATCGCCACATATGAGGTAGAGGGGGTGAAGTGGGAGCCCCTGTTTTATTTTAATTAAAGAAAAACAGAATAAAATAATATAGAAAAAGGCTCCTGGTTTTCGGGAGGTTCGTGTTGATTCCAAAACCACTTTAAAAGAGGGAAGGCGAAAACCGGTAACCGGTTTCCGGATTTGAATGTTGGGACTGTGGGCGCTTCACGAGCTCATCAGCCAACGGTTTTGAAGGGATTTCTTTTATATATTTTCTTTTCTCATAATTTGCATTAATCTCATACTTATCATCTATTACAGTATAATAAATAAAGAAATCATTTTTTATTTGAGAAACCAATTTCTTATACGGTTTTATTTCTAGTATACACTCTTATTAATCTCATTTACATTTCTAACTTTATAAAAATTTTGTTTTATTTTTACTTTTATAAAAAATAATCACAATGTTTGTTTGTTAATTTTACTGACGTGATCACATTTCAACATTTAATTAATTTTTAAATTTTAAAAAAATATTAAAAATATTGTAAGAAGTTGTACATTTCTCTTTTTCTTATTTTTTTAAAATAATTTATTTAATTTCATTATTCATTTAATTTCATAATTTTAAAAAAATATGTTTTATATCTTTCTAACCAATTTATTCTTTCAAAATATTAATTTATATGCTATTAAATCATTTTATATCATAAAATAAATATAGCTAATCATTCAAAACAAAACTAATATCCAAATTATTAAAACTAAGTAAATATATATTAATCCAAGGATTAATTTCACTAATTAATTTAAATATATTTTAAAATAATAATATTGTAAATTTAAATAATTTGATTAGAAAGATAAAAAAAACTATAATATAGTTAATGTATTTGGTAATATCTTTAACAAGTCATTTTAAACTTTAATTTTATAACCAAATAAATTAACTATATTATTTTATTTATTTTTTCAGGAATTAACTATATTATTTTATTCATCCAATGATTTCTTTTACACTTAAATATGGAAGGTTTTCTATTCAAAATAAATCTCTTAGTGGTGGTTTTTGCGGTGGGTAAGACGAAGAGGACGCTATTGATGGCGATGATTGAAGGGTAGAAGAAGGCTTGTCAATGCTTTTACTTATTGGTAGGGAGGAGGAGGCATGGAAAGTAGATCTGGAGGAGGAAGTGAGAGAGTAGGTAGTGAATTTGAGTGTGGTGGGTAGCTTCTTGACGGCAAGTGATGCGCACTCATTTGGTGAATTTATGGCACCCTCATAGGGGTGTTACGATTACTGATATGGGTGAGAAGTGGTTTCTCTTTCAATTTTACTATGAGATTGGTCTTGACAGGTTCTTGGATGGAAGTCCCTAGACGTTCAACAACCATTTACTACTTTTTCATCGATTAAAGGAAGGGGAGGATCTCATGGTTGTGCCATTATTTTGGGTTGATTTTTGGGTCTAGATTTATGATCTTCAAACGGGATTAATGTCAGAAATGATGGCTAGGCAATTTAGAGGTTTTTTGGGGTAATTTTAGAGTATGATGCGAAAGTCACTGAATAAAAGGTATAGGGGTTATATGCGAATTCGTGTCAGGATTGATGTGAAAAATCCACTGATGAGGCAGAATAAGCTTATTCTAGGGAGCAAATGGTTCATTTACGAGCGATTCTAATATGAAAAACTTTCAGTATTTTGCTTTCTGTATGGCCGATTGGGACAATATAAGAGATTTTGCCCAGCCAGGATTGTTAATGGGAAAAAAATTGGTATTTGAGTGGGATGTTTCGATTAAAATAATACTAAAAAGAGAAATAGTAGTGACTAGTCCTTGGTTATAGGAGAATGGAGAAGGGAAAAGGGCCACAAATTAAAGAATTGTAGAAATCGTTGGGTAAAGGGACAACTGAGGAGTTAGTGAATATACAGGGTCTGTTTTGAAATAGGGATTTTTTGCTTCAAGTGAGGGCTAATCTTGGGTTGAATATGGAAGGAAGCTGGACATTGGCATTATTGGAATAGAGAATATGGATTCAAATAAGGAGTTGGGAGAGGAGGATTGCTTTATGGAGATTGGAGAGGGAAAGAAGCGTCAACGTAATTCTCGATTTTCTTTAGTTTCTAATTAAATAGATTTGGGGAAACCCACTGATGGACTTTTTATGTTTCTGATTCTGAGATATCAACTTGCTCTGTAGGTAGGGCAGCCGGTTGCAATGGAAATCTTATGCTGGAATGTTCGGGGACTGGGGAATCCCTGATCAAGGTATCGCCTTTGGCATATATTGAAGGAGACTAATTTCGATGTGGTTTTTTATGGAAATTAAGCTACATAGTTTAAAAATAGAGAAAGTTCTGAGGACATGGGGGATGGTGGAGGGAATAGATGTTAGTAGTGAAGAAACAAATAAGGGTTATCTTTAGGATGGAAGCAAGGAGTTAAAGTAGTGTTAAGAAGATTTTTGATGAATCATATTGATGTGACAATGGAGGGGGAACTGGAAGACATTAGGTGGCAATTTACTGGGTTTTATGGACATCCGATGGAAAATCTAAGGCATTATTCATGGGATTTGTTAAGAAATCTTGCATATGATAATGGAACCTGTGGTTAGTTATGGGGATTTCAACGAAATTATGTATTCCCATAAGAAACAAGGGGGAAGGTTGACTGATGAATGGTCTATAGAAGCTTTTTGCTCGATCCTTGATGATTGTGATTTGTAGGATGTGGGCTATGAGAGGCAATAGTTTACATAGGAACGTGGGAGACTAGCTAGTAACAATATTCGAGAAAGGTTGGATAAAGGGGTGTCTACTCCGGGATGGAAAGATTTATTCCCCAATTATAGCTTGAGTCACTTTGATCATTCGATTTCTGATCATTGTCCTATCTGAATTAGCACTTGTGGTGAAATGATAGGACAAGAAAATTTGTATTGAGGTTTTAAATTTGAAGCAGTGTAGATTCTTAAAGAGTAATGCAGAGGAATTGGTTCCTGACAGACTTCGGTTGGTTGGAAGGGATTTAGTGAGATAGGCTAGGGATGTGCGAAAGTCTTCACGTTTGAATATGGATTGATTAAAAATTCGACTCATGTTACTGAAGGCATGAATGACTTTTTAAATTTATGATTCACAGCAGAAGAAATTGAGGCAGTGGTACAAAGTATGCATCCTACAAAGGCACCAGGGAAAGATGGCTTGCTAGCTCTGTTTTATCAACAGTTTTGGCACATTATAGGTACGAATGTCGGTGCTTATTGTTTGGATATTTTGAATAATGAGGGCTCTTTGTTAGAAATTAATCATACAAATATTATTCTTATATCGAAGAGGTTGAACCCTGTTAATATGACACATTTTAAGCCGATAAGTTTGTGTAATGTCTTGCTTAAAATTATGACTAAGGCTATTGTGCACAGAATGCAAATGATAATGTTGCACTACATTGACGAGGCGCAGAGTGTGTTTGTGCCAAGAAGGTTGATTACTGATAATGTCATTGTGGCTTTTGAGTTGTTGCACTCTTTATAGAAGAAGGTTAGAGAAAGAAGTGGGGCTTTTGCGCTCAAACTTGATATGAGCAAAGCCTATGATAGAATAGAATAAAACTTAATTAAAGATGTTATGTGAAAACTGGGATTCGAGGAAAATTGGGTCAAGTTGATCATGAAATATGTTCAGACTGTCAGCTATTCTATCGTGTTAGATGGACGACCTAGAGGCCTTATTAATTCTATGTAAGGGTTACATCAGGGGGATCCACTAAGCTCGTTCTTATTTCTTTTTTTTTTTTGGTATTGAGGGATTGTCTGCATTTCTACGTTTAGCATCACAAGAGGGGCTAATTAAGGGTGCAAAAGTGATAACCAAGATCAAATTACATCGATGGACAAGTTTAGCTTATCCCTTGATTTTAGGGATTTACAAGATTACATCATATCAAATCAAATCTACAAGATATGATTCCCATATTTATTGAAAATAGCCTATGTTACCATATCTTCATTATCAGGCCAACTAGGCTTCAATCTAGCAGGCTTCTCTAATAGTTCTTGGAATTGGGCCAACTCTCATGGGCTAAATAATCCCCATCTAATCGATAGGCCTCCATGGGATGTATCCTGTGCCATGGTCATGGGCTTTACACTTTGGCCCGTGACATTCTCCCCCACCTAGTTTGGCAACGCCCTCATTGCGACTTCCGAATGACACTAACTTGATTCACCTTGGAACTCTCTCGTTGCCTTGGCTTCTTTCCGGCTTGTCTTGCGATCGAGTTGTCCCTTCCTTCGGAACCTTTGCCTCGACTTCTGTCGCCTCTTTACTTGAGCCGTTGCACTCGTTAGTATATTTTGTTGGTAAGAAGTCTCCGCTCTAACTTGCCCAAATTTTGACATGTTCCCATTGGAATCCCCTTGACTCTCGCATCTTTTACTCGTTTCAACTATTTTTGCATTGTTTCTTTCCCTTCGAAGTTCGATACACAACCCATCTTTCCCAAAGGTGGCGGCTCTATAGGCCTCATATCGGTCTTATGCTCCACTAACTTTTCTAAAAGGGCTTTTGTAGCATTCTGTTCTATCGAGTTAATGTTTCTTTCATATGAAACATCTTCAACTAGTTAGATTGATGACAACACCTTGGTCCCAACCTTCATATCTCGATGCACCGGCACAATAATTTTTGATAACAGACCGGTGACAATATGAATTTGATCAGCCCATGGATACAGAACTGCTTGAATCTTGTCAAGGAAATTTAAGCCAATCACTTCCCTGTAATCATCTAAGTGAATTACTTTAAATTCTTCCTTACCTTTCCATTCACCGATTTGTAGTTCCATATTTTGAACTACTCCCACAGTTGGGGCCTCATTAGAATTTACCGTCTTGATCTTATTCGATTTCCTAATCGAGATACCAAGTTTTTCCGCAGCTTTTTCTGATATAAACAAGTTCGATGCTCCCATATCAACAAGAGCACTCCGCTTTTGACCTGCAATATTGATGTCCACAAACATTAAACCTTCTCTACCATCCCTGTTCCTTGGAAAGAGCACCATCGAATTGACCCTCGATGTCTTTTTCTCAACAGGCTTCGCTTCTTCCGGCTCATCTTTTTTTCGATAGTCGAAATCATCGATTTTTTCAAACATTTTCGCGCCATGTGTGGTCCTTAAAAAAAGAAGCATTTTATCTTCTTCCCCTTGTCCCTTGTATTTTGGATCCCCACTTCGCATCTCACGGTTTCCCATTGCCATTGGTGCTATTGGTACTGTTTCTATTGTTGCTATGTCCCTATTTGTCTTTCTCATGGTTCCTCTCACTATTACCCTTTCCATTGGGATTAGACGACTCGAACTTGTCTTTTTTTGGACCAAGCTCAACAAAAGACTCTATTTCGGCCATGGTTACAATAAGTTTGATGATTCCTTGCCTACGCAACTCATGTTTTGCCCACGACTTTAACCCATCTTTGAACCAATAGAATGCTTCTTTCTCGCTCAAGTCAGAGATTTGAAGCATCAGCTCACTAAATGCCTGAACATACTCTTGAACAGTGCCTTGTTATGTAAGACGATGCAACTTAGCCCGAGCCAACTTCTCAGCATACTGTGGGTAAAACTGCTTTTTCAACTCTATTTGGAACTCCTCCCAAGTCACAATTGTATACCCACCACGTTTCTCATCCGTAGACCTACGACGCCACCACAAGAGAGCCACATCAGTAAATAAATTGAAGTTGTGTTTACCTTAATGACATCATCCTCGATGCTTATTGCTCGGAAGTATTGTTTTATTTTCCACAAGAAGCTGTCCACATCTCTTGTAGACCTTGCACCCTTAAACTTATCTAGTTTGGGAACATCCATTGCTTGTTGCTTCGGCCTGGAAGTCAACATCCCATTGCTCAAAGTAGTTTTGTAAATCGTGAGCTCCCCTTAAGCTCTTCGATTTCCTTCTTCATGGCTAGCACCATATCCTCGAGAGTATCATCCCTCTCTGCCAGCTTTTCCGTAGTGGAATTGACATATCCATTCATCTTTTTCGCATTGGCATCGAGAGAATCCAATACAAATTCTCTGAATTGCTCTTCCATTGAGTGAAACCCATCTGTGTGTCCCTCGACCAACTCAAGCGTCTTCTTTATGTCCCCCACGAACTCCTCGAGATTACCCACTCAATTTTCCAAAGCTGACAGCAAGTTCCTCAAACGAATTGCTTTTTTGGCCCTCCCATGGGTCTCCATTGGCTCATTCTGATCAACAACTTCTTTCAACATCCCAATGATGCCTTCTCAACCAATAGCTTGGATACCACTTGTCAAGAGGCTAGATCTTTCGTTTCGTGATCTGTGTGGCCTTAGGCGATCCATTTGCTCCAAACTCGCCTAAGTCAGCCTTTACTCCAAAAAGTGAGGATTCTTTTAGAATTTCTCTAAGGCACCAATTTGTATAGCGGAAGCAATTGTGCCCAAAGAAGCTACAAAAGAACAACAGAAAGCCACAGAAAGAATGCATACAAAATGTTTGAGTAGATGCTCAAAGAATTCTATTACTCTTAAGAATTCAACTTACAATGGATGAGATACAAATGAGGGGGAGGCTTTCTATTTATAGTTGAGCTCTCCTAAAACCTACGGTCAAGATCAAATTACATCAATGGATGAGATTAATTTTAGGAATTTACAAGATTACATCATATCAAATCAAATCTACAAGATATGTTTCCCATATTTACTAAAAATAGCCTATGTTGCTGTATCTTCATTATTGGGTGAACCAGGCTTCAATCTGATAGGCTTCTCCAACAGTTCTTGGAATTGAGCTAGTTCTCATGGGCTAAATGATCCCCATCTAATCGATAGACCTCCATGAGGCGCATCCTGTGCCATGGTCACGGGCTTTACACTTTGTCCCGTGACACTGTCCCGTGACACTAGGATGTACTCAGTTACCAACTTCCGCTTTAAAATTTATTTCATTTTACACTCAACTTTATTATTTTAAACGAAAATAATTATTTTATCTTTTAAAATTGTTTTTATAAGATAAGTAAATTTGAAATAATTTTAAAACGAAAATTATTCTAACAATTATTTTTTAGTTAAAATAAATAAATTTGAAAAATATCCCAACAATTATTTTTGATTTAGGTCTTGTTTGATAAACTGTTGAAAATATTAAATCCATTGAAAATTAATATTTTCAATTATTTAATACACATGTTTGATCCAAAATAAAAACAATCCAATAAAAATTTTCTATAAAAAGTATGAAAATGATAAGTAAATAAGAGCTACTTACCACTTAATGGAGAATATTTTCAATTACTCCAATTTTATTTTATTTATTTTAATATTATATTATCATATAAAATTAAACTTTATTTTCAGATTTTGACTTTTACTTAGAATGAAGTGAAATGTTTAAAAATGAAAGATAAAAGGTCGAATATATATTAATTTAAAATCTATATTTATCAAACAATCTAATTATATTTTGTAATAACTTTTAAGTAATTTATCTAACATGTTTTATAACTTGAATTCAGTACTTCAATTTTCAACACTTAATTTTTCAGTTTATCAAACAACATGTATCGATTATAAATATTGACGAAGCTATCACTCTTTTCTTTAGTCTACATTATTATTCCTCAGACCCTTTTGATTGGGCATACAAGGATGAAAAATACCAGAAAACTACAACCTAATATTTCGTGATTTAATCCCAATATTTTAGACTGGTCTGCGAGAGAGGAAGCTTTGTGGTTTGTTATCATGCATGCAAAATCGATAGAATGGTGCTAGCAAAAGGATTCAGTTATTGCTCTACATCGGATTGGGACCATGTCTATAATCAATATCTTGACTACAAACTGTCTATCATTTATTTATTTTGTCATTTTACCTTGTTATATCCCTTTATGATTTTTTATTATGGTAAAATCTAAAATTCTAGATAAATATAGTTTTGAGGTAAATTTAATATTATTTTTAATTAAAAATTGTGTCCTACAATTTTATCATTTATATTTAGTCCTTTTACTCTTTTATAAGTGTATATATGATTTTATTTTCGTATTAATGCACAAATTTTAATATTGTTTTATGTTATTCAAATTCAAATATCTAATTCTTTTACAAACTACACTATTTTTTCCCCAAATTTGTAAAAAAAAAATCATATTATTTCTTTTTTTTTTAAATTTCTTCTTCGAATAAAAAATTACTGTAATTTTAGAAAAATAATAATTAATTTTTTATATATATTTTTAAAAAATTACTTTAAATAAGATACAATTTTTAGTCCAAGAAAAGATATATGACTGTGGATTATACCTATATTTAATAAAAGATTAAATTATTTACTTTTATTTTTAAAAATCTATTAATAAAAATTTATTAAAAATACAATTCATAAATTAAAAGTAATATATTTTAATTTCTTTATACATATATGATCTTTCTATCTTTCTATCTATTTAAAAAATAAAATTACAGATATTATGTCTTTTAATGTATTACAGTCAATGACAAAATTAATGTAGTAAATTTTGAAAAAAAAAATACTGCTTCTACTATGTTTTGAAATATTTTATTCCTACAAATATAATCACAATTAATTTAAAATATACCTATAGATGGCAATTACGTAAATTCATTCATGTTCAGTAAAATTTATATTGATTGTATTTATAAACTTATATAAAATTTAAAGTCTGAATCAGTTTTTTTATTAATAGATGTAACTAAATTGTGTATCCCACAGGTAAAAAAGTTAACATATATTATGTCATATATAATAATTATCCTATGTGAAGTATAAATTTAAAAAATTATATTTAAAAGAATAAATAATTAATAAGTTATGTGGGAAAATTTTAACTCTGTATCTCAAATAATTACCCTGAAATTTTTTTATTAAAAAGAGAGTATAAATTTCATAATAATATTTTTAAATGAATTGCATTATAGTATTTTATTTTACCCTTGCATAATTTTTATCTGATTTTAAAGTTTTGAACTGAAATTGCATTTATTGCAAGAAAGCAATTCTTCCGTAAGAAATATATATTTTAATTATAAGAAATTTCAATATGTAGTCATATATTTACAAGAATTTATAATAGAAACAATATATTTAAGGTTTGTATGCACAGACGTTAGTATTATTTTACGGTTTGACGAAATTAATAAGTATCCAATCTTTCCAATTAATGTTACAATATTAACGTTGAAAAACAATTTCCACCGTTTAATAACTCTATTATATTTTTCCTTCCATCGAATTGCAAAGAGTAAGTGATGGATTCGTCTACTCCTCGATCTGCTAATAGTAATCTCTAAGGGGCCACCAAGAAGGTTCGGCTCCCCAAGGATGAGCTACCGGATGATGGGGGCATGGACGTCGACTCTGCGGAGGGAAGGAAGGCATCCTTTAAGGATATGTTGATGGGTGGTTCAGAGAAGGAAAAGTCAGTAGGGGAAAGCTTGGAGGCTGCCGATACTGTGTTAGGGGAAGGGGACGTTATATCAGGGTCTGTTGATGGTGTTCCTTCAATCAAATTCTCGAAAAGAGTCTGCTCCTTGCTGGAGAAGAGTACGGAAAGAACGGTGGTGCTAAAACTTTTGGGGAGGAAAATAACCTTGAATGCACTTCTTAGTAAGAATTATGACATTTGGAAACCAATTGGCTCGATTTATTTGATGGATTCATTTTATGGTTAAATGTTAGACTGAAGTAGATTATGTGAAAGCATATTATTTGAAGGACCATGGATTATTTATGGCCACTACTTAATGGTTTAACCTTGGTCTTTTTCCTTCTCGACATCCAAGTCATATCCGATGCATGTCATAGCATGGATAAGATTACCTGGCTTATCGGAAGTGCTATATATAAAAAAAATATTATCCAAGCATGCCAAGACAATTGGGAGGGTGATTAAGATTGATGAGAACACTGTAAATGCTACGAGAAGTCGTTTTGCAAGATCGGTAGTGTGTATTGATCTTTCGAAACCTTTAGTCTCAAAAGTTTGGATTGATTGAAGTTCGCTTCAACAGATTGAGTGCGAGGGACTTCTGAACATTTGTTACCTCTATAGGAGATATGGATACTTGAAAGAAAACTGTTCGAATGGAGAGAGCACAAATACGGGAATGGAAAACATGAGTTCTGATCGAGATGGGAATAAGGTGGCGGAAGAGATGGTGTCTAAGGAAGATTTTGGGTCTCGGATGGTGGTGGAGATCGACCTCGGTGACATATTAGGAAAGAGACGGCAAGTAGGGATGGGGATGCTTCTTTAGGAGACACATCACTTGGATCTCGTATTATTTTAATTGCGGATTGAAAGGCCAATAATGAGGGTGACAACAATGATGGAGGGAAAAACATTAAAATAGTTTCTAATAAGGGGAAAATGCACGTGTTCCAAGCTAAGTCTCAAAGTAAAAAGGTTGTGAGTAAATGGAAAGAGAAGGAGAAAGCTGGTGGATCTGGACCGAAAATTAATGAGCCTATGGGGTCTCTTACATTTGGAAATGTGAGTTAGGTTAGTGGGCATGGTGTGGCCAGTGGTGTTAGGGTCACAGGGAATACATTTATGGTAGATTCAAATATTCCATTTACTAATAATTTGGCTCACTCTAAGGGAAATCAGAATGTATCTCTCCCATTCAATTTCAAAGTCCATAATGGTATGACCACTCTGAATAATTACGACCATTCTGTTGTTCGTATCAATGAGAATTCAGAATCGAATATCATGCGGAGTGAGGGGGAAGAAGTGGATGACGGGCCACCTAACCTCCACCATGATGGGTCGTCCTTCTCCCTTCCACTAGACCCGACGACTATGAAATGGGGACAGGCTCACCGTGTGTTTGAAGGAAAAGGGGTCAAGATGGTTAAGCCGAGGGCTGCAATGGTTTCAGTTCAAGAGACATTTCGGGCTATAAACGATGCTTTAGCTAATGAAGTGAATGTTGATGATGCTAATGGAGAAAGGGAGGTTTGGGAAGATATAATGTGTACTAATCCCGGTTCGAGAGTATCGAGAATTAAGGGTTAGTCTTATTTTCCCTATAATTATGTTTTTTAAAATTTTCTCATGGAGTTGCTAGGGTTGTGGACACCCCATTTTAGAGGATTTATGATATATTATTGTCAGGAATTTGATCTTGATATTGTTGCTCTGCTCGAAACTAAGGTTAGTGGTGGTCGTGCCAGAGGTATTTGGACGTGCTGGAAATCGAGTGTGACAATGGAAGTTATGGCGAATCACAAACAATTTATGGTCTTTCATGTAGAGATTTTGGGTGTTGTTTGCCCTTTCTTTCTCATGTTTGTCTATGGGAGTCCTCAGGGTGCTAAGAGGAGGGCCTCGTGGGAGGATTTGAGCATTGTAGCGAATTTTATAAATAGCCCGTGGGTGATCATGGGTGATTTCAATGCTTTGATAAGCTTAGATGATAAGAAGGAAGGGAAAATCTCGAATAAAATGATTTGTTCTTGTTTTCAGAATTTCATTATTGAACAAGAGCATAAAGATATGGGGTTTAAAGGTAAAAAGTTTATGTGGAGTTGTGGTATAATATTTGAATGATTGGACAAAAGTTTATGTAATGGGCCTCGGGATGCCGCTTTCCCTTCTTCGACCATTTTTCATCTTTATAAATTAAAATTAGATCACTGATCGATTTTATTAACGGTAGGACATTTGTTAAATAGTAGAAGAATTCGGACTTTTTGGTATTTTGCTGGTTAGGTGTCTCATGATAGTTTTAAGGACTTGGTAGCTCATCATTGGAGTAGGTTGGAGGCCTTGACAGATGTGATTGCTAGTTTTATTGAGGAGGTTAGAGGGTGAAAATCGTCATACCTTTGGGTTGCTGGGTAAAAGCAAGAGGATGGTTGTTGGTCATCTTAAATGGATTCAAATTACACTTGAACATTGCTATTCTACTAAGTTGGTCAATCTAGAGTTTGATCTTAGAAGGCAATGGAAAGTATAGATTGTAAATTAATATGAGCACTATTCAAATTAAAAGTGATGATTTATCATCTTACAAATTTAATTATTCATAAGTACTATTTAAATTAAAAGTGATGATTTATCATCTAATGAATACATTTCCACGGGACATGTTTCTCCCAAGGAGTATGTCCAATATGAAGGGTTGTGGCTCTTTAAATTGTATTCATTGAGTGCATATAAATAGAGGCATTACGGCGCTCACAAAATATATAATTACAATCAATCTTATTTTCAGAAGATAGAGTAAGAATTAGTGAATTCCTCGATTTTGCTAATCAAAGGAAATTCAAAACTTTGTTGTATCCCGGGAGAACCTTTATCTTAACCCTTTAGCAACTTTGTGTGGGGGTAATAGTTTTCTTTGGAAAGTATCATTCGTGCCTCGAAGTCTACTGTTTATTTCCATACAAGTCTCCGGTTCTATCGTTTCCACTCAAATATCTAATAATCAAATAGAACTATTTTTAGAGATGGCGGCGGAGGCTACTACCCTATTCAAAGTGATGAACCAAGAGTTTGTGAAACTTGATCGCTTTGATGGTTCAAACTTTAATCGTTGGAAGGACAAGATGTTGTTCCTTCTTACTGTCTTAAACGTGGCGTATGTTCTGGATCCAAACCTACAACTTGTGGAGAATCATGCTCCCAATGCAAACTCTGATGAAATTGCGAAAGTGGCTGAACTCAAGAATAAACACGAAGAAGACAATTCACATGTTGAGGACACATCCTCAACACCTTGTCTGATCAATTGTATAATCTTTACATGTCAATGCAATCCCCGATGGAAATATGCAAAGCTCTTGAAGAGAAATACAACACCGAGCGACAAGGTACTGATAAATTTTTAATGATTAAGTATTTCGAATTCAAAATGCTCGATAGTATCTCGATCATGGATCAAGTCCATGAATTACAAGTCCTTGTAAGTAGACTTCGTGACTTGAAAGTTGTTATTCCGAAATTGTTCAAGTCGGGGCTATCATTTCGAAGTTGCCCTCGTCTTGGAATAATTATCGGAAGACACTTCTGCATATGGCAGAGGACTTCACTGTGGAGAAAATACTTAGGCATTTGTGTATTGAAGAGGAAACTAGGAAGCGTGATGTGGTGTATCTTCCCCAAAGTTCTAAAGTGAACCATGTGAGTGAGTCCAAGAACTCTTGAAATGGTAAGCAAAAGGCCATGCCATATCTGAGACCAAGGACGTGCAAGACAAGAAGAAAAAAACTCGCAATTGTTATAATTGCAATAAGAAAGGACATAATATTAAGGATTACAGACTTCTCAAAAAGAAGCAAGATGCCACAACTTTCAAAGCCAATATGGTGGAGGGCATGGAATTAGTGTCAATGGTTACGAAAGGGATCAAGAGTTTGGAGATTGGTATGATTATTGAACTCAACATAACCATGACTGATAAGTCTTGTAATTGGTGGCTAGACTCCAGAGCTACTATCCATGTGTTTGATGACTGACAACAATTCAAGAGTTATGAACTAGTGGCAAACCGTGAAGTGCTTATGGGAAATTATCAATAGGTTAAGGTGCTCGGTCAAGGGACGATGGAACTCAACTTCACATCTGCAAAGAAATTGAATTTGACCAATGTGTTGCATGTTCCCGATGTGAGAAAGAATTTAGTGTCCGCAAGTATTCTGTGTAACAAGGGGTTCAAGATTATCTTGGAATCCGATAAGTTTGTCTTGCTAAAAGGTTATATATATGTAGGACAAAGATATTCTAACGAGGGTATGTTCAAGTTGAGCATTGATATGAATAAAATTAATTCTTTTGTTTATATTGTTGAATCTTATCCTTTGTGGCATGCACGTTTAGCACATTTTAATTTTAAAACTTTATAATATATGCAAAAAATGATTATATACGTCTAAGTAATGATGAGCTTGTGGATAAATGTGAAATTTGTATTCAATCAAAAATGACTAAAAAGCCGTTTCCTAATAAGTGTGAAAGGAATTCACAAGTGTTAGATTTAATTCATTTGGATGTTTGTGAATTAAATGGAACACTAACAAGAAGTGGAAAATGATATTTTATCACTTTTATAGACGGCTTCTCTAGATTTACTTATGTGTATCTTATGAGAAATAAAAACGAGGCTTTTGATATGTTTAAACGTTTTAAAAATGAGGTTGAGAATTTGTTTAGTAAGAAAATCAAAGTGCTTCGTAGTGATAGAGGTGGTGAATATTTTTCAAATGAATTTAATATATTTTGTGAGGAACAAGGTGTGGTACATGAGTGTTCTGCCCCTTATACTCTGCAACAAAATGGTTTGGAGGAAAGAAAGAACCGTACTTTAGTAGATATGGTTAACTCGATGTTGTTAAATGCTAAACTTCCATATAATCTCTGGGGTGAAGCATTATTGACTGCGTGTTATATTCTTAATAGAATACCATCGAAAAAATTCAAAGTATCTCCATATGAGTTATGGAAGGGTCGGATGCCAATCTTAGATTATTTCAAAGTATGTGGGTGTTTGGCTTACTATAGAGTTCCTGACTAATGGAGAACAAAATTAGGTCCTAAAGCCGTCAATGGTGCATTTGTTGGATATGCCCAACACTCTAAGGCTTATCGTGTTCTTAACTTAGTTTCAAATACGATAATTGAAACAAGAGACATTGTATTCATAGAAAATAAGGTTTTTAATGATTCAACAGATTCAGAAAAAGAATATCAACCAACGATCTCAAGTGATCAAACCAAAAGAAGTCTTTGTGATAATAAGGATACGGAGCCGAGGAAAAGTCAAAGAGTTAGAAAAGTAAATGACTTTGGTCCTGATTTCATTTCCTCGTAATCTTTAGCATTCCTTGTTGAGGGAAATAGAGAATTCGTCATTAGGAATATCCCCATAATGTTTAATGTGGATGGTGATCCACAATCCTATGGTGAAGCCATGACTTCTAGGAATGCAACATTTTGGAAAGAGGCGATCAATGATAAAATGCATTCAATATTATGCAACAATAATTGGATTCTAGTTGATCTTCCTCAACGATCGAAGCATATCGGGTGTAAGTGGGTGTTTAAAAGGAAGAATACTCCAACAGGGGGTTCTCCAACCTTTAAGGATAGGTTGGTGGCTAAAGGATTTAGGCAAAAAAAAAAGCCTAGATTATTTTGACACTTATGCACTAGTGGCTAGGATGACCTCCATTCAAATTCTTATAGCACTTGCATCTATCCATAAGTTACATGTACATCAAATGGATGTCAAGATGACTTTTTTGAATGATGACCTCGAAGAGGAAGTCTACATGGAGCAACTAGAAGGTTTTGTGTTTCCTGGGAATGAACATAAGGTGAGTAAATTGATCAAGTCATTATATGGTTTAAAACAAGCACCTAAACAGCGGCATGAGAAATTTGACTCGGTTATCTTGTCATATGGTTTTTTACATAATAGTGCAGATAAATGTATTTACACTAAATTCACTAATAGATATGGTGTAATTATTTGTCTCTATGTAGATGATTTGTTGATTTTTGGTACGAACATGGAAGGTGTTTGTGAGACCAAAGAGTATCCAGCCTCGAAATTTAAAATGAAGGATCTCAATGAGGTAGATACGATTCTAGGAATAAAGGTGAAAAACATGAAATTTGCTTTGCAGTAAGTCAATCTCACTACATTGAGAAAGTATTGGAAAAGTTGAAACACTTGAATATCAAGGATTCGAACACTCCATACGATTCAAACTTTAAGTTAAATGAGAATAATGGTAGGGCTATAGTGCAACTTAAGTACGCCAGCGCTACTGAAAGTCTAATGTATGAAATGCATTGCACTAGACTCGATATCGCATTTGCTATGTGTAAATTGGCGAGATTTACAAATTGTCCTTGTACCGATTATTGGAAAGGAATTTGTAGAATTTTTGGCTATCATAAGAAAACAAAAAGTTTGGGATTATTCTATAGTGATTATCCTATAGTACAAGAAGGTTACTCGAATGCAAGTTGGATTACAAGTTTAAGTGACAATAAGTCCACATCGGGATGGATTTTTACAATTAGAGGTGAAGCCATTAGTTGGGCCTCCAAGAAACAAAATTGCATCTCACATTCAACAATGGAGGCTGAATTTATAGCCTTAGCGGCTATTGGCAAGGAAGTAGAATGGCTAAGAGGTCTCTTGCTAGATATAAAGTTGTGGCCACAATGTAGGTTCGCCATTTTCGTTTATTGTGATAGTGAATCTACCATGTCTCGAGTGTACAATAAGGTGTACAATGGAAAGTCTAGACATATAAGTTTGAGACATGAGTATGTGAGACAATTGATTAAGGACGGTGTGATAATTGTTACCTATGTTAAGTCAATTGACAATTTAGTGGATCCATTGACAAAAGGTTTGTCAAAGGATTTGGTTAAGAGTACCACCACTAAGATGGGATTAAAATCATTCTCACCTCATCATTGATAATAGAAACCCTACCTTGTTCTAGCCAAAAGTAAGTTTCAAGGATCAAAGGGTAACAACAAGTTATCGAATGACAATGTACACTAAGAATCAGGATTTAGTGTTTATATTTTAGGAGGATGAGTTTTACACTTAATGGGTGGACATTAATTGTCATGAAATCCATCTATATAAACATGAAGTGGTGCCGCTTCAACGAGATTTTCTTTATGGTTTTCTCTCGTACATGAAATGGGATGAGCACATGGCTATAACGGTGCTAAAGCAAATTAAATTCTTACTCTAATACTTTACGATTATGTGTTAAAATTTTCGGGTATTAACTTTAAGAGTGATGGTTCAAGTAACTAGCCACCATTCATTTTGTTGATACACTAAGAGTTTGCACTAAAGGAAGGTTCAATTTGTGGACACCCTTCTTTATGCATAATCATTGTGTACTTATTTTCTAGAATTAGCAATCTAGTGGGGGATTGATGGAAAGTATAGATTGCAACTTAATATGAGCACTATTCAAATTAAAAGTGATGATTTATCATCTTACAAATTTAATTATTCATAAGCACTATTCAAATTAAAAGTGATGATTTATCATCCAATAAATACATTTCCATGGGACATATTTCTCTCAAGGAGTATGTCTAATATGAAGGGTTGTGGCTCTTCAAATTGTATTCATTGAGTACATATAAATAGAGGCCTTATGGTGCTGAGAAAATATACAATTACAATTAATCTTATTTTCAGAAGATAGAGTAAGAATTAGGGAATTCCTCGGTTTTGCAAATCAAAGGAAATTCAAAACTTCATTGTATCCTGGGAGGACCTTTGTCTTAACCCTCTAGCAACTTTGTGTGGGGGCAAATAGTTCTCTTTGGAAAGGGTCATTTGTGCCGCGAAGTCTACTGTTTATTTCCATACAAGTCCCCGGTTCTATAGCCTCCACTCAAATATCTAACAGAAGGAAACTGGAAAATATTTTGGATCTTGAGGAACTCCTTTGGTGTCAGAAATATTGACCGGATAGGTTGCTTCATGGGGATCATAATTCTTTTTATTTTCATAAAAGGGAGATGGTCCGACGGAGTCATAATAAAATCCATGCTTTGAAGGAACATGGCAAGGAATGATGCTCTGATAATGAAATCCTTCAAAAGGAGGCTGTTTGATTTTTCTATGAGTTTTATTCGATTGATATCTTTGTAGATGATGCTTTCTTATTCGTAAATTATATTTAATCCAACAAGATTTAGATTCTCTTTCGGTGAGGTCACATCGGAAGAGATTAGGTGTGCATTGTTTGAAATGTTGCCTTTCAAGGCTCCTAGGGTTTTTCACTCTCAATGGGGGATAGTTGGTGAAGTTGTGTGTGATTTTGAAGCTGTGTTTGCCTGAAATAATATTGAAGCTTCACTTAATAAAACATTGATTGTACTCATTCCAAAGGCAGATGGAGTGGAATGATTTTCCCAATTTCGACCAATTAGCTTATATACTATTCTTTATAAGGTGATTGCGAAAATTATTATAAATGAACTTAAGCCCATTATGCCTAAACTCATTAGTCCCAACCAAGTGAGCTTCATTGTAGGGAGATCGATAACAGATAAAATTTTAATAGCTTAGGTGGTGATTCACTCTATAAGGACTGGGAAGAGTAAGAAAGGTTAGATGGCCATTAAGGTAGACTTGGAGAAGACATGATAGAGTTTGATGGGATTTTTTGAGGATTCTTTATATGAAGCCGGCCTGCCAAATCGTTTTGTAAGAACCATAATTCACTATGTATCTTCGAGCTTTATGCAAAATCTTTGGAATGGTAGTTTGTTTGAGGAGTTTAAGCCATCTGGGGCATTCGCCAAGTTGACCCCCTCTCACCTTAAGATTTTATATTTAGTATGGAGAGGCCTCAACATAGTATTGTGAAAGTAGTGAATGAGAATACCTGGAAGCCTATTAAATTTTCCAAGTAATTGTGAAAGTAGTGAATGAGAATACATGAAAGCCTATTAAATTTGCCAATGACGGTTTGTGGTTGTCGCATTTATTTTTTGCTGATGACTTAGTGTTGTTTTGTGAAGCTGATGGGTTACAAGCACAAAACTTCAAAGGAATTCTTGATCAGTTCACTGATCTCCAGGCACAAGATTAATAGCCAGAAAACTCAGTTGTTTTTTTCCTTAAAGACCAACAATGAAGTGAGATGAGAGGTAGAGTCGATTTTTAAGTTTCAACAAGTGGAGGATTTAGGTATATTGGTACTTTTTCCCATAAAATAGTCTTATCTAGCACTTATGACTTTGTGCTTGACAAAGTCAGGAGCCGTTTGAGTTGTTGGGATGTTAGAGCATTCTCTATGGGTGGTTGTGTTACTCTGGTGAAATCTATACTTCTTTCAATTTCAAACTATTTTATGCAAGTTTCTAGGATTCAATCTCAAGTGTGCAAATAGATTGAAAAAATAGCTAGACAATTTAGTTGGAGTGACATGTGTCAAACAAATTCTAATAGGGGCTTGGGTATTCGTAAGCTATATGAGCATAAGAAGTCTTTCTTGATCAAGCCAGGTTTAAAGCTAATTACTAATCCCAATAAGCTGTAGGCTTGGGTTTTGAAAAGTAAGTACAGAGTTGGTTTGGAGTGTTTGCCGACAATTCCAAGGTTGTGTAGTTCCTATGTGTGGAGGTCAATTGCTAAAGTTTGGGTAGAGGTATGATGCAACATCATTTGGTTGATTAGTGATAGTAAATCTATCTAGTTTTGGATTGATCGCTGGATTAGTAACATAGGATTTTTATGGGAGCTCTGTACAAATTCAGTTAGGATTGATAAGGATGCTATGGTTAATGAGATGGTAGATTCGAAGGGCAACTAGCCTCGACACAAACTTTCTTTATGGTTGGATCACTCTTTGCTTTCTTGGATTGCTAGTATTCCACCACCCAATGTCATGGATAGGGGTGATCACATTAGCTGGAGGTGGACAGAAGACAGACGATTCTCTATTTTAGATTCCTATTTTCATTTAGCTAGTCGCGATTGGGTTACTAAAAATACTTTCTGTTCAATCTTGTGGTAGCTTAATTGCCCCAAAAAAGTGAAGAATTTTATTTGGTTGTTTGTGAAAGAGAGGATCCTTACTAATGCTGAGAGATGCTGAAGGGGGATTGCTATGGATGCTACTTGTCAGTTGTGTAATCAGTAGCCAAAAGAGCTATATTTTGATTTTTTAGGATTAAAATTTATCACCGAGGAGGTCATTTCTAGAAGCGTTTGTTGGGCACATAATTGTAAAAGTAATCCATTTCTAAAGACTTTTGGGTCTCATAAATAGTTTTTGCATATCAATTGGCATGCTCTGTTGGAAAAAATTCGGTTCGAAAATGGTTTTCTTGTACAGCGAAAAATAAAATTTTGAAAATCGAGCCGATTTGTGATATTTATAACAATAAACTTTTTCCTAAAATAGTACTTATGTTTTGGGCTAGACAAATCCTGGACATTCCCGACTTTCAATCTAACGACCTTTTTCGCTATTCTCATACCATGAACTGGTTCGAGTGTCGCTCAAACAAGTTCGAATCAAACACAGACCTAGAAATAATTTTATTACTTTCAGTAGGAAAGTAAATCTTTCTCTCTTATAGAAATCGTTAAAATTTTTATTCCCGAAAAATAAAATTTAAACTTAGAAATAAATTCTCACTATTTTCGATCAAAATAACAATATCTCAAAGTGGTATAAAACTTATTATGTTTTTATCCCCATCGATGGCATCTATTTATAGAGAGTGAAAGTAAAACCTTAGTTGAATTAGTAGAATGCATTTAATGTGTATTTAATAGTAAAACAATCCCCTAATTGAACTAGGAGAGAGAAGGGCTAATAGGGTGTGTTTCCCCTCATATGTATTATGATAGGCATTTGGGTCTCCTGTATTGGTCCAATTATATGTGCTTTCTGAACTATTAACCAAACACTTTATAATTTAATCCAACCCAATACATGTTTTTTGATTTCTCAAAATAGACATTATTTATTAAATTAATTTAAATTAATTAATTTTCAAATTAAATAATTTTATAAACACAATTATAATTCCTTTAAAATCATGACAACTTTACTGTAAAAGAATCTATGAAAAAATATATTTAATTTCTACATTCAAAGAATTTCATAATGACCAATTAACTTAATTCCATTTTTTAACTTAAAAATTATTTAATTAAATAATAATTCAAAAAAATTAAGTTAACTCTCAGATCATTTCTATACTAAGTGAGAAACCACATTCATTTTGGAATATAACCTATTTCTCTAACTTTATCATTTCTATTTATTTTTGTTCATTTAATTCATCATGCAATTCATTTATGGTTTCATTTAGCTAGCGGAGGGACCGATTGGACATATGTAATTATGGCTCAAATGATTTATAATTAAGCTCCAGCTTTTCACATATTAATTCTAAACTTATTTAGTCACAATGTCATTCAATTATAGTATTGTGTCTGAGCTCTCCCTAATGACATACCATTATGAAAGCTACTCAATTAGTGCCCGTCCAATGACCTTGTCATAAGTGTGTTACCCTCATAAGATATTCTTAATATCTTTGGGATAAATTCATTCTCCTAATATGGTCCTATTTATCTCATGGTAACCATTACATCTTCCTTCATGAAAAGTCAATTACTATCATATAATAATTAAGCCATTCATCACAAAGATAAATGACTCGTAGCCACATTTACTTTTCATCTATCATGTAATGCCAATGAGAGGATATCATTTACCCATGTCTTGGGCTATGAATTCCACTATTGAGAATGATGCTACATAATGTAGAAGTTTTATACCCGACACACTCGCTTTTGATTCCTTATCTATTTGAATTCAGACTTTTACTTGCATCAAAGTATACGAGTCAAATATACATAGTCCATCATTCACTAAGGATTAAGGTATGTCATACTATGAAAATAACAAGTGAATAAATCCATAAACGGATTAAGGATCTATTCTACCTGGGTCCTGTCTGATGCATTGTCAGTCTAGTCAGTCAAATCTATGTCTTTATCTTCTAGGAGTCATTTGCTTCAATGCCCCAGACAAAACATCTTCCTAATTGGACTTGATAGATGACATATTAGTCTTTCAATTAGTTTTCTTATTTCTGATTAGACTAAGGATATGTTTAGGTTCGGCTACTAATATAAGTTATCTTTCTGAATTACCATTTGACCACGTAATACCGCTTAGTATTAGTTAAACATTAGATAACCAATGAGCTAATATTTGCTTCTATTTTTCTTTCCATGCAAAAAACCATTGAGGACAATATACAAAAGGTATTAATATAATTCATGAATAATTTTATTAACCAATCTGTTCAATAAAATTACAAGTGTACATAAACCAAAATACTACACTTGAGCACCAAATCCAACATGCTCTTCCTCAAAATGGTTAAAGGTGAATTCTGATGAGGTGACACTCTAGAATGGTCAACTTTCTTCCACTGTAGGGTTTTAAGGGATAAAAATAGGGATTGAATTGTAAGCTATTGCAGGAAATTTGGTGGAGGTTTGCCTCTTTGAGCAGAACTTTAGGAGATCCATGATAGGCTTCATATGGTATGGGAGAGGTTGTAACTACCCAATACTCGGTCCAACTGTAGACACCTAGTATAAGACTATTACATTTGGTGCCTAAGCGATCTTAGCTAGACACTATGTAATTTGAACATTTACCCATACTATTTTAACTTATTCAACCCAATAATTATTATTGTAAACATCTGGGGTTATTATTGGTTAACTGATTACGATTAGAAATGATTAAAATATGATTTTTACTCAATAAAAGAGGACAAGTATCAATACTTAGACACAAAGTATCGATACTTGATGAAAGGTGTCTATACCCATGAACAATATCGATACCAAAATAGCATTCTAGAACTCCAAAATTTCAAAAATTTTGTTTAGGTATTCAATACCTTATGTCTAGGTATTGACACATTGTCTTCAAAATTGATACCCAAAATGTTATTTATACCAAAAACACATTCTATTTTGAAAATCTTCAATTTCAAGACCCAAGTATCGATACCTATCCTCTTGGTATCGATACCTTGGGTAAATTTTGGTAAAAATCAGTTGAAAAATTTGCTCAAAAACCCTTGCAATAAAATTAAACCATTTCAACATCTAAAACCAATTCAGGAGCACTAAATCGATTCAACACAATTCCAAATCAACCACAATTATCATAGTATCCACCATATATGCTTCTATATCTATTAATAATTCATTTCACATAGAACCAAAATATTTAATTAATAGATACCAAAATAGGTAAAGTTTTAAAAGTTTGTATTTTAGTCCCTAACACTTGGAACACATTTGGTCTACCTATGAGATGTCATTTTAACCCAAAATATAGTACCTACTCTTGTAGCTCTTGAAGATGTGATGAGAGATCTCCTAGCTCAAGCTTAGCTCTTCAAGTCTAATTGTACCTATGCGTTAAAATAAATACGTTAAGTCGGTGAAGGTTTAGTAAGAGCACTACAATGTAATAAATAGGTAAATAAATCATAACATAATGTTTAAACTTATTAAATTAGCACATATTTACACACATGAAGATTTATACAATTATGCCTTACTTTAACAAAATTTAACTTACTTTTAATAGTTACTAAACTTACCATAACACTTTGATGATTCATTTTATTCACATTTCATATCCTTAGCCAATAGTAGACTTTTATAGAACATACCAGATATACAGAACAAATATAGATGTGCATTATTAAACCAAACGATTTTTCAAGCCCCTACATGCATGTATGTTTAACTAAAGTTTTCGATGTAATTGTCTATTAAATATTAAATTGTGAATTAGTCTTGTTCTTGATTGTTGATCAGAGTAGCGTAACGGAAGCATGATATTAGGTTTTTATTAAATATCCCATGATTAATTTTGTGGTGTGATTGGTCAGTTGGTGTGTTTTATGGTTATTTAAATGGAGAGTCACTTCAGTGGCTAATATGACGTTCAAAATTTCGGTTGGACCATCCTAGTCTAGTTTGGGGCACCACATTTAGTTGTTTCAGAGCCATGTTACATAAAAATCGGGCGAGACCACGCGTTTTGTCAAACTCTTAAATAATCTGGTTTTAAAAATTAAATTTGAAATATTTAAATTTTGGATGAAAATACCCTTGCATGAAAATTAATTATTTGAGTTGGAGTAGGACGGGTATATATTGCCTTCCTCGAAATTGTTTTCTTTCCAGGTTATGCCTTGGATCACTTATTACTCCCCACTCATCGATAACATTTATTTGTTGATTATGATATGTTCGACATGCCTTCTAGTAAAGGTAGTAAAAGTGCACTCGGGTGATGTATGTTTTCTATGTTGCTTACGCTTCGTAGGTTCCTTTAAAAGTTGGTTTTGAACATGAAAAGAGGTTTCTGTTGGTATAGGTTTTGTGGCATAACCACAAAACTATAGAGGCTACTCAAGAAGTTAGGCATTAGAGGAGACGTCAATAACCTAATCAATTTAGTTTAGGTAATTTTGTGGAAGAAATTATTTTTAGGGGGAGAAATGTCACATCCCGAAAATCGGGATAGGAGAATCAGGTAAGTAAATCAGGGGTTAGTGAACCGAAAACTGTAATTAGATTAGATAATTAAATAATTAGGAATTAATTAAATAAAATATTAAAATAATTAGAATTAATAATTTTAGATGAAGAAATTAAAATTAGGTGTCCGGGAACTAATTTGGTTAAAACAGATTTTAAAAATGAGGTTTGTGTAACGCCCTAGAATTTTTATTTTTTTTCTTGCGAAGGTGTGACACAACTGTGTATCTGCTTTAGTGGTTAAGTGTTCTGAGTGTGTGAGAGGTCCCAAGTTCAAGCCAGGACTTAGGCAAATTTTGGTATTTTTATGAATAAGCCTATCTTTGGTCAATAGGATTTTAAATAAATGTTGGCAAATAGTTAGCAGAATGGGCTTGCTAGTTTGGTGGATAAGTGAAGTGGTGGTGTGAAGGAGGTCTAGTGTTCAATTCTCTGTGATGGTGTGGAGATAATATTTTTTCTCCAATTTCGGCTAAGAGTTGTGTTGGGGCAAAATTTTGAGTAGTTGTATTTTAGTGGGTTAGTAGGGAGTGATTTTAGGAGATAATGGGGGAGAGGTTATCAGAAAATAATTTGATTATCTTTTTGTTGCAGAAAAAAAAGTAGAGTTTCGGTTTTCTTTCCAATTACCCAAACTTTTTTTTTTACATTTTCGTCTTCTTTTTCCCCTCCTCTGCCGATTCTTTCCCTTAGTTGTTGCCAAAATTTCCATTATTTTCCCCCTTCCGTTTCTTTTTTATTTTTCAATTGATTTGGTTGTTCATTGTTGGTTGTGTGTGTTCGGTAAGTAACAGTTTTGTCTATTGTTAATCGTTCTTGGTTCATCTTTGAAAGGGGGATTCCTTTTTGGTGTTTAGGAGTTAATCAAGGGACCGGTGGTTTTGAATGTTGTGATTGTATGAAGTAGTGGTTACTCAAGCGAGGTAAGGGTTTTGTTAGGTTTTGTTAGGTTTTTTAGTCGAGTTCCTTCCAAAATTGGTTATTAAAAACAAATTAAGTGATTAATCTAGAGATTTGTTGGTCGACTTTTTAGGTTCTAGAGGCTAAGGAGTGCTTACGCATCAGAAAAAATACCAGGTGTGCACCGAAATGCAGAAAATAGGATTCAGCGAAAAGCCAAAATTGCTTGCTGTTAAGAAATAAGAGAAATAAGAGAAAATGATGCAAAAAATTGTAGAGAAAGGAAATAAGGGTGTTATAATCTTGGAAATCAACATTCTACATTAAAATAGTTTTAGATAGCAGTAGTAGTCTAACTTTGAAAGATCATCTAAAATTAGTGAAAATTGAGTTAGAGGTTGAATAAAATATGAAATTAAAGTTTATTGAGTCTAGTTTTTCATGGAAGAAACAGTGTAAGCAATGAAATTGTAAGTTATAAGTTATAATGAATTTTGTGAGATAAGGTCAGAATGGTTTTGAGTTCCCCTGTTTTGACTTTGAAAAATCATAAAAAATTGTAAAAAGAATAATTAGGGGCTTAGAATTATAAGTTTAGATCCTTAATGAGTCTAGTTTCAAGAGAAATAAATGGAAACATCATCCAAATTTCGTACTAAGAGATAAATAATTTTTAGTAAGGAAAGGTTGAAGCTGTCAAACAGTAGAATATGGATAACTTTGAAGATTTTACTGTACTTATTTGATAAGCTATAAATTATAAAAATTTTACGGTAGAAAGGTATTTGAGTCTAGTTTCGAAAACATCAAGCGGATCTTAATTTGGAACTCTGTAGCTCAAGATATAAATAATTTAGTGACAATGACTCAAGTAGACAACTTTGAATGAACATATAAGTAAATAGTGAAAACATATATGAATATTTAGCTAGCATGAGTTAAATTAAAAATGGATCACAAGACCAAGGCCAATTTGGGTCGAGTGGGCCACACGGGCAAACATGGGCGTGTGGGCACATTTTTACCAAAATGATTCTAAGGTTGCACGGGTCGCCCAAGTTGACTGTGAACCTACTGTAAGGTCGGTAAGCGCTACTTAGACCCCCAAATATGTGAAATTGACTGAATGATATCTGTACTGAGCATGTTAATATCTGAACCGAATATATGTACTAAGATGGTGTGTAGGGATGCGTAAGTTGATTATATCTCCACATGGAGTGTAGGCTTGGACGGAGATGGTGTGTAGAGGCTGGTTGGGTAGGATTTTGCTATTGCTTAACTGTTACTGCTACTGATACTGTGATGGGTTAAGGCCCTACTGCATTTTTGACACTGTATTGAGATGGGCTAAGGCGCAAACTGTCACTAATACTGAAAGGGGCTTAGGCCTAAGACTGTTCAACTGTGCAATGTGAATACTGATTGTTTGTTTGTTTCTGTGGGATTACACAATGAGTTTACATAAACTCACCCTTTTTGTTTAATGTGCATAAGTAATCCCTAGACTTAAATAGATCAGTGCGACGGAGGACTCAACGGTGACCACAAAAATTTTTGGACTTCATGGTTTTCAATTTACGTTTTATGATTTAATTATTATTGATTATTTGGGTTTTAATTTAAGGACCCTCTGGGACTTTGGTTTTAAATTTTGGGTTTTTATTTATTTATTTTACTTTATGGATTTATACCTGCTGGTCGTAGGAAATTCAGTTTTCAAAAAGTTAAAGTAGTTTCTAAACCCATGATCACTTAGACTGTTTTATTAAAGCTTCCGCACCGAGGGATATTTTAAAACAAATGTTTTAAATGAATAAAGACGACTTCCTAAGTTCTAACAAATGTTTACTAAAGATAATAACATGGAATTTTTTTATCGTAACAACGAGGTTTCAAAAACACTATCATGTGACATTGTCAGATACGACCATAACGTCTAGGTTGGTTTTTGGGTGTTACAGTTTGATTTGAAAATAATTTTTAAATTGGTTTTAATTGAAAAACAATGACCTATTTTAATAAGGGAAGAAATTGGAAGTGGTTAAATGGGTTGTCTATTTAACAACCCCCAGATCTCCTTCCCTCCAATTCTTCGTCTTCTTCAAAAATTTGCCAAATACCAAATCAAAGCTTTCCTCCAAAAATTAGTTCATTCTTTTTTATTCCTAATATCTAAACACAAAATCTCTTTTCAAATTTGAAGAACACTCATGTTTTCATCCTTAAAATCCTCAAGAGATCTTCATACGTTTTAGCTTGAATTAGCTCCATAGCTCGTCGATTTTGCAAAACTGAGGTGAGATTCTAACTTTTTATGATTAATCTAAGTGAGTTGCTATTTCAATTCGAGATTTAAATGATTTAATCAAGATTTCAATATATCACTTGATTTTAAGTTGATTTTTGACTTGAAAATGGTATATCTCATACTTCTTGGCTAACCTTTGGTTTTAAAGTAAATTGAATGTTTTCCCTTTTTAAAAGATCACATAAGCTTGATTTTATCGGAAAAATTAAATTGGTGAAATTGGGTAAAATTGATGGTTTATATATGTAATTAGATAATATTTAGGATGTATGAAGTTGAAATTCAAGCTTAGAAATAAGATTTGAGTGGTTAAACAACTATTTTGCAAAACTAGTTAAATTTTCGGTATAGAGGTTAATAGGCTTTGATGTATGATTTTTGAATGATTTAATGGTTTTTTTTATGTTAGTAATGCCTTTGTATGTGTTTTGATGTGTATGAAAAGTGCCAATTCATTTGGGAGCCTCTACAACCATGGACAAAGGCAAATAGAAGCTTACTTAAGCATGGTAGTTGAAGCAATGGTTGCTAAGGTGAGTGATCTGATATATTGCATTTAAACTCCAGTGCACAAGCTAAGGTAACATATGCGAACCCCTACTTAATTAATATGTGAACCTTGATTTCTCCTGGTGCAAACTATTGCAATTTTGTTTAAGTGTAGGGTATGCAAGTTGTGAAATTTTAATGAGCCAGAGTGCATGAATTTAAAATGTGCATGTAATTATAGGAATAAAATAGGCAAATCGTAATTGTAAACTATGGAATTTTATGTGACAAGTGTGTGAAATTGTGCACTTAAAGGTTGCTTATGTGTGCATATTAGTAGGTGTGAGTAGTTGCGTGAGCTATTGTACTAATAAATAGGTATATATAATATAAAAATGTGTTCTTGGTCTTGTTATAAATATAATATATAAATATGAGTAAAAGGGTTCGGCTATACACTAATACCTATATATGTGGGTTTTGTTATATATATGTGTGTAGGGGAATTTGTTTATATAATATATACACACATATATGACACTTGGAATGTGTTGAAATTTGATGTGACAGGGGGTTTTAAATATATATGAATATACATAATATTTATGCGTCTTGTTATGTATAAAATATATATTTTTATGGGCCATAAAATGATATATATGCGTTTGAGGGTCATGTTTTATATAATATACATACATGTGTGGATGAGTTTTGTAATGTTTGCGAATTAATATAAAAAAATGTGAACTCTTTTAACATGCGAATTTTATTGATAGTATGTATATCTATGCATGCATGAACCAGTCTGTGAATTATGAACTTTACGGTAATGGAAGCTCTGATTGGTGGAGGATTATATTATTGTGAAATTCTAGATGCGAGCTCAAGTATAGTGTGAGCCAATTATATTTGTGTACTGTGTTATATTGTGAACCATGTTAATTTGGCGAATTATATTATTATGGCAAACTGTGTTAATTTGGTGATCTGTATTAATATGGCGAATGGTATTAATTTGTCAAATTGTGTATTGTGAGATTTTGAGCTGTATTGTATTTAAGCTAAGCTATTGCGTGCCCTATGCTAGATAAAATATATGAACAGTGATTTATGTGAGCTATGTCATGAATGATATGTAAACTGTGTTATGTGTGCAATATATGTTGCATGAAAGTTATATTATTTGTGAACCATGCTCTATTACGAATTGTAAATTAAAATCTGTGTTATAATGTGTGAGCTCTGCTTAATTGTGAGCCCTATTATACTGAATATTGTGAATGTGTTGAAGAGATATGTTGGCATTGTGACCTTATGGAACCATTGGATATAGTTGGCATGCCATAGGATTATGAGTACTCACCCTCATTATTGTGATTGGCATTGTGCCTGAAGATAGCGTTGAGAGATAAGAGAATGTCGAGCACAACTTCATTCAATGAAGACAACGCAAGGCTCTATGAGTCAAGAGTGTTGGGGAGTATGGGTATTCGTACTACACTTATATCGGAGACAACGTAGGGCTCTTTAAGTCCAAAAGTGAGGTGTTATAAGAAGATCCGTTTATCCAATGTGTGGTGATAAAGTCCACTTATAAGTGGTGATAGAGTCCTCTATATATTTCATAATCACAAAAATGTCAATTTATCATTATTTGATATAGATGAGTTATGATGTGGTATGAATGCATTATTATATTGAATGAACTATTATTATGCATGAATTGTTACTTTATATGAACTGTTATTTTATACGAACTGCCTATTCTATGTGAACCATTTAATTCGTGTGAACTTTTATCTTGTGTGAGTTGTGATAAAAAGTGACTCGTTTAAGTGCCTATTTCACCTAACTTGATTGATGTGTTCATTTGTAGTATGTTTGAGCACTCACTGAGCTTTCATAAGCTCACGTACTCTTTTATAATATTGTAGTGGCTTAGCTTGTGAAGAGGTGTGGGAGTGAGTCATCCAAGTGATCCAAATTGAGGCTAAACCTAGGTATGTCGTTGTGTTCCCAAACCCAATGAGGATGGCAATGTGTGACCAAATTATGGGATTTAGAATTAAACTTAGTTATAATTTTCGGGTTGTAACTGAACATTATGGACTCTTTAATTGGTTTAATTTGGAGCTTTTACTAATGCATTAGATAGATGATTTAATGGTAGATTATGATTGCTTGATGAATGCTTTGATTAATTGATCAACTAACTCGAAAGTGCAAATGGAAGAGCTGTTGGACATTGAGGTAAGACTTAGATGTTAGAAAACAATTGAATGTTTAGTATGCATTAATGTAAAATTGGACTAATTACGTAAATTGTTAGTTGCTTACGAACTAATTGAGAGACAAATTTTATGAAAATTTGCATAATGTTTTAATTGATCTTCCGAAATAAGACTTCTACATTTAGTCCTACAATACTATTGTTTAACTTTGTGAAATGAAGTTTTTCCCAACATATTACTATATATTATGTTTTAAATCTAATTATATGTTTTTAAACAACACGATTTTTCAAGTCCCTAAAAATATAGCCCTTTTAAAATGCCCCACTGCATGCATGTGTGTTTAACTAAACTTTTCGAGGTAATTGTCTGTTAAATATTAAATTGTGAATTAGTATTGTTGTTGATTGTTGATCACATTAGCGCAATGGAAGCGTGATATTAGGTTTTTATTAAATATTACATGATTAATTGTGTAGTGTGATTGGTCAATTGGTGTGTTTTGTGGTGGTTTAAACAGAGAGTCACTTTAGTGGCTAATGTGAAGTTCGAAATTCAGGTCAGAACATCTTGGCCGGATTTAGGGTGCCACAACATATTTGGCCATTGTAATATTATGAAATTTTATGCTCGTTAATAACAGATTTCTTGCTTAATCCCAAGCCATAAATCACATTTATATGCCATGCCATGGAAATAAAATCTTTCCAACATATCACTAACAATTTTAACACTTAATAATCAAGGCCTATTAAACCAAAACTTCCCAAGTTACTTATAAAATTTACACACATATCTTATAACACTTCAGTGACAACCAAAGCTCCCATATCACATAATCATTTAATAGAACATTTCTTAACCAAAATTTTACACCACAACTTATTATTGCAAATTTCATAACATTCAAGCTGCGAAATTTACACATAATTATTTTCTATTAGATTTCATGCTTATCACATACTTTTACAATTGTCCTAAGCATTTTAGCATAGGAAAGGTAAGAGCATCTAAGAGTACTTACCTCTTGAATAAATTTTTTACTTAATCTAAGTTTTCAAATGCTTTTTATTTTTACTTGAAAACCCAACATCCATGTCAATTCCCAAAATTCGGTCTAGTAGATTCGGGTTAGTGGACTGGGATTTTGATTTAGATCCTAGAATCGATTTCAAAATTCTGGCCTAAAATTAGGTTTAGGAATTTTGAATTAAGTGATCAAAAATCATTTTCCTTACAATAGTTTTCAAAAATAAATTTGATTTTAAAGAAAAGAAAAAAAGTGAGAATTAAGAAAAAAAGGGTTTTTATTAAAAGAGGATTAATTTGTAAAGGTGTCAAACTTGAGAGTTGCCTAAAAAAATTATACCATTGTTTTAAAAATTAGTTTTTTCCCTGTGGTTTTAAAATCTAATCGACATTCTTTCCTCCTTCATACTCTTCAGTTGAAATTTTTCCAAACAAAAATCCACACACATTTCTCTCCAAACAAACTAGCCTCCTTGATTTTCACTTCTACCAAACACTCAATTTCCTCTCAATTTTCAAGAAAACTATCAACATTTTAATCTTTTTTTCTCATTTTTATAGGATTTTCAAGAAATTTAAGCTCTAATTCATTTTTCTTCTCCAAGTAAGGTGAGATTCTATTTCATGATTCTATTTCCATGCATGTTGCTTTTCTAATCAAGATTTGATCCACTAAAATGAGACTTTTAAAGATCTAATAAATTATGTCGAAATTGCGCTAAAAATGGCAAAATTCATATTTCTAAGTTAAAACTCTATTTCTAAATGTTTTCAGTTTATTTTGATAAGATTAAGATGTTTCTAATCTTATTTTAACAAATCGTAATGAGATTTCAAAGGTTTGATGATTTTTCCTCCAAAGTGTTCATTTGTGGTGATTTTTTTGGAAAACTTAATCCTGAGTTTCTTGGTGCTCTAAGTGGTTAGGATATATCCTAAAATGATTAATAAGATGATTAGTATCAGGTTTAAGAAATGGAAACAATAATTGATCAAGAAATCTATGATTTCGATAAAACTAGTCAAATTTTCGGTTTAGGTGAGGGTAGTTTCGATCTGCTTTTTTTTAGATTCTGATGTGTAACATCCCATTTTCCAGTGGGTCAGGAACAATGGTTTTGGGACAACAAAGTTTGACTAGTAAGTCAGTGTTTTATTTTTTATTTAATATTTATAGAGTTTCTACAATGTCGTATTAAAATTTGGTTAAAAAATTTTAACGTTTAGATAGTTAATTAAGTAAAAAGGACTAATTCGTAAAAGTTTCAAAAGTTAATTTCTATTACTAAAGGTATTAAATGGTTAAAGTAATATAAATTTATGGACTTAATTCATAATTATATCGTAACGATTGATGGTGGACGGTTATGGACAATTGTTATGTTGATTACTAAAGATTATAATAAGGGCAATCTAGTAAATAACAAAAAATGAAAAATAACAAAAGAAATAGAAGAACATCTTCTTTTCCATTATGCTTCACTACTGAAAACACCATTGAAACATGGCTTAGAATTTTCGGTTCATGCCTTAGCTTGCATATAAGTAATTTTGATTCTCGTTTTTAGTAATTTTGATGTTTTGGTGATCGTTGTAGCTTAATCTAGCTAACTCGGGTGGTAATTCATTAAACTATTGAATTTTTTGAAATGTGCCATTGTTGAAATTATGAGATTTTTGAAGTTTTATGATAGTTTTGTAAGTTTGATAGCTAAATAGGATTATTTTGTAAAGTGATTTTGATGTTTAAGGATTAAATTGTTGAAGTTGTAAAATCTCATGAATATATTATGAAATAGAGAAATATATGGGTTTTTCATGGGTTATAGGAAAATTAGCTAGCTTGATTTAAGCTTAATTGTGTTCAATTTGATAGTTTCGGGTTTAAGGACTAAATTGTATAAAGGTTAAAGTTAGGGGAAAATTTGTAAATACGAATAAAATGACTTAAATGCATAAATTGAATTTTTATTTGGTTTGAATTGATTTAAATAAGCTAACTGTGCTTTAGATTAAGAAACTCAACGAGTAGAGGACGTATAAGGAAAAAGGAAAATTGTCGACTAGTCCTTGATAGCTGAATCATCTGAAAAGTAAGTTCATACTACTTTCTAAATTTACAATTTGATATTAAATGTTGTTTATTATAATATATATTGTCAAATTGGAAAATCTGACTTATAATAATAATTTGGATTTCTGAAATATTTCTAATAGAACGAGTAAAAGTATCATATACAAGGTTTCTGAAAGATTCCTGTTCTAGACCGAGCTCTAGCATTTGTTGTAGACTCGGATATACATGTGACACAAATTTAGTCTAGACTAGTAATCTGTTGTCATTTTAAAGTTTTAGCCTGGACTGGTAACTTTACATACATAGATAGCCTTGAACATGCTATATTTCTTCTATGCTGTCAGTGGTTTAGCCTGGACATGTAACCTAACACATATATCTCTATACTAGATTAGCTCATACGAGTTTTATCTATTTTTTGGACTTGTATATTGAATTCTTTTATAAAGTTCCATTGGAAAACTACTGAATATACAATGTTAAATGGTTTTATAAATGTGAACATGATTTGAATTCTGAGTACCTGTATATTTATAGATTACTAACTCAAAGTTGTTGATTTAAGTTGTGATAAGGTTTTTATTTGAATGGTTATATGCAATTAGCAATTAAATGTGTATGGTAAGTTAGCGAATTAAAATGTATGAACCTACTAAGTATATCTTATACATATTTCTATTATTTTTTCTGTAGATTTTGAATATGTGGAGTGTGTTGGTCCAATCAGCGGAGCTCACACCTAGCATCATCTAACATCGGTAGTTTTCGCAGTCTTGAAATGTGGTTAATTGTGGCATGTATATAGGATACTCATTTTGCAAATGTTTGGGCATGTTTTAGTACTTTGGCTATAAATATACTTTTGTGCAAAGTTAGTACATATTTATGACTTGTTTAACACCTTGGTAATGTGTATTTAAGGTATATTTAATGGTATTTGTTGATGACTATTTGGTAAGAAATTTGGTATGCTTATTTATGGTTAGATGGTTTGAATGAATTGAATTGAATTGGTTGATAAATATTGTTTATTTGTGGTGCCAATGACGACATATTGGTTAGGCACTTAGGTTGGGATGTTTTGGTATGTTTTAGGTTTGATTATATGTGTTTTGAAATCATGTTATGGCTGATTTGTTTTTGGCTTGGTACATAAGGAATTGGTGTTGTTTTACCTTATTTTGGAAGCTATTTTAGGTGCACACAGCCCGGGACACAGGCTGTCACACGATCGTGTGTCACACACAGTCACACCACACAGCCGTGTGTCTTTTTTATTTTAAGTGCAAGATTGTTCATACGGTCTCAGAGAGTTACATGACTTGGCGAAACTATCATGTGACCTTATTTAGAATACAGACACGGCCTAGCACACGGTCTAAGACACGACCGTGTGGCTTTATTTTGAATACTCACACGGGCGAGCACACAGGCTGAGACACGACCGTGTGACCCGTATTTCAAATTGTACACGATTTGGCCACACAACCATGTTTCTGAGATACACACAACTTGGCCATACAATCGTGTGACCTCTATTTCCAAAATTTGCAAGTTTTTCCATATTTTTCTATTTTGATTCAAATTAGTCCTTGATTGTTCCAAAACTATTTTTAGGGCCATGGAAGCTCGTTTTAAGGCCTGCTAATGTGATTATGCTATGAATAAAATGTAGATTCGAATGTTGTTATTTAAATTAATAAATGAATGGGTTAATGATTTAAATTATTTTGATATGTGTCATAATACCTTATAACCCTAATCCAGTGATGGAGATAGGTTAGAAGTGTTACATGATGTGTTTGTGGTTATTAGTGATCATATTATGTTGTTTTAATTATCTTTGTAAAGTTTCGAATCCATCGGAGCCTACTATGAGTAAGGCAAAAGGTTAGGCAAAGCTATTTTAAGCTTTCGGCAAGCAACTAAAAGTGAAAATAGTGAATGGTCTAGAGTTACTACTTGTAAGCATAATTAACTGAGTTAATTGAGAGCTTAGGTTATCCTAAACGCCTATCCTAAGTTTTGAGTGTAAGCCTTTTTTGCTTATTTGTGCCTTATTTTTCAAATAGTGCTTATGTGATGTGAGGTGTGACACATGATGAGCTAAAAAAAGTGGTATGTGTTTATGTCAATAAATGATATGTGATTTTATTGGTTTTGTGCACACCTATGTGAGTTAAAGTGATTGTGGCTTATTGAGCATTGTGTTAGGACTTGTAAGTGCATCATCTATATATATAACAAGCATGTTATGTGAGTGTGATAGTGATAGTGATAGTGATATGTATATTATGAATATGAACAGTAAAAATGTGCATAAAACAATAAATAAACTTGTGTAAAAGTAAACATATTGGCCTTGTGACCTCTCGAAACCATTGGATATAGTTGACATGTTATAGGATTTGAGTACTCACACTGGTGTTTTGTATATGGTCATGAAGGTCCCAGGATATGTTGGAGAGATAAGAAAATGTTGAGCTATGACTCCATTCATGGGAGATGTTTGGTGTGTTGGAGAGTGTTAGCTTAATGCTAAACTTTGATAAGGATATGTTAGACTCTTTGAGTCAATGTAAGGTGATATAAGGAGTTCCATTTGTCCAATGTGTTGTATATATATGTTTCATAAGTCTTAAGATACCAATATATCATAATTTCAAATGTTTGGTTCATGTGTATTTTCATATGAAATAGTAGTGCAAAAGTATGTTCTTCACTTGTGAGTAAAATGAAACACGAAAATGATGATTTGACATGATGAGAAAGAGGTCGTAAGATTGCCTTTAGCATGCTTTTGTTTAACCTTTGATAATGTGTTGCATTATGGTATTCTTGAGCACTCACTGATCTTGGTTAAACTCACACTCGTGTTTCAAATGTCTTTGCAAAGAAGTAGTGCTATCAAGAAGTGTGAAGTGGGCAAAAGAGGTGATCCTTTCAAGGTATAACATTTGAGTATGTGTTAGTGGTTCTTGAGCTCTTTAAATGAAGGCAATGTGGGCTATTATGCGGGGATTGACTTTTGGACTATTGGTAATAATTTTGAACATTGATTTGTGGCTACTTTGATATTTGTGAATAACATTGTTGATGCATGATATGTTTACTTGAGGTACATGTGTTAAAAAGGCTGGAGACATGGCTAAAATGTGGTAAAATGGCTAAAACAGTATTCAAGAAATTTTGGCATGTTAAAAATGACCAAATGATTCAATATGAACATGTAGGATCCTTAGTAAATCACGATATGTTGATATGGTATGTTAAGCGATTGATTTTTAAGTTAAAGGCTTATATGCTAGTATGAATTGTGACTTGAGGTGTCAAATTATGCTATTATGTGTTATGGTATGTTTGAGCATGTCCTAAATGATGTTTGAAGGGGATATGACTTATTAGAAATGAAAGATAGCTCAAAATGCTCAAATTTGTATGTTTGGTAATGACCACAATTGGAAATTGCAAATTTCTAGACTGTTTATGTAAAAACTGCATTTGATGTTGCGTCGATGTTTAGATGTCACTGCAATGAGGAATCGACGTCGGGACGTCTTATGTCGTGTCATCATGATGTGAGGCCTCTTCCAAATCACGTTGCGACGTGGTAATCAAGTTGTCACGACGTGACATGCAGTTTGTTTCTGGTTTAGGTTTTCTAACATTGTAATTCAATCCTAAGTGTTAAGTAATGCAATTGGAGTCCAAAATGTTAAAAAAATTCTTTGAAAACATACATACCTGATATTTCGATGTTTAGTTTCGTAAATCCACAGATAACTTTGTCTCTAGCCATGGCTTTCTCTCTCAAAAACCATAAAATCCTAGCTTGAATGGTAATATATATAATTTATATTTACAATTTTAAAAAATTAAATAATATCCAAGATTTTAAGTTAAAATTTAAAATAACACAAGTTTATTAACCTTATTTATCTTAAATAAAAAATTTATTTTTTAAAATTAAAATATGTACTTTATATCAAATTAAAGCTAAAAGCCACTGATTAAATCTTAAACTATATTAGGATTATAAAAAAAATTGATGTATAAAATATCATAACGGAAAACCAATGATCAACCTTACATAAAGATCAACGAAATATCAGAATGGAAAATTAATGGCCACATGCTATATACTAAGACTAAAAACGAAAAGATGTTAAAATTACTCTATTGATCAGGCTTCAAATACTACAATCACTATGAACAAAAGGGGTTTTGGAATGAAAAAAATTTGTAAAGAGCTTATTTAATTACCCTTATCAACAAATCTTATCAAATATTACTATTACAAATTTAAATTCATGGATAAATTAGTTTAAAGTTTAAAAAATAGTTTCATTTTCACGGTCTGCGTAGAGGGAAGTCCATTGTTAGATATGAAATTTGATTGCAGTGAAAAGCTAGATAAAAAAATCTATTCGTAATTGACTTTAAAGTGTATCTGGTTTTCTTTGGTGTGGACTTATTGGCTTTTAATTTTTTTTTAGGAAAATATAAAGTCAACTATGTTGGACTAATGTATGGGATCAAATATTTTTATATTTTTGGATTAGAATTATTTCGTGTTTGAACTAGTTAATTTATTTGTAAACAAATGTAGTATGATTTTCATTTATAAGTTTATTTTGGATATTATTTTTTAAAATTTTTGAAATTTAATCTCATTATAATTTCTTATTATATCTGTTCTTTTTTTTATACAATGTTTAAAACTATTCATAACCACTTCCTCAACCCTTAAATAGGAAGAGAATGTGCTTCAGCACACTCGAGTCCACGTCCTCCTACACTAGAAACAATGCTAATTGGAACGACGAAAATGTGCAAGTGTACACAATCGTAACAAGTGATAAAGTGACAAGTATGTCAAGTTATCGTATCTACTGGGACTGTATAAACAAATATTTATGAAAAATAAATTTAAACAAATTGGTAGAGAAACATATATTGATTTGAAATTGATGATCTATAAACTAAAAATTAACTAAGTAATCAACTAAAATAAAAACTAAAATTCCAATCCACGATTTCTAAAAAAAGTTTTAATCAATATGATATAAGTGTGTTGGATTGATTTTATTCCTTAACTTAGTATTATTAAAATTATGTTCATGTTGTTACGAATAATTTCATGGTAACTTGCTCTTTTGTTAACTATTGCACATACATACTTATTAAATTAATCAAATTTTCAAATATATTCCTATGCTAGATTAATTAATCAATTTTCTTAAACAAGTATAAGAGAGAGTGAAGTAAATATATTTCTATATTGAACAACTTATTCACAACAACCTTACAAGTTATTGTTTAATACGATTGCTAATTTAACCCACTTTTATACTTAGTAGATTAAATATGCACCAATTAGATACTTTTTCCATTAAAAATAATTTCAATCTGATTAGTAATTCATTCATTTGTTACCTTACAGTTAAAATGCAAGCATAACATAGGCACTGTTTTATCTAATTAAACAAATTATCAAGGCCTATAACAACACAAACACGTTTTTAATAATTTAAGTGGACAAAACTCAATCAATCTAACACGAACGCGAATTAAGTCATTTTAATTAAAATAGAAGCATCAAAACAATAAGTATTCATATTTATGATCACAAAATAAATTGAAAAGATAAATAGAAGGGAACTAGAAGGAAAATCCTAGTGAATCTCCGGAGTCGGACTAGCGTGCTTCTATTCCTCTCTGCTTGTTATGTCGATCAACAACCTACCAGAATGCTTGATTGTTGTTACTCCAAGAGGCATGCTAACTCTTTCTCAAGAAGAGAAATTGGCAAGGGAATGAAGAAAAATGGAAAAGCAAAGGTGAATGAAGGAGAGAAGTGAAAGAAGAGATGAGTGAATGATGAATGGTGTGAATGAGTTGATGAGAAATGAGAAGGTGAGGAGAGGTATTTATAGTGGGAGATGAAAACTTGTATTAGCTAAAAATAACAGTCAATCCCCTTTCCCATGGCTGACCCTTGATAGTAGGGAGAGGGATTGAGATGGCTTTGCTAAATTTAGCTTAATGCCACAAGTGAAAATGCAGCAAAAGTGGAGGGATTAGAATAGGTTTAGGCGAAAGTTAAAGGTTGTTCTGAAAATATTATAATCAGATAAATTAGCTGATTTGGGCAATAATTGGGTCAGCGCTGGGCTGCTCTCTTGGGCTCATCCATCTTCCCTCTTCAGTTGCTTAATTCAGGCCCTTTTCGTCCGCTTCAAGTTGTTAAATTTTTCCCGATAAAATTCACTTGGCCCAATTGATTCAAATAAGTCTGAGAGCATGAATTTGGTTCCTCCATGGCTGTTAATTCATCATCTTGAGCTCCCAAGGTGCATCGGTACTTGAATCATTCAAGGTGACTTCCAAGCTGATTTTTCACCCATTGTGCAAAAATGTCAAAAATTAGCCAAATTATGCAAATTTAATATAAAAATAACTAAAATTGGAAATGAAGTATAATTTAAGCTCAATTTAATTATTTTATAATAAAATCATCAAATTTGATAGAAATTACTTAGAATTTGCTTGAATTAATGTTCAAAAGTTACTGAAAAGGTATATATTTTAATGTTTCCACTAATGCCAATTGAGCTAAGGCTCAATCAACAATACTTTCTAAAATTTTAATATTTCATAAATTTTAGTTTCTCTATTTACTTTTGATTAATGTGATTTGGTCATTTTTATAAAATTGATGATTACATTTTTTTTATGAATTGTCTATTAATAGTATTATTCAAACAAATATAAAAATTAATATCTATAAATAGTTAATCTATTGGTTACAATAATTATTATTAAAATTTCTATCTTGTGATGCAATTTATGAAACATTATTTCAATACACATCTGTGAAGAGACATTTGTCACTAATAAAATAATTTGAGTAACAACTAATTTTCATAACTGTTGTTATCAATGCTCTCATCACAAAAAAAAAGTTATTTTGATATTTTTTTGCCACAAATTTATTTTTAAAATCGAAAATATTTGTCACAATAAAAATAATTAGTGACCATTTAATTAGGTCATAATTGCTTATGATTTGTGTGATAAAATTTGGCCACAAAAAAGAATATTGTGACCATAAAAATTGGTCACAGGACAATAGAATAATGGTGATCAAAATGTCGGCACTCAAATTGTGTGTATCATTATGGCCATTTATTTTCTTGCCACAACTGACTGCACTTTCATTGTTGACAATTTGGCCACAAAAAACTTGAATAATTGTTATCATATATATATTTTTTATACAATTGACTACAATTTCAGTGGGTATTCCTTCTAGCACCAAATTGCTAATTTCATAAATTTCAACAATTTGTTGAACAAAACTTAGAAGGCAAGAAACATAAATCATCAATCAACATAAGCTTCCCCTCAACATATTAACTTAATCAAACTTAAGTTAGAAAATAATTAAGTAATTAATCATCAATGCTAAGATAATGTGTATCAATAACTAACTAACAATAATTATAAATAAGTTAAGAAAGCAATGTCAAATGCATTAATTCAAATCAAGGCTAAACAAAATCCAAGTTCATCACCAGCAACAAAAACAACAAAATAAAAAGTAGCAAAATCATTTTACAGCTATCCAAAAAATGTAAAACATAAAAGATGTTCTTAAAAAAACAATCTCTCCCTCAACATGAGCATCCAACAACGAG
Source organism: Gossypium hirsutum (assembly GCF_007990345.1). Lineage (NCBI taxonomy): Eukaryota > Viridiplantae > Streptophyta > Magnoliopsida > Malvales > Malvaceae > Gossypium > Gossypium hirsutum. The sequence goes on from NC_053448.1 coordinate 8,958,525, forward strand.
AAAAACAACAACAACACCAATAGCTCTCCTAACACCTTGTTCTTTCCCCTTGTCTTATCTTCTCCCCTTTTTTTTTCCACAAGATTACCAAACTAAGTTGCATATTTAGAAGCTCAAAGATTTGCAATCAAAGCCTTATGCCTATCAATTTTTTTTACGACTGACTTCTGCCCTGCGGTTATCATAACATTTATGAAGGAATTCAACTGAAGCTTGAAGGCCTGCAATAGTTCTAGTCTTCATTCCCTTTGAGACAGGAATAGTGCTTGCGGGAGTGGCCACTTTCTGACTACAAGCTTCTTCTTTAGCAAACTCATTTTCAAAAGATTGAATTTTTTTGGGTGCATTGATAACATAGTTGCCTTTCAACCATTTAAAAGAAAACTTTAATTTAGGAACTTGTAAGTCTTTTTGGGCTTAATGATGTCGAGGTCTTGGGAAATAAGGATTTTGAAGATGAGGGATGGATACAATAGCAAAAACTTCTTCTAGACAATTTCAAAAAATTTAGTAATTCATAAAATATCAACTGGCCTAAGTCAAACTCCACCATGTCTACCACCTTCATAAGAAGAATAGTCGTTCGTTTTGTAACTAAATCTCTTTGGCTATTTGGAAGCCAGTTCGTAGTTCCAATAACATAAAGAGCAGCATAGGTTGGTGTTGGATCTAATGCCCTGAGTGTAGTATATTCGTTTGTAAACTTGTAATCTTTCAAATAGATTGGTTAATAAAACAAATTCATTGACTACTGACTGCTTCTGAACGTACGAACGTCCAGAGTGTGAATAGTATAACTAAATATATGGAATTGAGGCGGTGTCTGCAAGTATACGGGTCCGGTTGTAATACAGTTTTTACAACAAAGTAGGTGAGTACTCCAAGGATCGTAAGGGAGCCGAGTACTAAATTAACTTGAACCTAAATGCAAATAAATCTAATTAGTATTTTAATTAAATTATAATACGACTAAACATAAGGGAAATATTTTTTGGTTTTTACAATAATGAAAATAACAATAGCAAAAATAAAGTGAACTTCGGGTGAATGAATTCTAACTTAATCAAATCTAAGCATGGGTGATTATCTCGCTTCAGTGATCATAATTAATTCCTATTTTGGGTTTCTACACAGTCAACTAGTCATTACCCTAGTAGGATCTCTCGATCTTTCACTAAACTAATGAGTCGGTAAGAACTACTTATCTCTTGACCTCACAGTTCAGACCAGTTTAGGGCTAAGACATTCATGGATAGGCCATGCCAATTTTGGGTTAATTCTCACCTAAATGACTTCCTAGGGTCGTCAAGCCTAGGGTTTAAGTTCTTCTTCTCCCAAATAGTTGATCCACTAAGAAAACCCTACATAATAATTAGTTAACCACACATCTACTTGCTAATCCTCTAAAAGAGAATTAGTTACTCATGGAATCAATAAACATCTTAAACTTGATATAAAAAATATACACAAAGAATAAAACAAGAATATAGTTTAGAGAACCTTGTTTTGTGTTTGATAATTGAAGTGCAAAAATCCTCAAGAGTTGATCTCGTTTACAAACCAGGTCCTCCGAAGAACACAAAATAAAAATAACTGGAAAATAAACCTAAAGCCTAAAAGAAAGGAAAAAACTTAAAACTTAATTTACAAAGAAAATCTCAAAGTCGTTCTCAAAAAGTGTTTTAAGAGACTATTTATAGAGTTAGGGTTGTCGTCGTCCTCAACCTTAGGTCGGTTATCGTTCTCGTGTTAACTTTTCATTTTGTAGGCTAAAACTCCCCTGGCTCATAAGTGTTTCTCGTACAAGGCCAATGTCACGGCACCCTAGTACCTGTGTCGCAACATCAAAGGCAGTATGCTTAGGTTTAGGGTAACTTCATGGGTATGTCGCGATATCCCTTGGCTATGTCATGACACCAAATGTTGTCTCAATATTCTTGTATTCTGTCCCTTATGTTGCAACATCAAACTTCCCGTGTTGGTACATGGTGACCAATATGGAGTTTTTACACCTTTGGATTTAACTTCTCTTGCACATTCACTAAGTACATTAGCTTACCTTTAGACCTTATTTGGCCCCTAAGGTCAATAAAAGACTCAAAATATAATTTTTGGATTTAAACTAAACTAAGAAAACATAACTAAAACATAATGAAAATGCTTGTATTCAAGTTTCTCAAGTACGAAAACTAGTTTAATCTGCTACACTAAATTTCGACAAATCAATTACATTAATATACTTTGTATAATTGTCCTCATATGGTTTTCTCACTCAATGAAAATAGAACTAAATGTTGTTCACCAATTGTCTAATGTTTAACTAATACTAAGCGGTATTACGTGGTCAGATCAAAATACATAAAGACAACTTATATTAGTAGAAAAACTTAACATATCTTTAGTCTAATCAGAAATGAGAAAATCGATTGAAAGACTAATATGCCATCTATCAATTCCAATTAGGGAAATGCTTTGTATTTGGCATCGAAGCAGATGACTCCCAAAAGATAGAGATATAGATGTGATTGATTGTAGTGACAGTACATCAGACTAGACCCAAGAAGAATAGATCTTCAATCTGTTTATAGATTTATTCACTTCTGACATACCTAAATCTTAAGTGGATGACAAACTATGTATGCATGACTCGTATACTTTGATGTAAGTAAAATTTTATGTTTAAATACATAACGAACTGAGAGCTGGTGTGTTGATTATATGACTTCTGCAATATATAGCGTCACTCACAACAATGGATTTCATAGCCCAAGGCATGGGTAAATGATAACCTCTCATTTGCATTACATGTTTGATTAAAAGTAAACGTGGTCACAGATTGTTCATCTTTGTGACGAATGACTTGATTACTATTTGATAGTAATTGACTTTTCATGAAGGAAGATGTAATGGTTATCATGAGATAAAATAGGATCATATTGGAAGAACATATATTATCCCAAAAAGATTAAAGATATTTATGAGCGTAACACACTTATGAAAAGGTCATTGGATGAGGATTGATTGAGTTGCTTTCATAATGCTATGCCGTTGGAGAGAGCTCAGTCACGATACTATAGTGGAATGACTTCGTGACTAAATGAGTTTATAATTAATAGGTGAAAAGCTGGAACTTAATTATAAATCATTTGATCCTCTATTGCATATGTCTAACCGATTTCTCCGCTAGCTCGTTGAAACCAGAAATGAATAGTATATTGAATCAAATGAACAGAAATGGTAAAAATGGGGAAATGGAAAACATTTGGAAATGATTATGATTTTCTCCAAAAGGAAAATGATAAATGAAAATAACTTGGAAATGAATTTATGTTGTTAAAATTAAATGTAGTTCGAGAATGGAAATAAATCATTTGGTCATAGATAATCGTTGAATGTGGAAATATTAAATATATTTTCTCATGAAAATAAATCATTTTTTCATGATTTTAATGGAATTAGAATTGGGTTGAGAATATTATTTAATTAGAAATATACTGAGAAATTTATTTTGGGAAACAGAAAAAAAAAAACATATTGGGTCAGAGCTTTCCAATTTACAATTGTAGAAATCTTGCTCAGGTCAACACAAATCCCCTTTGTATAAATCACGTGGTCGAGAAATCCAACCTCTCTAAGCCAGAACTCACATTTACTGAGTTTTGCATACAATTCTTTCTCGCGTAAAGTCTATAGCACAATTCTCAAATGTTGGCATTCTTGGATTTTGTTTTAGAATAAATCAGTATATCATCAATAACCACCACAACAAATCTATCCAAATGAGGCCAAAACACCCGATTCATCAAATTCATAAAAGCAGCAAGGTAATTGGTAATCCAAACGAAATTACCAGAAATTCATAATGACCGTAATGAGTTCAAAAAGTAGTTTTATTCAATTGGTAACACTAATTACCCTGTAAATATTAAATATCCAAACACCAAAATTACTAGAGAAAATTTCAATATAACACTAATGACCTTATAAATATTAAATAATTAATATTTACAGGCTCACGCATCAAAATTGTTCAATCAAAATCACTATTTTTGATACCACTAAAAATGGGTTATTACACAATGATTTTCAATGAGTGGATTTTACACAATTAAAGAACGTGTGGGGAGGGCTGTAACACCCCTAACCTGTCTCCATCACTGAATTAAGGGTACGGAGCATTACCGATCAATCATAAAACATTTATCGTCATAACATTCAATAATTTTAATCTCATTCAAAATATATTAAACATAAGCATTTGAACCCTACATCGCGCCTTTAAGGCCCTAAAAATAGGTTATAAGCAATTCGAGACTAATTTCAAACAAAATAGAAGTTTTAAGAAAAAGTTGAAAATTTCCAAAAACAAGGGACACGCGGTCGTGTGGAATGCCCCAGGCCGTGTAACTTTCAAAATTAGGACACACGGTCGTGTTCCAGCCCGTGTCTTTACCCGTGTAACTCACTGAGTTAGGCTACACGACTGTGTCGCAGGCCGTGTGCTAGACTGTGTAACTCTCTAACTTGCACACACGACCGTGTCGCAAGCAGTGTACTAGGTCGTGTGCTAGGCCGTGTAACACAATGACTTAATACACACAGTCATGTCGCAAATCGTGTGTGGCACACGGCCAAGTGGCACGAGCGTATCCTAGGCCGTGTGCACCAAAATGAACCTTAAATGTCAAGTTTACCATTTCAAGATTTCTTGGACACTAAGTAACCTATTTACCAACCATTAAACCTATTGAAAATGACATTAAATAAGCTGAAATCATGCTATTTCAACCATCCTAAGTGCCTAACCAATGTACCCTCATTGGTACCACAAGTATACACACTTATACAACAATATGATTCATCAACCAAAACATGTCAATTCACACAATTTAACTTTTAACCAATATGCCTATCATAGGCACCTCAAATCACAACAAATCAAATAAACCTCTTAGTCATACATATACTACAAGTTTATATCAAAAACATATTCCATCATTACATTCATAGTAAGTCATTAACTAAAATTTTACCAAGCAAACATCAAAATCATATAATGGTGTTCATGTTACCAATTTGCAACTAGGTTCACTTATTACATATATACATACTAAAACAAAAGTAAAGTCAAAACAAGCCTATTACATGCCATATAATCCAAAATAAACGTTCCAAAAACTACAAAAAATGGATGGATAATGTGACTTGAGTGCTAATCTGACTGTCCAACCTTCAAATGTATCTACAATAATAGAAATTAATACAAGTAAGCTCATTAAAGCTTAGTAAGTTCAATGTACAGAAACAATAAATCTTACCGAGGTAAATACAAAAATTCAATCAATAATAACTCAACTACAAGTGTTTCTTGCCATCCACAATGTCAACAGGTGAATTGCATAGTTCAAATCAAAGCTCAACAATGATCTCCAAGAAAATATGTATAACCACAATATAATCAATTCTAGATATCATTTACATGTCAAACCATTCCAAGTCATTATATAAGTTATAATACAATAATTTACGATCTGATGAATGACTTACAGATACAAGTACACAAGTAATCCAATCAAAACACGCCAAACACTCATAAGAGCTAATCCAACCGATAACACGCCAAATGCTCATAAGAGCTAATCCAAACGATAACAAGTCAAATGCTCATAAGAGCTATACATCCACCCCCATAACATGCCAGGACAAGATAGTATAACACGAGAATTTGCAACAAATGCTGAACCTCGACATACTCGGGAAAATATATTAATCACACCACATCAATCTCCACTTAACATGTCGTCATTTAATTATACTCTATCTTGCGTTCATTCGATCCAAATATCGAAATTCAATAGCATTTCTCAACAACTTTACATCATCAATAAAATAATTAATATTCACCATATCATATTATACCATCATAAAATTCATATAGATATTAGATTATAAATCGTACGAACTTACCTAGACTGAATTGTATTAGTTGTAGAAGTTTAGGGACTTTTCCATAATTTTTCCTTTTCCATGTAAATCAATAGGGTCTTGATCCAAAATGTAAAATTTCCCAATTATCAGCTTACAATTCATATTCCCATTTATTTTACATTTTATATCCTTATATTTTCAAAATTTACACAATTGCCCCTAAACTTTTACAATTTATGCAATTTAGTCCCTTAACCTAAAAATCATCAAATTAACCATTTTCTAGAAATCAAATTACAAAAAAAGATTCTAGGACCTTAAAAAGCCTACAAAACATCTCTTATTCACCAATAAACCCTGTAATTCTAACATTTTAACAATTTAATCCTTTAATAAAAATAACTAAAATCACTTTACAAAACAACCAAAAATCATAACGAAAACTTCAAAAATATAATTATCACCACAAAAAACCAAGATTCATCAATGTTAACTTCCTAAATTTTTAAAAATTTCAAAATCGAAGGTACGGGTTAGTTGGACCTAGTTGCAACGATATCAAAAACATAAAATTCATTTAAAACGAGGCTTAAAAACATACCATGCATGAGAATATGCCTTGACCGAAGCTTTTCCCCTACTATTCTATGGTGTTTTGATTTTCCTTATCTAAAATGAAGAAGATGAATTTTAGCTTATTAATTTTCTGTTTTAATTACTAATTTACCATTTTACGCTTGTTAAAAATTAAAATTTTCAGCTAGAGCTTGTCCATAGCTATCCACTAACATATAATATGGTATAATTACCATCCAAGTCCATTAGATTAAGATTCCATACCCATCTGATCCTTTTAACTAATAGAAATCAACATTTTCACCTTTTTTCTTTAATTAGCTATCTAAACGTTAAAATTTTCTAACCAATAATTAATATGAATCTACTGACTCCATAAATATTCTATAAATAATATTTTTGGGTTGACACAATAAAAATTTGTAGTCCCGAAACCACTGTTTCGTTAACACTGAAAAATAGGCTGTTACAAGGGCTATAAATAGTTGAGAGGTGACTTTGAAAAGAGGATTCACCTCAAGTATGTTTCATTTTCTTCTTTTCATTCATTTTCTTCATTGCTCCAATGACTAGATAATTATAGGAAGCTCTGTATGGAGAAGAAATCAAGAGGCTTGAGTCAGAAATGTAGAAAATCTAGTAAGATGGTAAGGTTCTTAATACTTTTGAATACGTAAGGTTAATAAAATGAATATAAGGATTTCTCAAAATCATTTTAGGGGTTCTGCATATTTTTAAAAAACTAATTTTTAAGCTGAAAGTACTGAGTCTTGTCGAAACCATTTTTAAATGGCTAGAGTGAAACAGCATCGTTTCACGCCCTTATAAAAATAATTTTTTTTTAAAAAAAATCATTTTCAACTCCCCTCTTCAAAAAAAAACTCTCTAACTCTCTCTTTTCCTCCAGAATCTGGTCAAGCTCCGGCTAGGGATCCGATTATCGGCTTCCGCGCCGGCCGCCGTTTGCTGGCGACATCGCCGCCATCCATTGTGGCCAGAGATAAAAAAATTTGGCCATTTTTGGCCTTTTTGACTCCCAATTCCAAAAATGACATTTTTCATCGGAGACGACAACCTCGGCCCCCCTCCACGACGGCATAAATACCGAGAAATGTAAGATTCGGTCTCTCCCTTTACTTTATTTTTATTTTTTGAAACGCAAATAAAAAATGAAAAAAATAAAAGAGAAAAGTAAAACACCTTTTTTGAATCTGATTTGTTTCTTTGTATTTGATTTTTTCCTTTTACAATCCCTTCTCCCCCCATTACAATGAATCAATTGGCTCTTTTTATAGCCAAAAATACAAAATAAAAGAAAATGAATCCCCAAAAATCTCGTCTATTATCCCATTTTTCTGTTATCCTATTTGCGATTTGCTTGCTATTTAGATCTAATTTTTCCGCACGGAGGAGGACTTGGCTGCAGTTAGGGTGGCGGCGGCTAGGGTTTTCCTTCCCTTTTTGCTGTAGAAAAATGTTTAATTTTTGGGCCATATTGGGCCACTAGGGTTTTTTGTATTTGGGCTAATTGGGTTTGGATTTATTTTATTTGTAAATTGATTGTTTTATTGTTTTTTGTAAGGTATATGGGCCAGGCCAAAATTAGCCTATTACAAGTCTAATTCACGATTTTGGTTGCTATGCTTAGCTTCCAATAGAAGGAAAATTCTGACATTTGGAAAAACTAAGCTGATAAAGTGAAGAGGCATTAGGTGAGTTTCTATTTACCATATCTGAAATTCTGAGTAACTGTCATGACTCTGTGTTAAGTTATGGGATGATGAATGATCTTTGCTGATTGTGTACACTATGCATGGGTAGGATTTTATAGTATAAAGATCTCCGCCAAAGTAGTTCATTGTGCATAAAATAGTTATCATTTCATTTTTTAATAGATAGTGTATTATATGCTGGTATGTAAGTAAAATGCATGTATTGTATGATTATAACGTTGGGAAACATCAATGGGTTAGGTGAAGTTAGAATTGGGAAAGGGTGACTCTATTAGATACCGCCATATGGTGTTGTTGTGTGCAAACCATGATGTGCAAAGCTTCGGGACTTGTAGAGGAGACATTGTGGTATTCGAGCATTAAGGTTAGGACAACGAATGGATGAATGGGTGGAAGAATAGGGAAAAAGAAAATTTGGAATTTTGTTTTGATTCTACCATCTGAGATTGCTGGGAGCAAACCGTGATGTGCGAAGCTCTGAGCCTTATGGATGGGACATTTCTGTGTTCGAGCATCAAGGTGGATACATGATAAGACAATATTTACAACTATTAGGGTTTATAGAGAAACATCATGGTGACAGTCAGTAGGCTCTTTGGGGTGACACCTTAATAACGGTAAGGTCCTTCAGGGCAACACCTTCAATAAGTTAAAGGTGTAAGACCATAGCTAGGCTATGACAACTAGTATAGTCCATCGGGTTAGTAAACACGGGTTAGTTCATCATGATAGTAAACAAGGGGTAGTCCATCGAAACAGTAAACACGTTAATTTTGAGGTGCAATACCATAGCTCATCTATGGAAACCAATGGAGTTCGCTAGAATATTAAACATGGAACCTGACGAGTAAGATCATAGCTGAGCTATGGTAATTTGTGGAGTTCGTCGAGACACTAAACACGGGGTAGTCCGTTGGGACAATAAGCACGGGTGGTTCACTATGATGAAAATCGTGGGAGAATCTTACGAACAAGGGAAAAATTATTTAAAAGAAAGGTGAAAGTATGAGGTGAAATAGTTAGTAAGGAGTCGAAAGAATTACCAATGAATGGGAAATGAATGAAAATGGGAAAAGACTACTAGAGTAGAAGTTATGAAAGTCAGTAGGGCATCTGGGTGGTAACCCAACAAGAAATATTCACAAGAGTTGATGCAATAGTGGTGCATGGTATACATGCTAACAAAAGAGGGTTTGATTGAGGATTGTAAATAAGGATATGCCATTAAGAACCGCCAGAGGGTGCTGAGAGAAACCCTATAAGCTAGAGATGTGACACAAAGTACACGAGTTGTTATACAAGAAAAAAAGGGGTTAGTTAGAACCTATTGACAAAGAAGAATACACCGAATGACATATATATCTGTCAATACTATTCCTCTTCAAGGGGAAAACCATTGAGAAAATACTAGCCAAATGGCTAGTTCCATAGGGAACCAACATACGAGAAAAATTGTGAACACAGATGATCACTCTAACGATAGTCTGTTAGGTACTGAATGCCAAAATGGTCCATACACTACACCAAAATAGGCTTTTAGCGGCGATTAGACAAAAAATGCCACTAAAAATCAAGCATTAGCGGCGCTTTTAGGAAAACGCCGCTAAAGGTCGATTATTAGCGGTTTTTTTTAAAAATCGCTGCTAAAATAAGCATTAGCGGCATTTATTTGAAAGCGCCGCAAAAAGCCTAAGCCAAACGCTACCGTTTTCTGAGTTTTTGGTGGTCTTTAGCGGCGTTTCTATAAAGCGCCGCTAATTCTCAAGTCTTTAGCGGCGGTTTTTTAAAAGCGCCGCAAAAAGCCTAAACCCAACGGCACCGTTTTCTGAGTTTTTGGGGTCTTTAGTGGCGTTTCTGTAATGCGCCGCTACTGCTCAAGTCTTTAGCGGCGTTTTTTTAAAAGCGCTGCAAAAAGCCTAAACCCAACGGCACCATTTTCTGAGTTTTTGAGGTCTTTCACGGCGTTTCTGTTATGCGCCGCTAATTCTCAGGTCTTTTACCGGTGTTTTGTTAAAAGCGCCGCAAAAAGCCTAAGCCAAACGGTACCATTTTTTGAGTTTTTGGGGTCTTTAGCGGCATTTCTGAAAAGCGCTGCTAATGCTCAGGTGTTTAGCAGCGTTTTTTTAAAAGCGCCGCAAAAAGCCTAAGCCCAACGGCACCGTTTTCTGAGCTTTTGGGGTCTTTAGCGGCGTTTCTGTAAAGCGCCGCTAATGCTCAGGTCTTTAGCGGCGTTTTTCTAAAAGCGCCGCAAAAAGCCTAAGCCCAACGGCACCGTTTTCTGAGTTTTTTGGGTCTTTAGCGGCGTTTCTGAATAAGCGCCGCTAATGCTCGGCGTTTTTCAAAAAGCGCCGCAAAAACATTTTATCTATCTATTTGCTATGTAATTTGTTTATTTATATTAATTAAAATCCAATTTATTTTTAATAGAATATTTGTTAAAAATGAATAAATTTGAAATAATGACACGTAGAAATAATTTGAAATAAAAAAAACATAAAAAAACATTTGTTAAAAATGGAGAAATTATAATACTATTATTTAAAATAATTTTAAAATTTTTTGGGTACATAATTGATTGATTTTTAAATTATATATTAAATAATTTCAAATATAATTGTAAAAGATACGATAGTATTAATTTTAAAATATTTAATTTAATTATCATTATAGTTTAGGGTATATATATGGTTAATTTAGGATTAATTAGGGCCGGTTTAAGAGTTACAATTTTAAGGTTTATAGAATATTCCATATTAATATGGAATTAGGGGGTTTATTGATTAGGGGTTAGGGGTTAGAGGTTAAATTTAACCTTTAAAGGTTAGAAGTTTAGGGTCTACGAATTCGGTGTTAGGTTAGAGTTTAGGGTTTAGACCAAGTAATATATATATTTTAAATTATATAATATTAAATAATGTTTAGGGGTTAGAGATTTAGGGTTAGGGTTAGGGTTTAGATTAATTAGTGTTTTTTAATTGATATATTAAATAATGTTTAGGGGTTAGGGGTTAGTGATTCAGGGTCGAGTTAGGGTTTAGGATTTAGATTAATTAGTATTTTTTAATTTATATATTAATAAATAATGTTTAGGGGTTTGGGGTTAGTGATTCGGGGTCGAGTTAGAGTTTAGGATTTAGATTGATTAGTGTTTTATAATTTATATAATAAATAATGTTTAAGGTTTAGGGGTTTGGGGTTTGGGTTTTAGGGTTAAGAGTTAGTGATTTAAGGTTTAGATCAGATTAAGGTTTAAGCTCAGATTAATTAGTTTTTTTAATTTATTTATTAAATATGTTCTTAATAATAAAATAAATATATTTAAATTATGAGTATATATTTCTAAAATATATTAATTTATATATTGACCGCCCGACCGCGCGGTTTTGTTTCCCCAATTTTTCGTCACTACCATACTAATTGATACAATTATATTTGAGACTTGTTAAGGTTTATTTGAGACTTGTTAAATGAGACAATTAATTAATACTAAAATGTCCGAAAAATATTTAGCCTTAACAATTTGATATTTTTTATATGAATATATATATGTAATTAATTATTTAATTTGGACCAAAATATAAGAAAAAATAAAAAAAAATATAAAAAGGAAATAAAAAAACTAATAATGTTAATTTTATCAAAAACTTTTAAAGATTACTTTAAACTTTAATAATTATTTACTAAAAATTTTAATGAAAATACAATAAAAATAAATAAATAAATAATGTGAAATTTAGTGGCGTTTTTAGAAAAAACGCTGCTAATATATATACAAATTTTCCAAAACGGCACCGATTTGGTAAAAGCATTTAAATTCCTTGGTGGCGGTTTTGCCAAAAACGCCGCTAAAGGTAGTCATTACCGGCGTTTTTGTTTTTTTGGGATCCAGGGTTTCGAATAAACTGATTCTGTCATAAAAATTTGTTTATTCGATGAATCGATTGGGAATGGGCAATTTGCGAGATTTCTGATTATTTCTGTCATAAAAATCAGCCACGTTTTTTTTTCATTCTAATTATTTCTGATTTTTACGAGATTTCACTTTTCAGAACTTCCCCTTTTCTTCTAACTGTTAAAAGCCGGCGAACAGAAACTACGGTAAGCTTTCCGTTTCTTCTCTGACATCGAACTGAGCCAAGGGTATATTCCCTTTTCTGTTGTTGTGATTTGATTTTATCATTTAATTAGAAACTTCTTTTACTTTTTGTAATTTGATTTTACGTTTGCAACTTCCTTTTGATTCAGTTCATGTGAAATTGTCTGAAGTTTGTGGTTGGATTTCAAATCCGTTCAGTTTTGCGGTTATACTTTCATTTTCAAATAGTTCTTTGCAAATCTGTTTTTCTCTTTTGCTGGAATCTCTTATTGTATTCCTTCTATTTCTATATTTTATGCCTTTTGGTTCAATTTCTGATTCCTTATTTTCTGCCTTATTGTTTTTCTTCCCTTTTCCTCCTTTTGGTTCTATAGTTGAATGTGATAGAGTATAATTTTTGAACCCGTAAACCTAACTTGAGCATTCTACTTCAATCATGAAATTTGTCTCTGCCTCTGCATCATTTGTCTCTGCTTCTGTATCATTCGTTACTTCAATTGTTAAGCCATTAACTTGAGTTAAATTTTGACAAATTTCTTCACGGTAAATTGCTCTACCTTCCTCTATGACAAGGTAATAGCTTTGTCATCTCTTTGATGAAGATGAACTTCAACTCTTCCAAATTCATAGCCATAAAATTAAAATTTTCCTCCACTGGGATCAAATTCAAGATTCATGAATATACATGATTTAGAGGAAAATAGTAAGTTTTGTCAAAATAATTTAATTGTCAGAGTGAATAATTTGCAGACCACCAATCATAATAATGAAAATGATATTATTAATTCTAGAATCACCTTATTTCACTAATTAAATCAATCAATTCAAACTAATAATCTGAATATTTCATTAAGTTTGTGTTAGTGAACATAAATCATTATTGAACATTAACAAATTGTATGCAATAGGAAATATTCTAATCCTCTTAATTCTTTTATTTATAAATCAATGAAATGGAATGTGCAGTAGCAAAATTCCATATTTAAATATAGTGAAAGTATAAATTTGACTCTAATCCAAAGTACCAAATTCCGCAATGATGAACAGTGTCAAATCAGTAAGCCTTGGCAAGCAATTTTTTGTATTAGACTTTACATTAGATCATTGACAGAATGTGTAAGCTTACACATGCTATTAATTATTAAATTGCTTAAAATAATACTTAAATTACATAAGTTAGTTAATTAAAATACATAAAATACATAACTAATTACATTAATATTATACATAACTTACATTAATATTATATTTAAATTACATAAGTTAGTTAATTAATATTATACATAACTTACATAACTTACAACTTACATAACTTACATTAATATTATACTTAAATTACATAAGTTAGTTAATTAATATTATGTATAACTTACATAACTTACAACTTACATAACTTACATTAATATTATACTTAAATTACATAAGTTAGTTAATTAATAACTTACATAACTTATATTTTTTTAATTATTCGTAAATTACATAACTTACTTAATTTTCATAATAAATAACTTACATAAATAACTTCTTACATAACTTATGTGACTTACATAACTTACATAGCATAATTTTCATAATACACAACTTACATAATTTGGGTAATAAATAACTTACATAATTAGGAAATACTTACATAGCTTAACTATACTTATTCCTAAATCCTAACCCCGTGCAATTTATACAGAAGATTAGGCTTCAAGAAATAAGAAATGGACCGGTCTTGGATGAATTTGTCAAGGGTAAGCGACGGTTATCGAAATGGAGTACAAACTTTTCTAAATTTTGGATTTCAATATGCAAGCGAAGAGAACATGATTCTTTGCCCGTGTAAGAAGTGTGTCAACATAAACTGGCATTATCGTGAAGTTGTATATGAGCATCTAATTGTTGATGGGTTTGATCGTGGTTATAAACAATGGTTTTTTCATGGAGAATGCCCACCTAGTACTTCCTCTTCAAGGATGGATATATCTTATGATAGTGCTGCTTATCATCAGTCTATCAGAGGGGATGACATGGAAGGGATGTTGCGAGAAGCATTTAATATTCACAGTCATGGTTTATAGTCGTTCCCACCCGACTTTGTGCCATTTGATGATTGTAATCTCGGTGGAAATGCTTTTACTGAACCCAGAAGAAACCAACACCATGAAGAGCCGAATGGAGAAGCGGCAAAGTTCTACGCACTACTTAATGAGATGAACGAAGAACTATATGAGGGATCGAAATTTTCGAAAATGTCTTTTTGCATTCGTCTTTTCCAGTTAAAATGTTTGGGAGGGTGGACCGGGAACTCATTGACAATGCTGTTAAAGTTTTTGAGAGAAATGTTTCCGTTTGCAAAAATCTCTCAGTCATGCAAAGATATGAAGAAAATGATAAAATACTTAGGTCTTGGGTACAACAAAATCCATAGTTGCCCGAATGATTGCATGTTGTACTGGGGCGATCGGAGAAACCAACAGTGCTGTCATGTATACGGCGAATCTCGTTGGATGAATAGAAACACAGAAGATGGGAACGACGATGAAAATGATGCACAGCCAAGAAAGAAAGCCGGTAAAGATTTTGCGGTATTTTTCGCTGATACCAAGGCTTCAAAGGCTTTTCATGTCGTCGAAGACAGCAGAGTCAATGACGTGGCACCATGAAGAACGAACCGATGATGGACTATTAAGGCATCCGGCAGATTCTTTAGCTTGGAAATCATTTGACAATAAATTTCCAAGCTTTGCAAGAAATCCCAGGAGTGTGAGGCTTGGCCTAGCATCTGATGGATTTAATCCTTACAAGATCATGAGTACTGCATACAGTACTTGGCCAGTAGTGCTTGTTCCTTACAATCTGCCTCCGTGGATTTGCATGAAGCAATCTTCCCTTATCTTATCTATGATTATCCCTGGAGAGAAAGGGCCCAGGAATGATATCGACATTTATTTACAGCCACTTATTGAATAGTTAAAACAATTATGGGCTGGTGTCGAGACATACGATGTGCTGAGAAAGGAGAACTTTAATTTACGTGCAGCTTTGATGTGGACCATTAATGACTTCCCCGCTTATGCCAATTTATCCGGTTGGAGTACCAAGGGTCGTTATGCGTGCCCTTGTTGTGCTGTAGAAACATGTTCGCAATGGTTATACAATGGGAAGAAGTTCTCTTACATGGGGTATCGTCGGTGGTTACCGGAAAATCATAGATTTAGATCTCATAGTTCAGCATTTGACGGTACTGAAGAGTTCAGAGAAGCTCCTTCGCAGACAAGTGGATCTGAAATCTTGTTAATGTTGCAAGATATGAATTTCATTTATGGGAAGATGAATCAATCGGCAAACACGCAAAGAAATAGAAGATCAAATAATGAAGCTGATGACAACTCCGATGAAGAGGATGATCCTAATAAGGCGGACTTGTGGAAAAAAAGAAGTATTTTTTTTAGTTGCCTTATTGGGAGCACCACTTTTTACGACACAATCTTGATGTTATGCACATTGAGAAAAATGTCTACGAGAACATTGTGGGTACAATTTTGAACGTCGACGGAAAATCAAAAGACAATCTTTAGAGTCGACTTGATTTAGTCCAAATGGGAATTCGGCCTGATCTTCATCCCAATCCACTTCCGAATGAGAAATATCGGTTGCCGCCTTCTATTTTCTCAATGTCCAAGACGGAGAAAGAACTGTTTTGCATGGTGTTGAAGGATATAAAGGTTCCAGATGCGTATGCATCAAATATATCTCGATGTGTTAGTGTTAAAGATCGAAGATTATATTCGCTGAAATCACATGACTATCACATCTTGATGCAAGATTTAATGCCAGTTGCTTTACGATGTTGTATGTCCAAGAAGGTGACGTCTTGTATCATTGAACTATCCAACATAATGAAAGCCATTTGTGGTAAAGTTTTGGATGTTCAAGAACTTCAGAAGGTACAGGATCGAGTTGCTTTGACCTTATGCAACATGGAGAAAATCTTCCCACCTTCATTCTTCACCATTATGGTTCACTTGATAATTCATCTCCCGCACGAAGCAATTCTTGGCGGACCCGTTTTCTATCGATAGATGTATCCCATAGAAAGGTGTTAAAGAAGTTTTTTTTTAATTTTCCTTCATCCTATATGCCTTTAGTTACAACTTTTGATCATGTTGTATACCGTGTTTAGGTTCCTATCCAAATTAAAGTCTTATTGCCGCAACAAGCATTATCCAGAAGGATCGATTGCTGAAGGTTACTTGGCAGAGGAATGTATGACCTTCTGTTCAAGATATTTGAAAGATGTTGAAATGAGGTTCAACAGACCAAATAGAAATGCTGGACTCACGGATCATAACTTTGCCAATAATTATTTGTTCTAAAGTTTTGGAGAACCAATCGGTAAAGTTGAAATTACAGAATTAGATGATTTATCATGGGTTCAAACACATCGATATGTTCTGTTTCACCACGACGCAATGGAACCTTTACGCAAATAAGTTCTAGAAATTTGATAAATATTCAAGATTTAAAAATTGTTTATAGTCTAACAAACTGAACATATTTTTAACATAGTGAGTACAAACAAATATTGAGATCTCGTTCGCGCTCCCGAAGAACACAACATCGAGATATCAATAAGTTGTTTACAGAAACTTTTCATGAATGGTTAAGCCAAACGGTATGCAATAGGAGCTTCATTGAAAAATAATAATGTTTTGGATTTTACATTTTTAATTACTCAGTTAATTTACTTTCCATTCAATAGGTTTGGAGTGGGAAGAATGTCAATGACGAAGTTAAATGGCTTTCCCAAGGTCCAAATCGGGTGGTTAAAAGATATAGTGCGTTCCTCATAAACGGATTTAGATTTCATACAAAATACCGCGAGAGATTGAGGAGAACGCAAAATTGTGGAATAGTGGTTAATTCCTCAATTACAAGTTATGCTAGTGCTAGGGACAATAATCCTGTGGAGGGAAATGTGGAATATTTTGGACTTCTTATTGACATAATTGAGTTGGATTACTACGGCAAATGGAAAGTTGTCTTATTTCGAGGTGATTGGGCCGATGTTAATACAGCACGTGGAATCAAGCAAGATCAATTTGGTTTCACAATGGTAAACTTCGCTCGATTGATTTACACAGGACAACAATTGATTGATGAGCCGTATGTATTTTCTTCTCAAGTCAAACAAGTTTTTACTCAAAAGACCCAACTGATGAGGGTTGGTACGTTGTACTCCGTAACATCCCTAGAGACTTGTTTGACATGGGCAGTGGAAGTAGAGATGACATTGACGACAGAACACAAACTTTGCCATTTCCAGAACAGAACTTAAACGAAAACATCCCTAGTACTAGTACACAATTTCAATGGGTCCGCCAGGATACAGATGAAGAGACTTACGAATTATAATGTAGTAAGCTTTTACGGTTATCTACTTACATTTACGAATGATGATATTTCAACTATTTTATATGTGATATTATTGTTCTAATTGTATACTAAGTTTTTAACTAATTTATTTGTATTGCAGATAAAATGCCTAGAAGAAAAGTGCGATCGCACCGCATTGTTCAAGGTACTCCAAACTCGGCAGAAACAAACAGCACTGAACAATAGACTGCTATTGGATCTTCGAATGTTCCAGTTACACCTGAGGAACCTATAGAAGTTCAAAGTAATTTAACATTTAATTTACATGTGTGTTGACTTCTTGTTTGTGTTTTTTTAAATTTCGTATATTACAATACTTTTATTTTTCAGATGAAACTGGTGGGACGCGGAGAGGTCGCGGACGTACGGTACTGAGCGATTTATATGACCTAGATCCAATCGAGTGTGTCCACGTATCCAGTAATAGCTTTGGTCAGCCTGTTGGATCAAAAGCTCGCCTTTTAGCAGGATACATGGGTATTCTAGCACGGAATGCAAATATGTTGCCAATTAACTTCGAGTCATGGCATAAAGTGCCCAAGAGTAACAAGAACCAAGCTCTAGATAACATTAAGGTAACAAAACGTGTATGTCATTTATAATACTTGGGTTTAAGTTTCGTTTACATTTACTTTCTTAAGTTGTGTTTTTTGTAGGCGAGATTTGCTCTAGAGGTCTCCGATGCTTATTTAAAGAAGGCATTGGGAAAAAGATGGAGAGACCATAAGAGCACTTTAAAGAAAGAATATTTTAAGAAAAAAACAACACTCGACGAGAGATTACAAAATGTCCCACCGGGAATGCTGAGGTACCAGTGGGAAGAGGTCGTTAGATTTTGGACTTCGAAGAAAGGAGAGGTATGTGTAACTTATAAAATTTTGTAATTATTTTGGTGTATAGTATTTCCTAATTAACATACTAATAATTTCATAATGTAGGATCGTGAAGAAGTTGGAAAAAAAAGTAGGCAGCAACAAAAATTCACTCACACAGCTAGGTCGAAAAGTTTTGCGTGTGTAGCTCATGCAGAGGTATTTTCAATTTTTTAATATTGGCAGATATTTATTACTTACATTAATATTTTTACTATTGTATTGTAGGAACTGTCGTCCGGTCAAAAAGTTGGACGCCTTCAACTTTTTGACATTACACATAGGAAGAAAGATGGAAACCCTATGACTCCTGAAGCTGCAGAAATTATGGTACGTTTGCTTAATACAATTTCACTTGTTTTAATTATTTATAGTGTTTATTTTCTAATGATTTATTTCATTTATTGTAATGCAAATATTGTTAAGTTATGTTGCATTGGGTTTTTTAATATATATTGCGTTCCTAACTATTTGATTTATTTTTAGGAAAAATTAAAGGATAAAAAGGCGGAGTACGAAGCGATTGTTTCCAGTGATAGTTCTGTTCATATTGACGACATTGATAACCGGGTTATCACTGAAGTTTTGGGTCCTGAAAGGTATGGTCGGGTTCGATTTCAAGGATCTTTTGTTAACCCATCCCAATATTTTGGATCTAGCTCACAACAATATATGCCTTCGGGGAGTCGAGCTGAAGCTGAGGTTCAGAGGTTAAGAGACCAGATGGCTCAGATGCAAGCAACAACAACTGAGCAAATTACACAACTTAAAGCAGAGGCAACATCGAGAGAAGTTGAGGTTCAAAAAATATATGAAGAACTCCAGCTACAACTTAAAGCAGATGCAGCAGCGAGAGAAGTTGAGGTTCAACGAAAGTATGAAGAACTCCAGCAGCAGCTTAGAGTAGATGTAGCGGCAAGAGAAGCAGAGGCGGTAGCAAGAGAAGTACAGGCTGCAGCGATGGAAGCAGAGGCTAAAGCGAGGGAAATAGAGGCTGCAACGAGGGAAGCAGAGCAGCGTCAAAAGTTCGATGAACTCCAGCAGCAGCTTCAGAGTATGATGAAGATGTTTCAGCAGTCGCAACCGTCGCCGTCTTAGATTATCGTGTAAATATACTTCAATTTTGACTTTTAATTATCATTTTAACTTTTAACATTTTTGTAAGAATAATACGAATTTTATTTTATTTATTGATATTTATTATATTATTTGTTTAATATATAGATTTATTGCTTTTGGCTGGTTTAGATATGATTTCTTCTGATTTGTTTTTACAGGAGGGCCGAAAATATAAAAAATTTTATTTTACAAATCTGCCAAATTTAGTGGCGTTTTTTAAAAAAACGCCACTAAAGGTGTTTGGCCTTTAGTGGCGTTTTTGGTCAAAGCGCCGCTAAAGATTAGGGTCTTTTGCGGCATTTGTGGAAAAGGCGCCACTAAAGATCATGGTCTTTAGCGGCGTTTTTAGTGAAAACGCTGTTAAAGATTAGGTTCTTTAGTGGCGTTTGTTGTCGAGGCGCCGCTATAGATCAGGGTCTTTAGCGGCGCTTATCCCAAAAACGCCGCTAAAGATCAGGGTCTTTAGCGACGCTTATCCCAAAAACACCGCTAAAGATCAGGATCTTTAGCGGCGCTTCTACTAAAGTGCCGCTAAAGGTCTTATTCTTCAGCGGCATTTTTTCCTAAAATACCGCTAAAGTTAGTGGCGCATTCATTAGTGGCATCTGTTGCGGCGCTTTCCAAAGCGCCGCTAAAAGTATCTGCGGCGCTAAGTAACGCCGCTAAAGGCCTGTTTTGGTGTAGTGATAGTAGACGGACATGACACACTCATGAGCATGGTATCTCGAATAAGGTGGATTACGATAAAGTAATCCTACCGCTAGTCATCCTAAGTGGAAATTAGTCCTCTAGAGTGGCGGGGGACCTCATGAGCATTCCCTATAGAGGGAGTGTCAACAAGTTTTTTAGGGCTATGGTAAGGAGGGGAAATCCACCATGAATTAAACAGATTTAGAAAGTTCGCCAATGGGCGTGGTCTTTTTTTTTAGGCCTTATGAATAGATAGGCATTATGAGTAGAATAATTGTGTATCCGCTAGAACTATGGCATTTATGACCCAGAACAAATCGAAAAGGGGTATTCCTTAGAACAATGTGTGTAGGGTAAAGTGAAAATTCACCAAAATAACAAGACATCTAGAAACCACCAAAACTCTGTCTTCAGGACATAGGTTCGAACAGGAACTTAAGGTATTAGTGGTTAAACCGCCATTAAGCAACGGAAGGTGTATGAGAGTCTGCCAGTCCAGATTGTGTTCTAAAGTCTGGGTAAAAACAATGAGTTAAGGTATTTTATTTTCTTTTAAAATTTTACCCAGTAAAGATGGGGTGATATATGCAAGTTGGTAGTGAAGAAACTCACTAAGTTCATTGAACTTACCAAGATGTTGGCCTGTGTTTTATAGGATTTATGAAATAGAGGACTTAAGGGATCAAGCCAGGCAGTGTTGGATCAAAGAGCTAGGATAGTAAAGTGTCATGTACATAGGAATAGGGTAACTTTAGAAACTTTTCTATGGGGTGACTATATTGTATTTATTTAGATCCCTTAGAGTCCGGAGTTGGGAGAGTGAAATTTTATTTAAAATTTTTTGTTTTTGTTGTAAGTTTTTACAAATAGGTAATACAGTCTGATTTTAAAATAATAAGTTCCAATCATGTACAAGAACTCGGTTCAGTTTTGATGCTCCATACCCAAATTCAGCGAACAGATCGGGTAAGGGTGTTATAGCTTTTCCATCATTTTGAGAAATATTTTATTGGTAAGATTCTATAGGAAACTCTAGTTATGATTACCATGTCTTTAATTTGTTTTATTTTTATTACAACGAATATGAATATGTATATTAAAATTATTTATAGATAAATAATGGTTTCAGACTTGTATATGGAAGTTCGACATTGTCGAATGATATTAAAAATGGGTTAATGGCATGAAAACTTTCATTTAACAATGATTTAATGGCGAAAGCCATGTGAAAATGCTAATTGTTTTATTTGTAGTGGCATGATGCCATGAATGATATTATTGATTTATATTATAGTGGCTAAAGTCATGAAATTTTTTATTGAAACTGAAATGTAGTTAAAATAGAAACTATGATATATTGAGAATAATGTAAAAAGGCCCTAGTAGCTTGGATGATAACCAGGATATGATTGGCATGCAATACGCATAGTGATAGGAGATGCAATTTCGACCATGGTTTAGCCTTCAACCGTATCACTTCAATGCATTGTAGATCTATTTGGTTCTAGTCTTCAGACACTAGCGCTATGGCGCGTTATTTTGTTGTTTTGGGTTTAATGAGTCTCGAGCATCCGACCTTTGTTTTTTTTAGCATACTACGGCTTGAAATTAAAACTAATCTAATTTCATGAATTAAGATATTGATTATGTGAATTTGGTATATATATACATGTGCGTATTTTCTTCTAAGATTGAAATTTTTATCAAAATGTAATATGAATGCCATTACTATGTATTGATAAATGTGTAAGTACACTCTTGAAATGTGTTCGAACCACAATTTGAAAGGCAAGTATGATAGATATTTCCATATTATCTTACTAAGATTTATGCTTAACACGCAATTGTCTTTTGCATGTAGGTTAAACTGATTTAGTGGCTTGGATTGCCTAGCAGATCACCACCATACACCATCAATATCACTCGAGTATGAAATTCTTGTATTTATGCTTATGGCTCCTAGTAGCATGTACTAGAGGGTCTTTATTCATACATATAAATATATGTTAGTTTTATGCTACTCTTGGTCTTGTAATTGGTATGTAGTATTTGATATTCATTTTGTAGCTTAGTTGGATAATCCAAGTCTTTGGTGGATGTTGCTATTGGGGAGAATATTTGTACCTAGTTCTCCCTTATTTTGAGCTTTAAATTGATGAGCTTGAAACTCATTTTAAATGGTATTATAAAAGCTTTGGTATGACAACTATGGTTTATGATGGTTTTTATGGAAAATCACTTAAATTGAGTAAGTGTTTTATAAAGGTTTGCATGTACATAGTTGTCAATGGGAGTTAAACTGCTATGGTAGATTTGGGAGGTGTTTTGTATTGAATTTCAAGCGTTTAAAACCCATAAATTTATCCCCCTGCACCTTGGGTCCAATACTCTTGGTGTAGGTATAGATTCTTAGTGAAAACATAGGAAAAAATGCAACCCAAGTGTCCAAGGTCTAGTACCTTTGTCAAAGGTATCGCACCTGGCCAAATAGAATACACTCCAGAATAGTGTAGGGATCTGGTTGCGGTACCTTACCTGGGGCCCCAACAATGTTACTGCACTATTTCGAGGAAAACGAGCCCTCCAAGGCTGGTACATGGTCCTAGACATCTTCGAACACCGTTAAATTGATTCAAAATGGTTTTAACACGACTCTAAAACTTTAAAATTGATTATATATATTTTATAAGATTTTATAAAAATGTTTTCATAAATAATCTCATAAGTAAACTAGATATTTCAACATGAAAGTGGTCAGGTAGCATCTCCCATTCGCAGTGATCATTGGGGAGAGTGAGAGGTATTAGACATACAATAACGATTTTCATAGTCCAATGATATAAATGAAAACTTTTTGAATAGTTCAATGGTCATTTTATAACTTTTTGAAGTTGGGTGGCCAAAACGTAAACTTACTAATAATTTAATGACCTTGGGTGTAATTTACCCATAATCTTATAATTTTGAAAAAAAATTCCATTTCTTTGATTGAACTAATTTTATTTATTTGACATGTTTACTGTAAAATTATAAGTTTCAATTTTTTATCATTTCATCGATGAATACCAAATTAATTAAACATTTAAAAGTATATATAGATAAACTAAAAAATTGGTAATTTGAATAAATAAGAAGTATTACAATTTTATTAAGTTTGCTTATGAAGTTAAAAAACTCTATTGTCGTTAGTGTATCAAATAATAATTTTTAAAAGAAAGAGTTATTATTTTATACATTCATGGTTGAGTTTTTTACTCCACATGTAGGCTTAAAAGACAGGCAAATGTCTTTAATATTTTGCAAAAATTAAATCAAGTAAAAATATTTTATTTAAAATTACATAAAATTAAAGTTCATTTATTACCTTACATACTAAATAAAATTTTATACGAGATTTATTTCACTAGAATTTCTACATTTATAAGTGGGCAAATAACCAATAAAAACTCCTTTATTTTTAAAATTACCGAAATAGGTCAGGTTCTGAATTAATTACCGAAATGGACGATTTCCCCCAAAAACGCATCCACGGCAGCGCGTTGTCAAGGGATAAAGCAGGAAAACGCTTCCTTAAGGGAGCGCTTTGTGTCCACGTGGACAAAGCGCTTCCTTCAGGAAGCACTTTTTCCCGTTTTTTAGGATTTAGGGTTTTTTGCAATTAGAGTTAGGATTTTGGGGGTTTTGAGTTTTTATTTAAAAAATTAGAAATTAATTAGAAATTATTTATTAAGTGTAACTTTATTTAAATATAGTTAAATATTAATTACAATTATTATATTTTTTCTCGAATTTTAGATTTAAACTTCTAAAGTTTAAAATATATATTAAATATTAAAATATTAAAATTTATGTTAAATTCCTTTAAATATAGTTATTAATACTTATTTATAAATCATTCACTAACAATCAATAAAATATTTACCCATGATCTTAAGATCTTAATTAAGGAATTATTATCCCTAAAATATTCTATTATTAATATGATTGTATTATATTAAATTTCATGTATTTTTTTGCATATTATATTATATTAATATTTTTATTTTATTATAAATTTAAAATTACAGCAAAAGATAAATTTAATATATATATATATAAACTTTTAACTCTTTTTCTGTTTTTCATAAAAAAACTCTTTTTCTATTTTAAAATTTGAAAATACAAAAATTCATTATATATATTATTTTTAATTTATTATTAAAAATTCTTTTAATAAATTTAATTTTACTGAAAACATTTAATTTTATTAGTTTATTTTTTTAGAAGAGTTTAAAATATATAACGAATAACAACTAGTTTTATTTGATTTTTTTCTTAAAACCCTAAATACTAAACCCCAATCTAATTTTTTTAAAATTTATAATTAATTTACTCAAGTAACCCTAGACCCTAATTTATTTGATTTTTTCCTTAAAAACCCTAAACACTAAACTCTAATCTATTTTTTAAAAAATTTATAATTAATTTACTCAAGTAACCCTAAACCCTAATTTATTTAATTTTTTCCTTAAAACCATAAAAACTAAACCCTAATCTAAGTTTTTTAAAATTTATAATTAATTTAATTAAGAAACCCTAAACCCTTATTTATTTAATTTTTTCCTTAAAACCTTAAAATCTAAAAACTCTAAAACCCCAAAACCCTAACTCTAATTGCAAAAAACCTAAATCCTAAAAAATAGGAAAAGTGATTCCTCAATGAAGCACTTTGTCCACGTGGACACAAAATGCTCTCTCAAGGAAGCGTTTTCTGTCCACATGGACAAAGCGCTTCCTTGAGGAATCATTTTTTGTCCTCATGGACAAAGTGCTTCCTTAAGGAAGCGTTTTCCTGCTTTATCCCTTGACAACGCACTATCGTAGACGTGTTTTTGAGGGAAATGGTCAATTTTGGTAATTAATTCAGAACCTGACTTATTTCGGTAATTTTAAAAATAAAAGGGTTTTTATTGGTTATTTGCCCTTTATAAGTAGGAAAATTCTTGCACGGATTTTTTTGTGTTGTTTGAATTTATTATGATTTCTCCGAATTGATCACTATATTAAATATTTTCAAATTATGAAGTTATATGGAGCATATTCTTTTTCTAGTATATATTATAAATTGAACAGTGATAAATATATTTTGTTAATATATTACAAAAATATATGTCGTCCTATTCATTTGTGGGTAAACTCAATTTTAACTTGTAGGAAAGGAAACTCCCACTTTATGATGGCATTTATAAAGGCCAATTATTAATACATGATAATTTACAAGATAAATTAAATTAATATTTTAATGGGTATTAATTAATTTCATATTAATAATTTATGATTTCACCGAACATGGGTTGGGCTGGGCGGCAACAAAGATTTATATTAATAATATCTAAATTAAGATATATTGACCGACAAAAATGAAGCATTCCTTAAATGGTTTTGATAATGACTCTTAATCCTAGTGTTATCAGTGGTCAATTCCATCTTCCATCATGCCATGCCATTATATATATTACTAATGCTGTTTTTATTAAAAGTAAGACCCAGCTTGTGGAATATTTATTAAAATTCATCATTATTCTTAAGGTACTAATGACCTAATTAATTTAATGTTGGATTTGGTTAGGTTCATCCCCCCAAGGAATATTATTATAATTGAGCTAATCAAGGTACTAAATTGGGTAGACGGTTTTTGGAATAAAAAATTTTGGTTGGTTTTGAGAATCTACTGAATTCTTCCAATTGGGTCCCTTTGTTGTTGGACTATTTTAATTCAAGCAAGTCTATAATAAACGGAAAAATGAAGTCTTCAATTTCTACATCTTTTCTTTAATTCTTAATCATTGATAAATATATAGCAAAAGGTCTTATCGGAGACATTATCCATAAATAATGGGAATTAATTGAATAAAGCATGACATATATAATGTGTTTTATTTATAATCAAATCTGTTGTAAAACTGGTCATCTATTATAGTAATAAACATAAACAATAAATTTAATTCTTTATATTATAATAGTTTCTTATCTCAAATTTTAGTAAAATTAGTTATATTTGTAAGTAAAATAAATGATTTTTAGTTAAGATATTATTCCAATAATTTTTTTAATTTTACATAAAAATGTATTAGTAATATATTATTAAATAAAAATATTTTTAATAAATAGAATTACATTTGTGAATTTTATGAACGGTACTATTTAAATTTCACTAATTAATAATATTATTAATATATTATTATTTTTTCTTAAAACTCTAAATATCACCTAAATTTCAAATGTTGTTGTAGGTATATGACAACCATCTCTCCATAATATTTAAAATTTTGACAGATATATAAATTATTATAGAAAAAGTTGATTGTATTTGATTTTTATTTTAAAAATATTAAATAAGACACTTGGTAGCTTATTAAGGTCGCTTGTTAAAAAAAACTATACTGTCAATTATCAAATAATTGCTATTCCTTATGGATTATTATTTGATACATCGGTGGTGTAGTTATGTAATTTCTTAAGAAGGCTTAAGAAACCATCATGTGTCTCATTTATTTAAATTTTATTTTGTTTTAAAATACCAAATAAGCACACTTGATGGTTTTTTAAAGCCACTTATGGAGTTAAAAAAAAACTTCATCGTCGATTGAGTCTTAGCTTGATTGGCATTGATATTGTTGTTAGTGTAGAAAGACGTGAGTTTGAGCGTACTGAAGCGCATTATCCTCCTATTTAAGGGTTAGGGAGGGGCTATGAGTAGTTCTAGGCATTGTATAAAAAAATAGATTTTTTGTTAATTAATAAAATTATAAATCTATAAAATCATTAAATACAGTTGGATAAATTTAAAAAAAACACTAGGAATACTCCCGCACTATGTGCAACTTAATTTTTTATTAAATGAATATTTTATTTAATTTTGTAAATTTCATTTAATTCAATAAAATTAATTTTATACTTTTCTTTGACTATAATTAAGTTAATCATATATTTGATAAAAAATAAATCTATATTTAATTAATAAAAACGAAAAATATTTTATTGAAATTATGTATGTCCGTTTTACGGTATATATTCGAAGTTTGTGGCTGCTCCTCCCAACAATATTGTCTCCAAGATTCGGACCTATGTTCTTCCCTTGAAAGTACAATATGCCTTACCATTACACCCAACCAATAATAAATTTTTTTTTAACTTTATATGATTTAATTGACTTTAATTTTTGAAATTTTGAGCATTAACTACACACATAATCTCATTAATTTAGTATGTAAGCTGATCTAAAAATTGATGCTCGCATTTCAAGTTTGAGTATTTATTATTTTAGAATCTCCAAAGGAAATTCAACAATAGAGAATGGCAAAAGGCTGTAGGTGATGTTGTTCATAAAATATATATTTAAAATTGGAAAAAAATGTAAATAAACTGTATGCAAGAAGGAGCTGACTGAAGGCATCAATAAAACAATGACGCGGCAAGATTATACATGAACCCTTACTAATAAATGATAAAGGAAATTATACGAAAATAAGGCCAAAACATAGAAGTTGGAGCCCAAAATCAAGGTAATAACGCTAATAACTATTTACTTGTGTCGCGGATTTAGAATTCTTGCCTCATAATTCGTGCGGCCTTAGATAGTTTCTTGTTCCTAAAAACGCCTAAGTCAGCCTAACTCCCACAATATGAGGATTCAACAGAACTCCTCTTTCAAAACAAACCCAAATGAAAGCAACTCAAAGCCAAACAAAGATGAACAAAGCACGAGATAAGAACAAGCCAGAGAAAATTAAGAACGCAAGAGAGAGAATTTTGAGTGAATACTCTCAAGAATTCTTATTACTTCACAAAACTCAAGTGATTTACAATGAGGGAAGAAGCCTCTATTTATAGTAGAGCCTCCCCAAATCCTACGGTACAGATCAAGTACATCAACGGCTAACATTAAAAGGTATCTACAAATCAAATCTCTAATATTACAAAATCATATCTTTTAAGATTACATATCATATCTACGATTGCATATCCTCGAAGATTATGTTTCCATATGTGTCAAGCTTGCTTCAATCTCTTTAAGCAATAGGTCAGTCTGATCGGGCCAAATGACCTCCTTCCCACTTGATGGATCACATGAATGTGTCATGGTTGCAGGCTCCCATGCACAACCCATGACATTCTCCCCCATCGATTCTAGCGACGCCCTCGTCGCGTCCTCCGCATGGTACCGATCTATTTTATCTTGGAATTGCCACAAGGCTTCAGCGAGTTCCCAACTTGTCTCACTATCGGGAAATCCCTTCCATCGGACGAGGTATTCATGCCGCGGTCGATAGTACTTCCGTCTGATCACACGACCCAACTCGATGTTTTCAACCTTTCTATCATAGGCGACTTTTACCCCCATTAGTGCTCGTTTGGACTTGTTTTGTTTTGGGTCTTCTCCATATTCATGGAATGGCTTAAGCATACTTACATGGAATACTGGATGGAGTTTGAGTTTTTCAAGCAACTTAAGCTTGTACGCCACCTTGCCTACCTTCTTCACAACTCAAAATGGCCCCCCATATCGTCGCACAAGCCCCTTATGGAACCCACTGTGTCACAAAATCAGGTGTCTTTTAGTAAGGACTGAGTCACCAACCTAATATTGCACATCCCTTCGATTCTGATCCGCCCACTTTTTATTGCACTTACTTGCCTTGTATAGACAAGCTCTAGCTAAATCGTTTTGCTCTTGACAATCTCTCGCAAACTGGTATGCTGCTGGATTTGGTCCCGCATAATGAGTTGCAATAGCATTGAGGGTAAGTGGTTGTTGCCTCGTCACTATCTCGAACGAACTCTGGTTTGTCGCCCCACTTCTTTGTAAATTGTATGAAAGTTGAGCCACATCCAACAACCTTGGCCAATCCCTTTGTGTGGTACTCACATAGTGCTAAATATACATCTCCAATAACGCATTTACTCGTTCGATTTGTCCATTAGTTTGTGGATGCATGCTGGTTGAAAAGTTCAAGTCTGAGCCCATTAACTTGAACAACTTCGTCCAGAACCAGCCCGTGAATCACCCATCTCGATCATTGATGATTGACTGTGGTACTCCCTAATATTTCACCACATGTCTAAGAAACAATCGAGCTGCCTCCTCAGTAGGACATTCTTTGGTTGCGGGGATAAAAGTTGCATACTTAGAAAACTTGCCCACCACAACAAAAATGCTTGCAAATCCATCAGATTTAGCAAACCCGCAATAAAGTCCATGAATAAACTCTCTCATGGGTGCTCCAAAATAGGAAAAGGTTGTAGCAAACCAGCAGGAGTCTTCAACTCGAATTTATCTTGTTGGCACACCAAACAAGTTTTCACATAAGTATCCACATCATCACTCATGTAAGGCCAATAAAACCGATCCTCCAAGAGAGCCAAAGTGTGGTGTATACTTGGATGGCCAGCCCATCTTGAATCATGACATTCCTTCATGACTTTCTTTCGCAAATTCCCATGTTGAGGTATATATAGATGTTGTCCCTGAGTGTATAGTAATTCTCCCTCGAACCAAAACTGCCTCGTTTTTCCATCTTTGGCAAGCTCAGTCAAATTATTGACTATGGGATCGTGGGATAATCCTTCTTGAATGTGCTCCAATGAGGGACTATTGGGTTAGCTTATCCTTGCAAATTCCATTTTTTGACTAAGCGCATCACCCACGGTGTTGGCACTCCCTAGCTTGTATTCCATGCTAAAATCAAACTCCGCTAGAAAAACCTGCCAACGAGTATGCTTGGGGGACAACTTTTTTTGGGTTAGGAAATAACTATTTACAATATTATCAGTGAATACCGCGAACCTGGAACCCAGCAAATAGTGCCTTCATGTGCGCAAACAATGCACCACAGCAGTCATCTCTTTTTCTTGGATAGTGTATCTTCGTTCCATCTCATTAAGCTTTCGACTCACAAAAGCAATTAGATTCCCGTCTTGCATCAATAATCCCCCAATTGCATAGTCTGAAGTGTCCGTGCGTACCTCATACACCTTTGAAAAGTCAAGTAAAGTAAGTACAGGTTCACTCATCATTGCTTGCTTCACTTGGTCGAAGGCTTTTCCGCACCGAGGGTCTCAATCCTATACTTTACCTTTTTTCAACAAGTCCTTCAAGGGCACAATGATCTTGGAGTAGCCTTCAATAAGACATCGGTAGTAATTTGCTAACCCAAGGAAGGACTGTAACTCCGTCACCTTAGTTTGTGGCTCCCAATTGGTAATTGCTCAAACTTTGCTTGCATCCATTCGGATCGTGCCACATCCCACAATATGGCCTAGAAATGACACCTCTCGTTGGGCAAATGAACATTTTTCCTCTTTGACATATAGCTCATTTTCCTGTAGGACTTGAAACACCTCCCTCAAATTTCCCACATGCTCCTCAAGCATCTTACTATACACCACAATGTTGTCAAGATAAACAACCACAAAACGATTTAAGAAATGTTGCAATACCTTATTCATTAGGGTGCAAAACGTGGTTGGAGCATTTGTCAACCTGAACGGCATCACAAGGAATTCAAAAGACCTGTACCGAGTCACATAGGCTATCTTGGGCTCATCCCCTTTGGCTACTCTCACTTGGTCATACCCCGATCGCAAA
Source organism: Gossypium hirsutum (assembly GCF_007990345.1). Taxonomy (NCBI): domain Eukaryota; kingdom Viridiplantae; phylum Streptophyta; class Magnoliopsida; order Malvales; family Malvaceae; genus Gossypium; species Gossypium hirsutum. The sequence continues at coordinate 8,989,587 of NC_053448.1, forward strand.
TCCAACTTAGTAAACCATCTTGCGCTATCAAGTTGATCGAACAAATCTGCAATAAGAGGAAGGGGATATATGTTCTTCACAGTGATCTTGTTTAAGGCCCTATAGTCGTTGCACAATCTCAAGAACCCATCATGCTTCTTTTGGAACAACATTGGCACACCAAATAGGGATTTGGATGGTTAAATGAACCCAACATCTAAAAGCTCCCTCAATTGCTTCTACCATTCCTCCAACTCGGGTGGAGACATCCAATATGGTACCCTTGCTGGCAATTTAGTATTGAGTAACAACTCAATCTTGTGATCCACCTCCCACTTAGGTGGAAACGTTTTAGGAAACTCCATGGGCATTACATCGTGAAATAACTTCAACAACTGCTTCACTTCCTTTGGAATTTCCCCATCGAATTTCTCATCCACACTGTCCCTTAAAGTGACTAAATAGGAGACTTCATTTCTACGTACTCCTTTGGCAAATTGGATTGCTGAAAATGTTTTTCCTTCCATACTTCCCTTTCTTTTCACTTGCACCATATATCGATGGTTCGAATTGGAGATCATTATGTAATTCTCAGAAGGATGAATACCCGCATTAATTCGGGCAAGTAAGCTTAATCCAACCACAAAATCATAACCATCAAGTGGGATTACCTTAATGGTTGCCTTGCCGATCCACTCGCCAAGCCTAAGTACCACTCCTTTAGCCACACCCGTTATGGGAATGCTTTCTGAGTTCACCGTTTTGATTCAACCTGAATCTTCCTCCATTTTGAGACCGAGTTCCTTTGCTATCTCTTTGGACATAAATAAATCAGATGCACTAGTATCAACAAGGGCATTCAATCTTCTGTCCGCCACGATGATGTCCACAAATATTAGTCCATTACTCACCTTGTCTTCGACATCGCCCAATATCGTACTAAGACTTTTGGTGTCATATTCGACCTCTTCACGCGCTTCCATGGCATTAAAAGTGGCTTTCTTTGAACAATCCCTCATCCTATGTAGGCCTTGACAAAGATAGCATTTCATTGGCCCTTTCTTATCCCATGGTTCACCTTGACTAGCCCTTGAGCCTTCGCCATTCTTTTCTACTTGATCTTTATCTCCCCCACCATTGCCTTTGGGTCTTGGCTTGGGCTTGGAAGAATCACTATTATCAAACTTTCTCCCCCCAACATCGTAGAAATTTTTTGCCTCAGCAATGGCTACGGTCAAATCAATGATACCTAGGCAATGCAACTCTTGCTTAGCTCATATTTTCAGCCCATCCTCGAACCAATAAAATACTTCCTTCTTGTTCAAGTCTAAGATTTGAAGCATCAACTCACTGAATTCCTAAACATAATCTCGAACGGCACCTTGTTGCGTAAGCAGACGCAACTTAGCACGAGCCTCCTTTTCAGCATACTACGGATAAAACTGCTTCTTTAACTCTCTTTGGAACTCCTTCCAAGTCCCAATAGTCCTTCCTCCACGTTTCTCATCCGTGGTCCTACGTTTCCACCACAAGAAAGCAACATCAGTAAAGTAAATTAAAGTAGTGTTTACCTTAGTGGCATCATCCTCAATGCCCATTGCTCAAAAATATTGCTCTAATTCCCACAAAAAGTTATCCAGTTCTTGCGCGGACCTAGCCCCCATGAACTTCTCAGGTTTTGGAACATCCACATGACGTTTCTTCGGTCCCAAAGCCAACACCCACTTCCCAGGGTAGCCTTATAGATTGTGAGCTCCTCCTTAAGCTCAGCAATCTCCTCTTTCATGGCAGTCACCAGAGCCTCAAAAGCTCCATCCCTTACCATCAATTTGTTCGAAATGGATCTAAGAGTGTCCGGTAAAAATTCCTTGATGTCTTCCCTTAGTTCTTCTATACGGGTCAGGACCACTTCGAGTGTCTCGTTCATGTCACCAATAGACTCTTCGAGATTGATCACTCGATTTTCCAAGCTCGACAATATTTCCCTCGATCGACTAGCCTTCTGGCCCTCCCACGGGTCTTTATTGGCTCATTCTTACACACTTTTTTCAACATCCTTCAATAGTGCTTTCACAAGACTGGCTCAGATACCAACTGTCACGGACTTAGAATTTTTGCCTCACAATCCGTGTGGCCTTAGGCAATTTCTTGCTCCTAAAAATGCCTAGGCCAGCCTAACTCCCACAATATGAGGATTCAACAGAACTCCTCTTTCAAAACCAACACAAACGAGAGTAACTTAAAGCCAAACAAAAATGAATGAAGAATGAAATAAGAACAAGCCACAGAAAATTAAGAACACATGAGAGAGAGAAGTTTGAGTGAATACTCTCAAGAATTCTTATTGCTCCACAAAACTCAAGTGATTTACAATGAGGGGAGAGGTCTCTATTTATAGTAGAGCCTCCCAAAATGCAACGGTACAGATCAAGTACATCAATTGCTAAGATTAAAAGGTATCTACAAATCAAATCTCTAAGATTACAAAATCATATCTTCTAAGATTACATATCATATCTACGGTTGCATATCCTCGAAGATTATGTTTCCATATGTGCCAAGCTGGTAGATGGGTCTTCAATCTCTTTAAGCAGTGGGTCAGTCCGATCGGGCCAAATGACCTCATTCCCACTTGATGGATCACACGAAAGTGTCATGGTTGCGGGCTCTCATTCGCGACCCATGACACTTGTATGATCCTTCCTTCAACATTGAAACACTACATGAAAAACTTTCTTCAAATTTTTAAAACTTAGTATGAAATTTCACCCTAAATAATTAAAAGCATGCAAAATATAATTCACAAAACATATTTCAATCATGAGAAATTTATATTTTAAAAGATATATAGTAATGATAATGTTACTATGAAATGTCTTGATTTTCTTAACAAAATAATCAAAACATACAAATTTCAATCATCAAAAGAAACAAATAATAAGACCTTGAAATACACTAATTCTCCCCATTTTAGGATCTAACACCAATCATTCATTTGATTTCTTGATTTTTTAAACTAATTTACAATATCAAATTGTTTAATTTTTAAAAAAAAAAAGAAAGTTATAATTGATAATAAAATAAAAAATTTACAAATGCTACATATAAAATTAGAGAGAGAAAAAATAAATATCTTATCAATATTTTAATCATTAAATCGAAGATGATATAAAATTTGCACCCTTTTTCTCTCGAGGTTGCAAATTTCATGCATTTGCTCATATTTCAATTTCAATGAAACTTCTTCCAAATTGAAAAAAACAAATCTCATGAGAACATAAACCACAACAAACCCCGATGATATTAATCAATAATCAATTCTGACATGTAATACCCAAAAGCCTTGTAATAGGTCAATTTAGCTCGGGATCACAAAAAAAAACCCAAAATAATAAAACAAAGTCCAAGTCCAGTCCAAAATTATATCATTTGGCCCGATCGGAATGGCCCATTACTTGAAAAGGTTGAAGGTCCATCTACAAGCTTGACGCATATGGAAACATAATCTTCAAGGATATGCAATCTTAGATATGATATGCAATCTTAGAGTATATGATTTTGTAATCTTAGAGATTTAATTGGTAGATACCCTTTAATCTTAGCCGTTGATGTAATTGATCTGTACCGTTACATTTGGGGAGGCTCAACTATAAATAGAGGCCTCTCCCTTCATTGTAAAACACTTGAGTTTGGAGCAATAATGATTCTTAAGAGCATTCACTCAAATTTCTTCCTCTCTTGCATTCTTATTTTCTGTGGCTTGTTCTTATTTTGTTCTTTGTTCATCTTCGTTTCTTTTTAAGTTGCTTTCATTTGAGTTGGATTTTGGTGGAGGAATTTCGTTGAATCTTCATATTGTGAGAGTTAGACTGACTTAAGCATTTCTTTTAACCTTTTTTATTTATCCATTCAATTGTTTAATCATTAATAATTCTTTTACTTTTATTCGTTTATTTATCCATCAACTTTCTTATTTACATATTGTTCATTCATTTAACCATTCTTATCATTCTTTTATTTTCTTGCATTAATTATATACTTTATTTGTTTTTAATATTATCTCACACATGTTGTTTATTTTTTAAAAACTCATGTTATAAATCATCCATTTTAAATTGTTTGATTATTTGCTTTAAATTTTTTTCATATATTATCAATTGCAATTTTTTATACTATCTATTTTATATACCATTTATTTTTAAGATGTTTTGTGTATAACTTGTTCTAAATTCCTTATTACACAATATTTATTTTAAACTCATTTATATATTATTACTTTATATATTACCTATTTTTATTTTTTATATATTATTTATTCCAAACTTATACATATATTACCTACTTTTTTATATATATAATTTATTTATTGATTTGTATATTGTTGATTTCAAATTTCTTTTTCCCTTATTATTCATTTTCAAATTCATTATTTTTAAATTTATTTACATTTTATTTTGCTTTATATTTTTTTTATTTTATACTCTTTGTTTTAAATTCATTGGTCTTTGATTATTGATACTAGTATTTAAATAATTGCCATTATGTGTTTTATAAATTGTTTGTTTGTATTTTCATATTGCCATTTTTTTATCAAAGTTTTTATGCATCGTTATAATATTGCGTCAATTTTTCCCAATTTTAAAACAGAAAACTTTTAAAAATAAGGCAATATTCGATACTTTAGAGCTTTCAGAAAATCATGCCCTAACTTACTGGGTTTCGATTTTTTTGATCCAAATAATCGAATATCCTTTTTAAACTTTAATACATGAGACAAGCTTAGTTTCGAGGGTTAAAATGTCGTATCCTAACTTACTAGATGTGACATCTTATTACTTCGGGACAATGAGGTCTTAACATCAAATTCGATTTATTCAGGTTTTTAAAGAGGATCGTATTTTAAAATCTTTTCAAATTTTTGACCTTAGGACGTTAATTAACCAATTAGGTATTAATTTTTGGGCGTTACGAGGGTGCTAATCCTTCCTCGTGTGTAACCGACTCCCGAGCCTGTATTCTCAAATTTTGTAGACCAAAATCATTATTTTAATAAATCAAAATGTTTTATTAAAATGATTAATCTCAAGGTGACCCGATCACACCTCGAAAAAATATTGTTGGCGACTCTATTTTCGTTTTAAAAGTCGACCCCGTTTTTCAAAATAAAAATGGTTTCGACAAGCCTCAAGTATAGATTTAATGAAATTGTAAATTCATGGAAAACAAAAACACAATAAAAATAAAGGACAAACCCAAACATTACTTTTTTTTTTCTCCATCAATATCCATACATGATACTAGAAAGGCGTTGGGAAAAACCAACCACATTTCTAGTCAAAATTGCATAACACCTGAATAAACAAGGAACAAAACATCCAACATCAGAACTAACTCCTAATGTCTAATAAAAAAATATATCATCACCAAGCTTTACATAACTCTAATCTTCTCACCCAAGCAATAGCCAAAGCCCCAACCATACTATTGCCTTTTGTCTTAACCACAGATAATGTAACATTAACCATCTAGTTGATACTCCTATCAATACCTATAAATAGATTCCGCAAACTTCCTTATTTAACAACCACTTCAAGACTACACCTGAATTAAATTCAATAATAAGAGGAGTTTTCACATGCCAACCCATGCCAAAAAAATCAAATAAAAAAATAATGTTTCATAAACTCTTCATTATCTTCGATAACCCGAAAGCCCAACTTTTTACCTTGGATCCGATGCTTTGCTCCATAATTTCTTATTATTCTTACACTTCCTACCCCAGAATAACCACAACTCATATTCTGACTATAACACTTGGTATAGTTGCTTTATTTTGATGAAATAAAAATAATTTCCAATTCTATAACCAATAATATCCCGAATTATATGGTTGTGGGTGATTGTTTTTATTGTGTGATATACCACACATACTCCGTTGCTTTATTTCGACTCATACCAAGGTTAGAATGTTTAGTAATATAAACTCATATTCAAATATAACAATAGTGATAATCCATAAACACAAACAAAGGCAATTCTCATATCCACATCTACACATACTACCAGACAGAATTCGTGATTAAATTTTGATTATAGACTCTCACCCAACTAATCAATCTTCAATAAAGAAAAGAATCTACAGGCCCGAAGCCATAGCTCGCCACAGATCCCAATTAAGCATAAAACTGGACTAGGGTTTACAATACGGACCATACAACACAAGTTGAATTCGTATAGAACTATTCTTCTTCTATTTCACTTTGATTACAGAAGGTTTTTCAACTCTTAAATAGATTTAGTCAGAGCTCCTCTTGTATCATTCGTTTTTCAACATTAGTGAATTTCTCCTCTTCTACCCGTGGTTTTTTCCAAAAGGATTTTCTACGTAAAATCTGTGTGTTCTTATTATTCTTTTCTTATTGTTTTACAGTCATTCTACTGCCATTATCGATGTTTATTATAACATAACACGTTAAGGTTGTGATAGCTTATTAAGTACTACAAGAATTAAACTTTCTAATTAAAGTATAATTAATGTAGAATATGTATAATTTCATAAAGCCAATACTAATAAATAATGATCAATTCACAAGGCTTAAATCACTTACCGGATCTATTGAAAATTTTCTCTTACCATGTTTTATTGGTATTGCCCATTGTAGACTAAATAAAACATATAAGATATACGGAACAATCATAGTATTGCACCGAAGTGGCACTTTCATTTGCGCGCATAGGATTTCCTAATGACATTTCATTCATATCTTATTAGTTCTCATCTTGTCTACATGGGCTTTTAATACATTTATTCCATGTCATCCGCTCATTCAAATGAAAACAATTTAAATTTTTCACTGAAAACAATTTAGTCCTTATTATAAAAAAAGTCACTATACTTTGTAATTCAACCCCATTTTCACTACTCATACATTCATTAATTCTTTACACTTCATTCACATTCCAATTTATCATAAATTTAGTTTTCATAACCAATTTGCAAACTTCACAATTTAATCCTTTTACTATTATTTCAATATATCAAATCAATTCATTACATAATCAGAATTCAAACTATATTTATCATTACTTCATTTTTTATTATTTTTCTTCTTTTTTTTGCATATAATACTAAAATATTTTAATTAATTTAACTATTTTAACATAATTTATACTTAGATTAAAATTAAATAAATTAAAATTCTTGAAGTACTTACAACCAAGGCTTGGATGAAATATTTTCTTCATCCTTCACTCTTTGGTTACTTCCTTGCTTTTTTTTCCTAACTAATCTTTCACTTTTCTTCTCTTTTTCTTCATTTCCATATAAAACATATAACATTTACTTGTTAAAATCATAATCAAATAACATATATATGCTATTTAAATGAAACTAACATGAATTTCATGATGAAACTTACCATTCTTACCTTAATCACTTGTAATCAAACCCTAGTTTTTATTTTCTCTCTCCTTCAAGACAATTATTGATACACTTTTCAGGAAATTAAGGGTGAGTTTGGATAGGTGGTGAGATGCGGTGCGGTGCATTTAGCTTACTTTTTGTCTCACGCTACAGTATCACTATAGTATCTAATCTCACCGCCACCGTTGTTTTTACACTAACCACAACTAAATGCATTGTCCATCCAAACTCACCCTATGGTGAATACTAGGCTTCACTATTGATTTCACTAAGGATTCATGAAAGAAATTGGAGAAATTAAGCTTAAAAGGCTTAAAATTGGTGGAAATGACCTATTTGTAATAAAAAAATTGAAAGGATGGTCTAATAAAAATATTAATTCAATTAATAATTAAATGATAATTATCAAAATGACCCACCAATCATATTTTTACACATTTTAGTCCTTAATCATTACATTTTCCATAATTATCTTGTTTGAGTAATTACCATTTAATCCTCAAACTTTCTCTATTATACCATCCATGAATCATACTTTATTTTGGTAAAATTTCACTTCTAGCCACTCCTCCTTTTTCCTTCAATTCAATGCAATCATTTTAAATGTTTAATTTTCTTACTTTTGCCCCAATATTTTTTATTCTCTTACAAGTAAGCCCATACCCTAGATTTATTTCTCTTATTTCAAGAGTATTTTTAATTTTCTATCGGCTCTAACTACTTTCTATATTAACACTTAAAAATTCTTATTTTATCTATTTCTAAAATTGTCAAGTATATCTAACCCAACTTGGTACTGTTCCTAGCTCAGAAGTTAGTTAGGGATATCATAGTGCCAATTTAGTCTTGATTCTAAAAATCTAATCCTCAACATTTACATATTGTGTTTTTTTTATTTTTTATTTTTGTACTTTTGTTTTTCTTTGTGGCCCTTTCACCTAAAAAGCTTAAAAAAATTAAACTTATTAGCTAAATTTTATTGAAAATATACAAAAAATTGAAAAACACCCAAAAATTCAAGATAATAATTTTCATCTTTTTTTATTCTTTTAAAATTAACCTTCAAAAATAAAAGTAAAACTTCAAAAAAAAAGGATCAACTTACACAATCTATAAATGTTGAGGCTTAAATATTTTTAGAATCAAGACTTAATTGACATAATTTATAAATGTTGAGAGTTAAAGTTGTTATTATTCTAATTTTAAAAGTTGTCACTATTAGCTAGCTAATGATAAAGAAAAAAAAAACAAAATTGAATATTTGGGTGATAATTTTGTAACTTTTCCTAGTTGGATGACCAAAAATTCACTAATAGTTGGATAATCATTTTATAACTTTTCATAGTTAAATTACTAAAAAAGAAATTTACTAATAGTTGAGTGACTACTAATGTAATTTATTGTTGCTATTATTATGATTACAATAGTTTCTCATGGAAAAATAAAAGATTACAACTTCAAAAAAATGTTGTCTTTACTTGTATGGAATGTTGATTAAAGTTCTTATCAGACATGCGTTTAACACGGGTTCAAATCGTACTACCCATCTCATTCCAATATTGTATAAAAAAAAGTTACAAGCACGTAACATCGTTACAAGATTAAGTCTGAACCATATAAAGAAATAATATAATTGGTAATTTGATATTGTGCTATCGATTAAGTCTTTAGCTCGGTTGGCATCAGTATTGTTGCTAGTACAGGACGATGTCGATTCGAGAGCGTTGAAGCACCTTTATTCTCCTATATAAGAGTTGAGGAAGGATTATGGGTAGTTCTGACGTTGTATCAAGAAGTTTGATATTGTGCTGGTATTGATTAAATAAATTTTAAAAAATAAATAATTAGAAGTAATATTAATATTTTACTATTTTAATTTTAGGGTAAAGTATACCAACAGTCACTCAACTTTGATTAAAATAACAAAACAAACACTAAACTTTGAAAAGTTACAACTAGTCACTAAACTTTACGAAAATAACAAAACAATCATTAACGTTATTGAAAAGTGACAAATCAGTCACCCACTAACATTTTCCGTTACAGGCCTAACGGGACAGGTGACATGTTCTGTTAACTAACCACGTTCGACATGACCAACCAGAAGAAGAAGAAGAAAGGGAAATCATAGTGGGTATCTCAGAACTCATTATACTAACCTCTTCAAACCGGCCATGTTCGCTTCCTGCTTCAACCATCTCGTCCTTGTTAACTCCGCTTCCCGCTTCAACCTCTTACAGCTCCTCTTTTTTTTTCATTTTTTTTCAGAAAGATTAAAAAACTTTGAATTTGTTCTTCTCTTAACCACACCATCATTAACCTCTCTTAACACTAATCACCACCACTATCCGGTTAACCAACCGCCATACATTACCACTATTGTCAAATCCAAACCCCCTCATAATCACTCTATTTACCATCGGCGCCATAAACACATCCTCACTACACCTTCAACAACTAAAAAATTCACACCAACAACAACACAAAAAATGCAAAATGAACAATAAAAAAAACTCCAAAGGAAAACCAAGTGGAAGCCTGCAACGGAGAGAAAGGAAACAAAATCAAAGAAAGAAGAAAAAATATTTAAAAAGAAAAGAAATAAGAGGAACGTTGAGGCTAGTTTTGAGGTATTGGGTAGTCATCTCAGAAAATTGAATGGTAGGAATGTAAAAGAGGTCGGAAAAAACAACATACCTTGGAATCAGACTGATTCGACGGTCGGATTTCGAGATCGAGCAAGGAGAAGTTTGAACACTTAAGCATAGATTCGAGTAGTTCGGGGTGATTTTTGGAGAATCTGACTCCAAATTCATGTTCAAAGGATCAAAAAGATACTAAATAAGAATTTGGAGTTTTTCGACCACCGTTGGCAAATCGGCGCAACAGTTCGACGTCGATTTTTGGGTTTTTTGTTGTTGTTTCTAGGTTGCATCAGAACAGAGAAAATTTTGACAATACAGAGAAAGGAGAAGAGAATATTAAACAAAAAAAAAGAGTTTTGGTTGTATTTATTTAGAAAATTAATAATAAAAATTAAAAGAAAATGAAAATAAAAATTTAATGGTGGGACCATATCCAATGTGGCACCCTAATAAGTCACGTTAGTTGTTTATTACGTCTGTAATAAAAAATAGATTTAGGTGACTGATTTATCACTTTCATAAAATTTAATAATTAAATTTTAATTTTTCAAAATTTAATGTTATCGTTACTTTTCCCATAATTTTATATCGATTATTGGACATTAGTAATTGAACATTTTATAACATATCAATTATTATAAAAGTTTGAATTATTATTATTTTAAATTGTTCAAAAATTTAAGTCAATTTATAAGATTATGGAATAATTCCAAAGAAAAGTAGCGATAATTCCAAAGAATGCTAGTTTGGGAAAGAGTCCAAAAGCACATGCAGAATGGGGCGGAAGCGCGTGGAAGCCACCTTCTGGCGTAAAAGTGGAACTAAATGGCCACGTGGACATCATGCAGCTCCATGTTTTTAGGAGGGTTCCCACTACTATTCCCTAGTGGATTTGATGGAAAAACGGTGGGTGGCTCAGCCCAGCTGCGGCTGGTTTCGGCTTTGGCTTCTTTTATTTGTTGACCTCCAAATCTAGTAAAATGTTCTTCATTTGGAAGTTGGAACTGCTTATCATCTAATGCTCAACTATTCCACGTCAGATCATTTCTTTTATTCTACCACCTCATTTTGTCCCAACTTCATTTTTTTAACTTGGGTTACAAGGTTTTTCATGGGACACGTGTTTCCTTTTTTATTTTTATTTTAAAAATGAAATTGAATCAAGATTTATAATTTAATTAATTTTATTTCAATTATATTGAAATTAATTTTCAGTTATGTCTAATTTAATCCATTTTATTTCTTTGAAACTTTGACATGAAATGAGTGAACATTTGGATATAAAAATAATAATCAAAATTTTGTTTAAAATAAAATAAAATTTTGGTTTTAAAATATAAAAAGAAGTTTTTAAATAAAAGTATTTTGAGCCTCAAAGCCCAAATCAGCTTTTTTTAAAATTTTTTTGGTGATTTATTTTTGCTTTCCCTTTTCTCTCCTTTTTTTTCTTTGTTGTTGTTTTTCGTTGCTTCTTTCAAAAATAAAATGCTGAATAATTTTTTTTTAAAAAAAGAAAAGAGAAGCGAAGCGAAGCAGATCGATAAGTTCCAGATCTGAAAGAAAATAAGAAAAATTTTAAAAATTTCGAAAAAGAGATGGCAACGAGTTTTTTAGTTTACCGGCCATTATGGGCAGGTCTCCGACGACGGAGATTGGCGGAACTTGACCGGAGAAAAAAATGGTACAGAGAGCAAAGAAGAAGGGCCGAAACATAAAGAAGGAAGAATAAGAAAAAAAAGAATAATTATTTTGAAGAAAATGAAATGAATAAATGATTTAATTTAGAATTTTTTGAGCTTTCATGGGTGATTGAACGGAAAAATTTCCCATCAATCCCTCCGATCGCTTGATTGAAATACGATATATTATATTCGTTATCAGAGTAACAAAAACAAATTTTCTATTTTATTGAATAGATTAAGAAATCAAATATGAGATGTAATACCCAATTTTAGCCCGGGCTCACAATAATAAAATAAAGTCTAAGTCCAGTACAAAATTATATCATTTGGCCCGATCGGAATGACCCATTACTTAAAAAGGTTGAAGGTCCATCTACAAGCTTATGGAAACATAATCTTCAAGAATATGCAATCTTAGATATGATATGCAATCTTAGATATGATATATGCAATCTTGGATATGATATGCAATATTAGAAGATATGATTTTGTAATCTTAGAGATTTAATTTGTAGATACCCTTTAATCTTAGCCGTTGATGTAATTGATCTGTACCATTGGATTTGGGGAGGCTCAACTATAAATAGAGGCCTCTCCCTTCATTGTGGAGGGAGGAAAAAATCAATAAAAAAAAGGAGAACGATTGGCAGTTTTGGAAAAAAACAAAAATTAGTTGTCGACTTAAAAAAAACAAAAATTAGGAGTCGCCACCAATCTTTTATTGAGGTGTGATTGGATCACCTAAATAATAGCTTTGGTCTACGAGTTTTAGAAAAATGGATTCGGGAGTCGGTTACGTACGAGGAAGGATTAGCACCCTCGTAACGCCCAAAATTGGTACCTAGTTAATTAATTAGTGTCTTAATGTCGAAAATTTAAAAATATGATCCTTAATAAAAACTAAAAACGTTATTTATTAAGACTCTTATCATTTCAGAGAAAGAAAATGTCACACCCAATGCGTTAGGGCACGACATTCTATTTCCTCAAAAATGATTTAGTCCAAAATACTCTTATAATAAAAATTTAAAAGAATATCCATTTATTTAAGATTTAAGAAATCGCAGCCCAATACGTTAGGGCACAATTTCTCAAAATCCTAAACTTGGAATATTTCCTTTGTTATCATTTTTTAAAAAAAATATTTGTCTCGAGAAATCAATACGTCACATCCAATACGGTAGGATACAACATATTAAATTCCCGACAACAAGCTTTTCATTTTATTTTTTGATTAATGAGCAACTCTCGATCATTAGATTTAACGAATAAATCGGAACCCAATACGTTAGGGCTCAATTTCCTTGAAAATCCTAAATACGAGTATTATCTCAATTTTGAAAATTTTTGAATAAAATGATTTTGATGCTTGAATGATATCGAACATAGCCTTTTAAGCGAATAGAATGCGATAAATGGTAATATACAACATGGAGCGATAATTCGTAAATAAAACATACACTAATGAATGATAAATAATAAATGAATTCGAAAGAAAATACATAAACCTATTTAAGAGAGAATTTAAAGGTAATAGATAAAATAAAATGAAATCAATAATATATAGAATAAAAATAATTTATTACAAATTATATATGTATATATAAAATAGCATTGTATAAAAACATTTTCATATAAATATTTAAGACATATAAATATGTAAAGTAAATTTCGAAAATATATTACAAAATAGGGATATAAAAAAATATATACAAATCATGTTGAATTTACCTAAAATATAAAAAAGTGTGATAAATCAAAATAATAGCAATATATATTGAATTTCAAAATAATGATACATTATAATTTTTTAAAAAGGGTAATATATACATATAATTCAATAAACTTATAGCCATAATACATATAAAACGTAAAATAAAATGGAAAATTCTAAGCTTAATCATTAAAATAGTATTAGATTCAAAATTAAATATATATATTTTTAAAAATAGTGGTGTAAGAAATCAAGCACATTGAATTAACAAGGATTTAAATTGAACTCCAAATAGAATTAAAGGAAAAAAAATGAAGCGCCCAATTAAAAGGCGCGAATAACTCATAGGGCTCGAATGAGAAAATATCTCCATCCTTTGAAACGTGTCACTTTATTAGGGCTAAAATAAATAAATAAAATTCGCAATGGTATCTCCTTCTTCCTTTTTTAAAATCGTAAATAAGTAAAAAAAAAGTAAGCCACCTATAAAAAACTGCCAATCGTTCTCCTTTTTTTTATTGATTTTTTTCCTCCCTCCACAATGAAGGGAGAGGCCTCTATTTATAATTGAGCTTCCCCAAATCCAACGGTACAGATCAATTACATCAACGGTTAAGATTAAAGGGTATCTACAAATCAAATCTCTAAGATTACAAAATCATATCTTCCGAGATTGTATATCATATCCAAGATTGCATATATCATATCTAAGATTGCATATCCTTGAAGATTATGTTTTCATAAGCTTGTAGATGGACCTTCAACCTTTTTAAGTAATGAGCCATTCTGATCGGGCCAAATGATATAATTTTGTACTGGACTTAGACTTTATTTTATTATTGTGAGCCCGGGCTAAAATTGGGTATTACAGCTGCCCCTCTTTGCTCGTTGTCGTGTAACAGGACGGAGCAAAGACTTTAGAAATGGCCAATTTTTGCTCAATCCCGCTGGATCTTGGTGTTCTTTTTCTTCAAGCAGCCACATTCCATCCTACTGCATCTTCAGAGGTATAGGAATTAGTGCTTCAATCTACTCGACTGCAACTTTAGGCAGATAAGACTTGTATCTTCGATCTACTTCGCCACCAGTATGGGAAGACAAGATCTGCTACCTTTGATCTATTTCATGTCGATACATAAAGACAAGATCTGCTTTCTTCGATCTACTTCGCTAATACATGAAGACAAGATCTACTTTCTTCGATCTGCTTCACTGTCGGTACAGGAAGGCAAGATCTGCTATCTTCAACCTGCTCCACTACGACCCAGGGAGGCAAGGCTGGTATCTTCGATCTGCTTCGCTGTCGATGCAGGAAGACAATATCTGTTATCTTCAACCTGCTCCACTACAACCCAGGGAGGCAAGGTTAGTATCTTCGATCTGCTTCGTTGTCGATGCAGGAAGGCAAGATCTGCTATCTTCAACTTGCTCCACTACAACCCATGGAGGCAAGGCTGGTATCTTCGATCTGCTTCGCTGTCGATGCAGGAAGGCAAGATTTGCTATCTTCAACCTGCTCCACTACAACCCAGGGAGGTAAGGCTGGTATCTTCGATCTGCTTCGCCGTCAGTTCAGGAAGATAAGATCTGTTATTTTCAGCCTGCTCCGCTGCAAACCAGGAAGGTAAGGCTTTGTGATTTCACCGATTTGTTCTCTGAGGAACATGACCTGTATAATGAACCTAAATATGCCTAAGATTAGGATGGCATGATCGAAATGCATCAAATGCTCCTAACTAGACATGTGTGAATGGTGTTTGCATGAATGTAGAATGTTATTTTTGAGAATGATCCCCTTTTTCGCTTAAGTTATCATTGCTCAAATTTTATTAAGGCTTTATCACTGACGTGCTACAATGCTTTATTGCTAGGCTGGCGTCTCCACTTAGTCAGATTTCCCCCACTGTAAACCTCAAAGTTCAATCTACTAGGACCTAAAATTTGTACCATCATTCTCCCACTGCAACCCGATGGTAGAAATATATGGCTTCTTCTCAATCCACTCCTATCACAATTCAAGGATACAGAATGTAAAATTCTTTGGCCCTTTACACCATGCCTAAGGTGTCGCACCAAAGGCTCATGTGCAAATGAAGTCTTTCTGCTCTGAGGAAACCTCTTCCTATTACCTGGTGACCATTGCTCGCTTGTTTATTTTAGCTTTGTCGCCAACCTAACATCCTGTCACTTTGCTCAATCAATGTTTTTGACAACAGAATCCAGAAAGTTCTAATTAGACTCTTCCTTCTTAAATTTCCAACCTTTAAACTTGGTGCGTTCTAAACAATAGTCTTGTTTCAGGTTCTTGTATTATTTAAAAACTTCTAAAGGAATATGCAAAACTTCCCTTGTGAAAGTTTTATTAGTTCATTAATCATTATTCCAATGCAACATGCTTGCAAAAAAGGTCATAACAATAGATAGGTAAAAGTTGGTTCTGGGCATAGCTCGAAAGAAATAAATTATCAAAAATAACAAAGAAGGATAACAAAGAATTTGATTGGGAATGTTTATCTTTGAAAAGAATGAAGTATTCCAAGAACAACAAATTCAATAGTATGAAAATTGGGTGCCCCAGATATCGCAGCTTGAACTTCTCTGTACAAACTTTCTGAAGACCCTTCTGAGTTTGACATGTGTTTGAGAGATCTACAGTACTCTGTCGATGCCTCAAGATGTTGCCTACTCTTTCCTATTGACTAGATCACCACATGCCCCAATCTGATCAAGATTCAAGTTGCTCTAATCACGTCATGTCTTATTTTGATCACTATTTGAGCCGCCCTTTTCGGGTTTTCAACTCAAATCCCCTTTGGTCTCAAGGCGTCCTTTGCGGATTTTCACCTTGGCCTCTCCCTTTTGCTTTTTCTTTTTCTCTTTTATTTTTTAAAAAATATATTTAATTTTGAATCTAATGCTATTTTAATGATTAACTTAGTATTTTCCATTTTATTTTACGTTTTATATGTATTATGGCTATAAGTTTATTGAATTATATATATATATATATTATCCTTTTTAAAAAATTATAATGTATCATTATTTTGAAATTCAATATATATTGCTATTATTTCGATTTATCACACTTTTTTATATTTTAGGTAAATTCAACATGATTTGTATATATTCTTTGATATCCCTATTTTGTAATATATTTTCGAAATTCACTTTACATATTTATATGTCTTAAAGATTTATATGAAAATGTTTTTATACAATGCTATTTTATATATACATATATAATTTGTAATAAATTATTTTTATTCTATATATTATTGATTTCATATTATTTTATCTATTACCTTTAAATTCTCTCTTAAATAGATTTATGTATTTTCTTTCGAATTCATTTATTATTTATCATTCATTAGTGTATGTTTTATTTACGAATTATCGCTCCATGTTGTATATTGTCATTTATCGAATTCTATTCACTTAAAAGGCTATGTTCGATATCATTCAAGCATCAAAATCATTTTATTCAAAAATTTTCAAAATTGAGATAATACTCGTATGTAGGATTTTCAAGGAAATTGAGCCCTAACGTATTGGGTTCCAATTTTCTTCGTTAAATCTAATGATCGAGAGTTGCTCATTAATCAAAAAATAAAATGAAAAGCTTGTTGTCGGGAATTTAATATGTTGTATCCTAACGTATTGGATGTGACGTATTAATTTCTTGAGACAAATATTTTTTTTAAAAAATGATAACAAAGGAAATATTCCAAGTTTAGGATTTTGAGAAATTGTGCCCTAACGTATTGGGCCGCGATTTCTTAAATCTTAAATAAATGGATATTCTTTTAAATTCTTATTATAAGAGTATTTTGGACTAAATCATTTTTGAGGAAATAGAATGTCGTGCCCTAACGCATTGGGTGTGACATTTTCTTTCTCTGAAATGATAAGAGTCTTAATAAGTAGCGTTTTTTAGTTTTTATTAAGGATCATATTTTTAAATTTTCGACATTAAGACACTAATTAATTAATTAGGTACTAATTTTGGTCGTTACGAGGGTGCTAATCCTTCCTCGTACATAAACGACCCATTTTTCTAAAACTCGTAGACCAAAGCTGTTGTTTAGGTGATCCAATCACATATCAATAAAAGATTGGTGGCAACTCTCAATTTTTGTTCTTTTTAAAGTCGACAACTAATTTTTTTTTTCCAAAATAAAAAAATAGTTTCGACAAGATCATTTAGATTAAACAAATTCAAATAATCCAATTCATCTTTAAAAATTTAAAATCAAGATGAAAACATTTTAAAACAATACGAAATATAGATTTTTGAGAGTCAACAAGAGAGACCCTGTCTAGCATAGATGTATCATTACAAGTGAGGACTTGTAACGATACAAGTACCTCGTACTATAGCAGTGGACGTACTGATACATTTGGCTACACGTACTGATACACTATAAAATCATTTCAAAATTCACACCTTAAATATCACCACATCAAACCAAAACATCAGACACATACACAGTACAAAGTTATCCTACTTATCTACCAAGCTAGTTTATTTGGCAAGCAAGAAACCAATGATTAAAGTGCATAACCTTCTTATATTTACTTCATACTTCATCTAAGGCATTAAACCTAAACATATAATATGCACTTTAAACATAGTTTAGCCTAATAGACTTCAACAACCAGGTACAAGACACATTTTAACATTCAAAATAAACATTACAACTTTGGAAGAGTTGAAATGAGAATCTTAGATATTGCTGAAGATCACGAAGGGTACCTATTCTTTCACCTGCTAATGACCCAGAATGCCAGACACCAACAAAATAAAATCACGATATAATCAACATACAATACAAATGGATAATAATAATAATAATAATAAGTAGATAAGTTGGTGCTTAAAGCATACAAATTTAAACTATATAAATCAAAAATAGTAATTTTGAGGCTAATTAGTGACTGAACAACAGCCAAGATCAACATTGTGATCTGTTTAATTGATATTCATCAAGAACAATTAGATTTCATTTTGCAATATTGAATCAATCACCCAAATAATATGTAACCAATGGTGTACATATGGAGGAAAATTAAAACAGGAGAGGGTCAGTATTTGTTGATGCTGAGAGAAACAATTGACAAGAGAAGCTGATAGACAGTAACGGCGCTACCGTGCGGGGAGAAGGCTGGAGGCGAGATGGAGGTTGGGAAATTACGTCCATTGATTTAGGAAAGGCAAAGGGGAAATGAGAGAAACCGACGAGGGCTTGGTAGGGCTTAGCCTTAGATATATTTTTATACGGGGAAATGAATTTGGGTTGTGCTTGTTATTTTGTTTGGGTTTGGACTTTGAATAAATTGTATTGTTTATTTTGGATTTGGGTTTGGCTGAGTAATATTTTGGATTTGAGTTTGGTATATATATATATTGTTCATGCCTTTTATGAATTTCTTATTATTTAAATAGATATATATTGATTAATATTATTTAAAAAATATAAATAAATTTTTGAAAGATAATATATTTGTAATATTATGAATTATAAGAAAGAAAATTTGAAAAATAAAACTATTATAATAAAGTTTTAAATGATTTCTAATTGAGTAAACTACCAAAATAGTCACTTTTGTTTCCCTTAGGTTACATTTTAGTCACTTATGTTTGAAATGTTACGTTTTAATCACTTATGTTAACGTGTTGTAACATTTTAGTCACTGAGCCGTTAATTGTTGTTAATGATGTAATGGTAAGCTGATGTTGCACATTAAATCATCATTTTAAACAAAAAATTTAGGTTAAATTATACAATTAGTCTCCATATTTTTTTTCATTTTGAGAAATTTAATTTTTTTCTTTTATGTTAAAAGAGATGGAAAAAGAAGGAAAATAGAGGGAGAAGCATAAGAGACTAAAAAATGGGGAAGAAAAAAAAGAGAAAGTTGAAAGAACATAAAAGAAAAAAAAACTGCTCAAAACGAAAAAAATATGGGGATCAATTGTATAATTTAACATGAAATTTTTGTTTGAAATGATGATTTAACGTGTCACATCAGCTTACCATTACATCGTGAATGGAAATTTACGGCTCAATGACTAAAATGTTACAACGCGTTAACGTAAGTGACTAAAACGTAATATTTTAAACATAAGTAATTAAAATGTAACCTAAAGGAAACTAAAGTGACTATTTTTATAGTTTACCCTTTTTAATTTTAAAAATAAAGTTTAAAAGACTTTTTTAATATCTTTTAGAAATCTATATATTTAATACTTTTTAATTTTACAAACAAAGTTTTAAATAATTTCTTTCGGTACGAAACAAAGTTTTAAATAGTGTAAAAACATAAGTTTGACTTATGAAAAAAATAAAAATAAAAACAGTTCACTAACTTTTGTTCGTTGGGATAATTTTCAGGATCAAATTGAGATCTTTTGTAAATTTTAAGGGTTAATTTTTTAAAAAATTATGACCAAGTCGATATAATATGTAAAAGTTGATGGCTAAATTTGTTATTATACCGATTTTTTAACTGTCACGCTACCTCCCATCAGACATTTAATGGCACTTAACGGAAATGGGTCAAAAAAATAATTTTGATTAGTTAAGTGACCAAATTAAAAAATTGATAGTTGGTTGATAAAAAATAAAATAGGCAATAGTTGAGTAACCTGTGGTATAATTTACTCAATTATTTAAATTCAAAATTTAATATTAAATTAATATTTATTAGGTATATATTTTAAATTTCTTCTATGATTTTTTATTTATTTAAAAAACGATATATCACTTAAATTAATTTAAAATCTTAAATTAAAACATATTAAAACAAATTTAAAACAAAAACGTTTAAAGTTTATCTTTTTAGATATTATAATTAATTTAAAAAAGGTTTGTATTTTTTATTTAAATTTTGTACTAATTTTTAAAAATAGATATTATATGTAAAAATATTTTGTTGCCACATGCCAATAGGATAGGTATGACACGTGAAAAAAGAATTAGGTTATCATTGTTAACTGAGAGACTAATACCTTATAATATAAATATACTTGTCTGGATATCCGTATCATGCAAGGACCAATTGTATGCATTATTAAAATGCAATTAATTATTTTTTATGAATCTACTTAATTTTTTTATAATATTTCACTAATAATTTGAGTGTAAAATTAAATCATATTGATGTAATAGTTAACAAATGTCTTAAAAGTTTATTTAGAACTCATTGTTACTAAAATTATTTCTATATATTGTCGAAATCGTTTTTTGAAAACAAAAATTTTAGTTGTCGACTTTGAAAATAAAACTGGAGTCGCCACCGATCCTTTATTAAGGTGTGATCGGCCCACCTTAAAAATAATTTTGGTCTGCAAAATTTGAGAAAACAGGTTCGGGAGTCAGTTACGCACGAGGAAGGATTAGCACCCTCGTAACGCCCAAAATTGGTACCAAATTGATTTTTTTTAATGCCTTGGTGTCGAAAATTTAAAAAGATTTTAAAAAGAAACTTTTTATTTCATAAACGAATTAAAATAATAAGACATTCTTATTTCAAAGAAATAAAACACCACACCCAGTGAGTTACGGCCCAATGTTTTTAAATCTTCAAAATACCCGAATACTGTCTTTTGCTTTTGAAAATTTTTATTTCGAGAAGAAAATGTCATGACCAGTAAGTTAGGACCCAACATTTTGAATTCCCGAGAATAAGCTTTTATTTAAAATTTGCGAATTTATTGCAAAACAAATACTTGGCTTTCTAAATTCATCGAAAAATAATCGCAATCCAGTAAGTTAGGACACAATCTTTCCCGAGAATCATGGATGCCAAATATTTTGGAAATTTGTAAAAATATGATGATTTTAATGCTTCGATAAAACCAAAATATATTCCCCGAAAGGTATGTTAAAAGTTAATGTATAATATGAAACACAACTTTAATTTCAAACATATATGAATAAATATTTACAAATATATATACAAGTACAATATACAAGTAAATTTGCAAACAAAAAGAAAGAATGAAATTCATCTAACCAAAAAAAACTAATAAAAAAGTGCATGTATATATGTATATGAAAATCATGAAAATAAAATAAAGATAAAAAAATGTATATGTGTATATATTTATAAAATAAAAAAAATGTATAAGTATATATAAAATATAAAGTATATAAAAGTTTTAAAAAAACATAAAAATATATATATAAAACGTATGAATAAAAGATATGCATGTATTCATAAAAGCTTAAAAATATATATATTAAAAAAATGCATATATATTATATATAAAAATATGCGTATGTACTATATGAAAAAAATGCATATATGTATATATTATGTAAAAAACCATGCATGTATGAATATAGAAATAATGATAATAACCATAATAATAAATAATATAATAATAAATAAGGATATAATGATAAATATTAAAAAAATAAAAAAATAGCTAAAATGAACTAAATTGAACTTAAAAACAAAAAATTGGGTAGATTCGAAAATAAATAAAAGAGGACAAACTTGAACACGCGAACAACTATGGGGGACTAAAAGGGAAATTAATCCCACCCTCCAAAACGCTGCGCAGCGAAGGACCGAATTGAAACAGAAATGAAAGATACGGCTAAATTAAAAAAAAACAAAATGAGTTTAGTTGAAGTGCATCGCAAAAAGGAAGGGCCAATTGCGTAAATATCCCATGTGACGTCAGAACGCGCGGATCCTCCCCTCCGGGTCGGGTCACCGCGCGGGTCTGTCCATTTAAAACGGCGCCGTTTTAATTTTGTTATAAAACCAACATTTAAAAAAAAAAATTCCTGCCATGTTTTTTAAAAAAAACTTATGAATCCTAGCCTCCTCTGCTAGGGTTCCCATATTCAGCCCCCCACCGCCGCCGTTCGCGTATTTTTCCCAACCGCACGACGCCGCCGATTGAAAGGTAAACAAAACTCCTCCTTCTTCCCTTATCTTTTGTCTTAAAAAGACATGAAATGGTAACCAAAAACAGAAAAAAGATTCGAGGAAAACAAAAAGAAATAAAAACCTTCAAAATTGTATTCTGATCCTTCGTGTTTTCTAATGTTTTTCCATACAACGTTTGCCTTCCTTCTCCTTTAATCCTTCCCCCTCATTACAGATTTGATAACGGCACTTTTTATAGCCGAAAATGGAAAAGAAAAATAAATAAATAAAATCAAATAAAATCAAACAAAATCTATACTATTGCTCATTTTTTACTATTTTGTTTTGTTTCCGTTCGTTACTGCAGGTGTGGCGTGGAGCGAACGGCGCGGGGAAGGCGCGCAAGAGGCAGCGACGAACGTGGCTGCTGTTGAGGGCGGCGGCTGGTGATTTTTCTGCTTAGGGTTTCAATTTTTTTAGTTTTTTGGGCTAGGTTTGGTTTGGGCTTAGGTTTAGTTTATTGGGTTTGTTTATTTGCTTGGGCCCGGGCATTATTGGGCTTGTACAGCTGCCCCTCTTTGCTCATTATCGTGTAACGGGAATAGAGCAATGACTAAAAGCCCAATTGTGCCCGGTCTTACTGAGCCTCGCCTTCTTCAGTGCTTTTCTTCTTCAAGTAACCACATTCCCTCCTACTGCATCTTCAGAGGTATAGGAACTGGTGCTTCGATCTACCCTATTGCAAGGTCAAGGAGATAGGATTCGTATGTTGTAGCTTCTCAATTTGCTATATTTAATCTGCTCCACTGCAACTTCAGGGAGATAAGACTTATAGCTTGAACTTGTTCTGCTACAATTTAAAGATAAATCTGACGCGATCTGCTCTACTGCAACTTCAGAGAGATGAGATTTATGGTTTTAATCCGCTCCATTGAAATTTCAAGGATATAGGATTGGCTTCAATGTACTCCACTGTAACCTCAGGGAGGTAAAATCTGTCATCTTCGATTTACTCCACTACTGCCTAGGGAGATAAGATCTGTAATCTTCAATCTATTCCACTGCTGCCCAGGGAGATAGAATTACTGGCTTCAATATACTCCGCTGCAACCTCAGGGAGGTAAAATCTGTCATCTTCGATCTGATCCACTACTGCTTAGGGAGATAAGATCTGAAATCTTCAATATATTCCACTGCTGCCTAGGGAGATAGAATTACTGGCCTCAATGTACTCCACTGTAACCACATGGAGGTAAAATCTGTCATCTTCGACCTGCTCCACTACTGCTTAGGGAGACAACATCCAAAATCTTCAATCTATTACACTGCTGCCCAGGGAAGTAGAATTATTGGCTTCAATATACTCCACTGCAATTTCAGGGAGGTAAAATCCGCCATCTTCGATCTGTTCCACTACTGCTTAAGGAGACAAGATCTGAAATCTTCAATCTATTCCGCTGCTGCCCAGGGAAGTAGAATTTCTAGTTTCAATGTACTCCACTGCAACCACGGGGAGGTAAAATCTGTCGTCTTCGACTTGCTTCGCTATCTATGTAGGAAGGCAAGATCTAAAATCTTCAGTCTATTCCACTGCTGCCCAGGGAGATGGAATTATTGGCTTCAATGTACTCCACTGTAACCACAGGGAGGTAAAATTCACCATCTTTGATCTGCTCCTCTACTGCTTGGGGAGACAAGATCTGAAATCTTTAATCTATTCCACGCTGCCCAGGGAAGTAGAATTACTAGCTTCAATGTACTCCACTGTAACCTCTGGGAGGTAAAATTCACCATCTTTGATCTGCTCCACTACTGCTTAGGGAGATAAGATCTGTAATCTTCAATCTATTCCACTACTGCCCAGAGAGATAGAATTACTGGCTTCAATGTACTCCACTGTAACCTCAGGGAGGTAAAATCCGCCATCTTCGATCTATTCCACTACTGCTTAGGGAGATAAGATTTGTAATCTTCAATCTATTCCACTGCTGCCCAAGGAGATAGAATTACTGGCTTCAATGTACTCCACTGTAACCACAGGGAGGTAAAATCTGCCATCTTTGATCTGCTCCACTACTGTTTAGGGAGACAAGATCTGAAATCTTCAATCTATTCTGCTGCTGTCCAGGGAAGTAGAATTACTGGCTTCAATGTACTCCACTGTAACCTCAGGGAGGTAAAATCCGTCATCTTCGATCTACTCCACTACTGCTTAGGGAGATAAGATCTGTAATCTTCAATCTATTCCACTGCTGCCCAGGGAGATAGAATTACTGGCTTCAATGTACTCTACTATAACCTCAGGGAGGTAAAATCTGCCATCTTTGATCTGCTTCGCTGTCTATGCAGGAAGGCAAGATCTGTTATCATCACTGATCTGTTCTCTAAGGAACATGACCTGTATAATGAACCTAATTATGCCTAATGATTAGGATGACATGATCAAAATGAATCAAATGCTCCTAACTAGACAGATGTGAATGGTGTTTGCATGAATGCAGAATGTCATGAAAATGATATTGTAACGTTTGAGTTATTATTACTCCAAGTTTATTAAGGTTTCCTCACTAATGAGCTATAACACATTCTTGCTCAGCAAGCATCTCCGAAAAACATTTAACTAGATTGCCCCCCACTGTAAACCTCCAAGTTTGATACACTGGGATGCAAAATATGTACCATCTTCCTCCTGTTGTAACCCAAGAGTAAAAAGATTCGGCCTTTTCTCAATCATCTGCTATCACAATTCAAGGATACATGATGTGAAACTTTTTGGTCTCTTACACCATTCCCAAGGTGTTGTACCAAATGCTGATGCACAAATGAATAAATCTTCTCTAAGAACAACTTCTTCATATTACTCGGTGATCATTGCTTACTTGTTCATTGAAGCTTTGTCACCAACACGACATCTTGCCATTTTGTTCAATTAATACTTTAGACAAGAAAATTCAAAGGGATAGCCTTAATTTAGACTCTTCTTTATTAGATTTCCAACCTGGTACGTTCTAAACAATAGTCCTGTTTGAGGTTCCTATATTATTCAGAAACTTCTAGAGTAATGTGCAAAACTTCCCTTGTGAAAGTTTTATTAGTTTATTAATCATTATTCTAATGCCTCATACTTGCAAAAATATCATGGATAAGAATAGAGTTGGCTCTGAGCATAACTCGAAATGAATAAATTATCAAGGATAATAAAGACGGATAACAAAGAAATTGATTTAGGAATGCGTATCTTGGCAATGAATGAAGTGTTCCAAGAATAGCAAAAATTGTATAAGGATTAGGTGCCCCAGACATCGCAGCTTGAACTTCTCTGTACAAACTTTCTAAAGACCATTCTGAGCTTAACATGTGTTTAGGAGATCTATAGTACTTTGTCGATGCCCCAAGATGTCGCTTACCCTTTCCTATTGATTCAGGTATAGTAAGACCACTGCATGCCCCACTCTGATCAGTATTTGAGCTACTCCGATAATCTCTGGCCCCATTCCGATCAATATTTGAGCCGCCCTTTTTAGGTTTTCAACTTAAATCCCCTTCGGTCTAAGGCGCTCTTTGCGGGTTTTCACCATAGCCTCTCCATTCTTACTTTTTCATTTTTCATTTTCATCTTTTCATTTTTTCACATCACTTCTTTTTTTTTTTGGACTCAAACTTCCCTTTGCGGGTTTTTACCTTGGTCCTCTCATTCTTTAAGCGGAGAATTTCCTGACTGAATCTGGGTTTACAGGACTTTACAGGTTTATCATCCATCTCGCTCAAAATCAAAGCTCCTTTAGAAAAAAAAACCTTCTCTATAATCATAAGGTTCCTCCCAATTTGACATTCGTTTCCCTCTATAATATTTTTTGTAGATGGAGGATCTTCAACCTTTGGTCACCCTTTTGTTATAGGCTTGCATAATTTATTTCTTGGTACATCTGACCATGATGAATAGTTTCTAGCCTTTTTCTTTAAGTAGATTCAACTAATCGTATCGGGATTGGATCTTCATCCTACTTCAGCTCAGTCAAAACCCGAAGAGAAAGAATTTCAACTTCAATGAAAAAATTGTGATAAACTGAAAAGAGTGGCATTGCCCTGGTAGAGTTTTCACTGCACCATTCATGATATTCACCTTGAACATACTGTGAATTTCTGATATCGTGCTGTTGTTCAGATTGCCATAACAGCGCTTAAACCGGGCACATCCTGGTATGTCCTTGCGAATGCATCTTTGAATGCTTGAAGTAACCCAACAACGTCTTGCTTTGTTTTTTCGGTTATGCATGTTACCTCAAGGTCACAGTCTCTATTGTCTCCTCGTGAGGTAAAATTTCATTCCTGCTCTACCATCCTTAACAAGTCAGGAGATAAGCTACAATTTATGACATCTTCAAAGTCATGAGATCCCTCTAAACACATGTCTCACTCAAAAGGCAATTTTGAGTCTGTAGCAGCATCACTCATGTCATTGATATTTGGGGACCCATAGTGGGTACCAAAGAATATACAAAAGAATGTATGAATATATATGAATGAACGAATGAATGATTTGGCAGGAGAAATCCAATAGAATGAAGAAAACGTAAAGACTGAAAGAACATTTGCTCAAAGATGATTGCAATAATGTAGTCATTAAAATAATAATATTCAGACGTCAGCCTATTTCACAAAGAAATTCTTATTGCTTCTAGGCTAAAAGCAACAAGTGTGTTCTGAACATTACTCTAACAAACTCTAAATACTATAAGGTTTCTTCTGCGGTCCAATTATTTAGAACACTCTCAGGTTTACAAGGGCGAATATCTGACAAGGACCCTTCTTCAGTTGTTTCTTCGTATATGTCTCTGATGTGAACACCCCCAACATCTCTTCATATATTGCATCCACTCTATTGTCAATCATGATTGGGAAGTGGATTTTTTGCACTTGATGAGTCATCAAGCTTGACAATACCCATGTTGATGAGTTTTTCAACTAGCTTTTTGAAGGTAATGCAATTCTCGATTAAGTGCCCTGTAATTCCTGCATGGTAGTCACATTGTGCGTTCGCATCATATCACTTGGGATACGGAGGTTGTAGGGGTTTTAAGTAGGAAGGAGAAACAACGTGTGCATCGAATAAGCTTTGGTACAGCTCCTTATACGACATCGGAATTAGCATGAACTGGAGCTTCTCAGTACCTGGTTTCACTCCAGATTCCTGTCTCAATGAACTTTGTTGACTAGCAACCCCCTTTCCTAGATGACTTACAGCAACTGATTTAGAGTAACCTGTGTCGTTCACCTTATTTTCTCTTCTCCTTAAGGCTGACCGCTTATTACTCTCTTCCGCCTCAATTTTTCCGCTTCTTATAGCATTTTCAATCATTTCACCATTCATAATTATGTCAGAAAAGCTTTTTGTAGCATTTCCTAACATATGCGTAATGAATGGGGCTTTCAGTGTGTTAATGAACAGCATGGTCATTTCTTTCTCTAAGAGCGGTGGCTGAACTTGGACTGCGACCTCCCTCTATCTCTGTGCGTACTGCCTAAAGCTTTCACTCGGCTTCTTCTCCATATTCTGAAGGGTGATTCTATCAGGAGCCATGTCTGTCACATGACTATATTGTTTCATGAACGATTGTGCCAAGTCCCTCCATGAACCAATCGTGGTACGACTCAACTGATTGTACCATTTGGACGCTGCCCCAGTAAGGCTGTCTTGGAAACAATGTATCAAGAGTTGATCGTTGTTAACATATCCCGCCATTCGTCTGCAGAACATGGTGATGTGAGCTTCTGGGCAGCTTGTCCCATTGTACTTTTCAAATTCAGGCATCTTAAACTTATGAGGAAGTACTAAATCTGGTACTAAACTCAGCTCTTTTGCGTCAATGCCTAGATAACTCTCAGTGACCTCCATCGCCTTGAACTTCTCCTCGAGCCACTTACACCTTTCCTCTAACTGTTTCGGTAACTCCTCCTTCATTCTTTCCTTCTCAACCACTTCATCAAAGTCAGGAATGACAGAGTTAACAGGATTATTTTCAGGATTAGAACCCGGTCCAGTTTGGAGGTTCTAAATACCAGCCCAAAACTGCTGAGGCATAATAGTGACAGTAGATTTGCGCGGGTATTCAGCTTGGGCTCGCATATGTGGAGGGGTGAAACCTGGAGGGTAAAGAATTTCATCATCATTTCCCTCATCGACATTTGCCATGGGGCCCTTTCCTTTATCACTTCCCTTAGTTATCAGTTGGGTTAACTTTTCCACTATATCTTCTTGGGATTCTCGCATCTTCTCAGACATCTCTTGTTTCATCTTGTCTAACCGCTCCTGCATTTGTAGCTGAAGCCGGTCTTGCATCTCCTTCTGGTACTGTTCGAGCTTTTCTAATCTCTGATCCATATCTTTTGTCTTTGCTCGAGTGCCGTAACGGTGTCGGGTTGGTTGATTGGTTTCCAGGTTAACTGAGTAATAATTTTAATTAATTAGGATCAATTAAAGGTTTTTAATGTATATGATGCGATGCATGAGATGAATGCATAAAGAGACATTAATTCTGATTCAATTCCATTTAGAAAACTTTACTAGAAGACAAATTTCTTCACATAAAGCGGATATATATACGGCTTTGCCCTCATACTCCAAGCAAAGACATCTTCTCCTTCTTCATCTAGATGTTAAGATAAACCTCGTGAACTTCCAAAGGATGTCACTGCTAGCTCCTTCTGCTTGATTCTGGTCGCAATCCGTTGTCTGCCTATCCTCGTAATGCTCATTAGCTTCTTTAAGAAATTTGGAATGTTGAAAGCTCTTAGACAATCATCTTGAATCCTCGGGCCCCGAAGTAAAGTCACGAATTCTTCCATCACCCTTCTTGTATTTCTTGGAATATATTCAGGCTGCCGTACTATTTTCCATTTTATCAAGAAACCTGTTTTCTTATGATAGGCTTTCTAAATTAGTAATCAAACTTGAATCAACATCTCTTCTCTACAATGCAAATGCAATGCAATCATAACCAAAACAAAACAAAACGGGTTAGTATCAGGTATAAACATTAAATCCAATACAATCAAGAAATAATAAAAACTCCTAGTCAGGTATCTACTAAGGTTTAGAGTAATTCTACCTAGGGTAAGTTCCTAAGGTTCACTATATGCGGTTTGGCTTCTAAGGTAAAGGTACCCGAACCAGCAGATTCCTCGATCTTCACCCATTATAGGCTCATATGGATCGAGTTCAGTTCAGGGGGATACATTTCCCTATGGCTGCACGGAGATGAAAATCTCACGAAGACATAGGTACGGATGTATCCCGGAAGCGGTCCACTACCCTGCACGGAGGTGAAAACCTCACGAAGGACTAGTTTCTCGCTCCCACTTAAAGGGTAAAATGTAAAATGCAATGCAAAGTTGCCAACACCATGATGAAAAAATCAATGAGTGCGAAGGGAACTCATGAATTATTTAAAAAATTTTGATTTTTGACAAAAAGACAAAACGTAATCAATTTATGGCTCGACTCTCTAAGGTCCCCAGCGGAGTCGCCAAGCTGTCGAAACCGTTTTTTGAAAACAAAAATCTTAGTTGTCGACTTTGAAAATAAAACTGGAGTCGCCACCGATCCTTTATTAAGGTGTGATCGGCCCACCTTAAAAATAATTTTGGTCTGTGAAATTTGAGAAAACAGGTTCGGGAGTCAGTTACGCACGAGGAAGGATTAGCACCCTTGTAACGCCCAAAATTGGTACCAAATTGATTTTTTTAATGCCTTGGTGTCAAAAATTTAAAAATATTTTAAAAAGAAACTTTTTATTTCATAAACGAATTAAAATAATAAGACATTCTTATTTCAAAGAAATAAAACACCACACCCAGTGAGTTAGGGCACAATGTTTTTAAATCTTCAAAATACTCGAATACTGCCTTTTGCTTTTGAAAATTCTTATTTCGAGAAGAAAATGTCATGACCAGTAAGTTAGGACCCAACATTTTGAATTCTCGAGAATAAGCTTTTATTTAAAATTTTGCGAATTTATTGCAAACAAATACTTGGCTTTCTAAATTCATCGAAAAATAATCGCAATCCAGTAAGTTAGGACACAATCTTTCCCGAGAATCATGGATGCCAAATATTTTGGAAATTTGTAAAAATATGATGATTTTAATGCTTCGATAAAACCAAAATATATTCCCCGAAAGGTATGTTAAAAGTTAATGTATAATATGAAACACAACTTTAATTTCAAACATATATGAATAAATATTTACAAATATATATACAAGTACAATATACAAGTAAATTTGCAAACAAAAAGAAAGAATGAAATTCATCTAACCAAAAAAAACTAATAAAAAAGTACATGTATATATGTATATGAAAATCATGAAAATAAAATAAAGATAAAAAAATGTATATGTGTATATATTTACAAAATAAAAAAATGTATAAGTATATATAAAATATAAAGTATATAAAAGTTTTAAAAAACATAAAAAAATATATAAAACGTATGAATAAAAGATATGCATGTATTCATAAAAGCTTAAAAATATATATATTAGAAAAATGCATATATATTATATATAAAAATATGCGTATGTACTATATGAAAAAAATGCATATATGTATATATTATGTAAAAAACCATGCATGTATGAATATAGAAATAATGATAATAACCATAATAATAAATAATATAATAATAAATAATGATATAATGATAAATATTAAAAAAATAAAAAATAGCTAAAATGGACTAAATTGAACTTAAAAACAAAAAAATGGGGTAGATTCGAAAATAAATAAAAGAGGACAAACTTGAACACGCGAACAACTATGGGGGACTAAAAGGGAAATTAATCCCACCCTCCAAAACGCTGCGCAGCGAAGGACCGAATTGAAACAGAAATGAAAGATGCGGCTAAATTAAAAAAAACAAAATGAGTTTAGTTGAAGTGCATCGCAAAAAGGAAGGGCCAATTGCGCAAATATCCCATGTGACGTCAGAACGCGCGGATCCTCCCCTCCGGGTCGGGTCACCGCGCGGGTCTGTCCATTTAAAACGGCGCCGTTTTAATTTTGTTATAAAACCAACATTTAAAAAAAAATTTCCTGCCATGTTTTTAAAAAAAAACTTATGAACCCTAGCCTCCTCTGCTAGGGTTCCCATATTCAGCCCCCCACCGCCGCCGTTCGCGTATTTTTCCCAACCGCACGACGCTGCCGATTGAAAGGTAAACAAAACTCCTCCTTCTTCCCTTATCTTTTGTCTCAAAAAGACATGAAATGGTAACCAAAAACAGAAAAAAGATTCGAGGAAAACAAAAAGAAATAAAAACCTTCAAAATTGTATTCTGATCCTTCGTGTTTTCTAATGTTTTTCCATACAACGTTTGCCTACCTTCTCCTTTAATCCTTCCCCCTCATTACAGATTTGATAACGGCCCTTTTTATAGCCGAAAATGGAAAAGAAAAATAAATAAATAAAATCAAATAAAATCAAACAAAATCTATACTATTGCTCATTTTTTGCTATTCTGTTTTGTTTCCGTTCGTTACTGTAGGTGTGGCGTAGAGCAAACGGCGCGGGGAAGGCGGGCAAGAGGCAGCGACTAACGTGGCTGCTATTGAGGGCGGCGGCTGGTGATTTTTCTGCTTAGGGTTTCAATTTTTTTAGTTTTTTGGGCTAGGTTTGGTTTGGGCTTAGGTTTAGTTTATAGGGTTTGTTTATTTGCTTGGGCCCGGGCATTATTGGGCTTGTACATATATATAATATGATATTATGTATGTATGCATGCATGCTATCGTATATATAATAAACAAAAGAACTAAACAAGATTACTTCTTTTTCCCATTTCTCGAATGATAAAATCAATAAAAAATAATTGTTATATTTATATTTGATTCTTAAATTAATTTAAATTAAATTAAATTAATTAGTATATAATGTGATAAAATTAAATTAAATTAAAATATTATATAATGTTATTAAATTAAATTAAAATATTATATAATGTTATTAAATTAAGTTAATAATGGGTCATACTATTCCACATCTCAATGTTTTTATATATGCTTCCTAAAATTTTTTATATAATATATATGATATATGATATAATATATACGGTTGTTGCATGTAATTATATTATTTTGTGATTTGCGTTGAGATTTAAATTTTAAATTTTAATTGTAAGTTAATGTACAATGTTCAAAGTTATTATTATTATTATTATTATTATTATTATTATTATTATTAATGGCAAGGAAATCATATTTAAAACTTAATTTAAAAAATGAGACCCACTTTAAATATAATAAAAAATGAAATATTTTAGACCTCAAAGAACTATCTCAGAATTCAAAGTTTTCATATATGCTCTCATCTTTTCTATAATATATATGATATATGATTTAATATGTGTATTAAAGTTAGTTTTATCAGTTAAAACGATATTGAAATCCAAAATCGACACCGAACCAAAATTACATGGGTTAACTGACCACTGCAACTGAGCTAAAACTGAAATCAACCAAGACCGAATCGAAAAATGCCGAATTTGATTGGTTCGGTTGATTTAGTAGATTTTCATCGAATTTTTCTCACCTCTACTAATATTTCTTGTAACACCCCTCGCCGGGTCCGAGTTACAGGATACTATAGTCATTGCTAGAGCAACTATTGTCAAATAAACTGTAAATAAATCAATCAAACATTCAATCATGTCATAAACACATTCTCATTATGATACACAATTGAATCTGAGCCTTAATCGAGCTTAAGAAAGCTTTTTTGTTGACTTGAGTACGGAATAGGACCAAATTGTAAAGTTTTGAAAATTTAAGGTCGACGTAGTGATGTCGCCAAACAGTTGGGCCCATGTGCTAGGCCATGTAACTTACTGACTTGCATCTTAAAGGAAACATCAGATGACACACGACCGTGTCGTCAGACCATTTGAACCCAAAATTTACTTAAAATCAAACATTTTCAAAACCATTTCATGCATAAATATTCAATCCATTTGTGCACACTTTAAAGGGACCTAAACATCATCTAAACATACATCAAGATGCCATTTTCAAGATCCTAGTTCAACTAACCAATATGTCATTCAAATGCACCACAATTATAGCAACACAACATTTACCAAAACATGTGAACATTACCTAATTCCATGCATAAAGACATCTTTCTATTATATGCTTAAAACACAACATAATTGGCCATTTCCAAATCAACATCTTATACCAAAATGCCATACACATCAATTAGCAAAAAATGACTAAAAGGACTTACCTAATCAAGCATTATAAGTCCATCAACCATACTTAAACATCAATTCACAAACATACCAAATTACCATTTACATATTCATCAAAGCACCATTATAACCACCTTATACATGTTAATATTGTCATTTTCCAAACATAATAACCTTGTTCAAATATGAACTAAAACATGTCACAAGTAACCATTTTCAAATCATCATTAATATGCCTAGAGAACCAAATCAACAAGCACTTTAAAGTAACCAAAATCACATAACTTGGTAAGACATCAAGGTGTACCAAACCAACATAGCTTTCCAAAGCTTATACATACCAAAACACCATTACCACATGCATCATAATGACATTACAAATTACCCTATACATGCCATTATAAACCTTAGCCAAATTACTCAAAAAATATCTAATTGAACACTGGATAGTGTGATAGATCTCTGACGAACTTTCAATCGATCGAGCTTTCGATAATCTGTAAAGCAAAGAAAAATAACTATGTAAGCAATGAATACTGAGTAAGCCCGTATAAACTTTAAACTTAACATATCATTTCAATAATAAACCTTATAGAATAAGTATAAACCTTTACCAATGTCATAAGCTTAATAAAAGCCTATATAACACCATCAAACTCACAAGTTAACATACTTGTTCATGATATATATTAAATCAACCATATATATATAAACATAACATTAAATTCATCATCATTACCATATGATCATGTTTAATTCCATTTGATTACTTACTGTTTCCAATACCATGAGTTTAATATAAGCCTATTCAAGTATCATCAAGCTCACGTGTTAGTAGATTCATTAACCATCATATAAACTCAATTATAACATAAATAGATTTCATAAGATACATTACATAAGTATCAACCTTTTCATACCGTTATGAACCTTTCTATTAAGTCATCTACCGTTTCATTCCTTTTCTTACGCATTGAACCATCTAGAATTACATCGAATACTCAGGAAAGCTCACACGAATTGTGCCTTTACATATAACCGTAACCTTTCCTTTACATCAATGCTCACACGAGTTGTGAAATGAGCCTGCTCACATGAGTTGTGGGTTAGAATGTAAGCTACACGATGCTGCTAACACAAGTTGTTAAGAATCTGCAACAAATGCAGGACCTCAGCCATTGGTAGGACATTTAATACCAGCACCCGAAACATGAAATCCTTAATGACATGTCATTTGTATCCTAAGAATTTTTAAGGTTCAATCGGGACTCGATATCTATCAATTCATCGTAATATGGATACGTTCAAATATATATTGATTCATTTACATTAAAAACAACATGGTAAACATTTAATTTAATTAATATTATAATGATTACAGTTCATATGAACTTACTAGACTAAATTGCAGCAACAACTAAATAGATGGGCTATTTGGTAATTTTCTCTTCTCCTCGATTTTCTATTCGTTCTTAATCTAAAATAATAATTCCATTCAATTCAAAAAATTGCCCCCAATATTTTATTTTTTATAATTTAGTCCCCAAGCCCAAAACATGCAAATTCATCATTATTATTCAATTTCATGATTAGCTGAATTGTTTGGAATCATATTGTAGCCCATATTTATTGTTAATTTACAACAAGTCCTTTTACTTTTACTAAATTCAAATTTTAGTCCTTAAACATTAAAATTATCAAAAATTACTTTACAAAATACTCCTATCTAGCAACCAAGCTTAAGATTCCACCATAAAATTCAAGAACATCTCAAATTCATTAATGACACATTCCATAACATTTGAAAATTTAACAAATTAACCCCCTGGATTAGCTAGATTAAGCTAATATAAGCCTAAAAACATAAAAATCATTGAAAACAGAAATCAAAACTCTTACCATGCATGAAATAGAAGCTTGGTCGATTCTCAAGCTTAAAACCATGGTGATTTCGGCTGCTACTAAACCAAAGGAAGATGATACTAATTTTTTCTTTTCTTTTTATTTGTTTTAGTTATTATTTAGTTTAATTACAATTTTATCCATTAAAAATTAACCTTTAAAATAATCTAATAATGTCTAAAACCATCCATCACCAAGCCATAAGGTATAATTACCAATTTAGTCCAACAATTCACCTTTTCATAACCATTTGACCTATTTAATTAATAGAAATCAACTTTTGTAGCTTTTACAATTTAGTCCTTTTTAATTAATTAACTATCTAAACATTAAAATTTCTTAACGAAACTTTAATAAAACCTTAATAATATTTTGTAAATATTTAATAAAATATTTATGACTCGGTTTATAGAAATGAGGCCCCAATACCTCATTTTCTAAAACCATTTAACTTTAGGGTCATACCACTTGAACCTAATGATTTATTCAAATAATATAATTTGCCAATTCAAAATTTATTTTAATACTACAATTGACTCATAAGTATTAAATAATAATATTTACGAGCTTGCTTGTTGGATCTGTGGCCCCAAAACCACTGCTTCAAACACCACTGAAAAATAGGTTGTTACAATACCAATTCAAATCATATAAGTAATCTTACATGTATACCAAAGCTTTATATTCAAATCATTCACTAATACCATATTTGATCATCAAATACATCTTGTGTCATCTCGTTTTCTCTTTTCATATTAATAGTATTATCGGATGAAACTCAGTAAATGAACTTGAATACACTAATACTAACCACATTTGTTGCTCGTTTGAACTGAACATAAATTCATGTCAGGTTACCCATCTGAGCTAAACCACAATAAGTTATCCCAACAGTTGGGATGTCAAAAATTCCTTTGGGACTATGGTAAGAGGAGGAGCCCGCCATGGACTAAATAAAATAGAAATGGTCGTCTAGGGGGAAATATTCAAGGATCAGTAAAAGGGTAGGTAGAAAAACTACCTTGTAGAAACATGGTAAAAGGAAAAATCAACATTAAGAATAAATAGAATAAATAATACAAAGTAAAGAAATGATAGAGTCTGTAGAAATGGCGAGAAAATCAGAGGAACTATCAAGGCTAAACAAAGGCTGATAGAATGGCTGGAAGGTAATCACTCAATGATCTATTTGCCAATGGACATGATCAGGAATAAGATAAAGTCCGCTACTGTAACTGCCTTAACCTGTTTTCGTCACCAGTATAGGGTTACAGAGCATTACCGTACAATAAAAAACATTTAAACTTCAAACTATTCAACATTTTAATCATATCATAACTGTTCTAAATCATGCATACTATCCTTAAGTTGAGCCCTCGATGCCCTAAAAATAACTTAAAAGCAATTCAGGACCTATTTGAAACAATTTGAAAAGTTTAGGAAAAAGTCACAGAATTTTAGACAAAGGGTCACATGGCCGTGTGCCTCACACGGCTGAGACACACGCTCGTGTCTCAGACCATGCAACCTTCAAACTAGGGACACACGGTCATGTCCCAGCTCGTGTCCTCACCTATGTAACTCTCTGAGTAGGGTCACACGGCCGTGTAACTCTCTGAGTTGCCCCACATGCCCGTGTGCCAGACCGTGTAACTCACTGAATTTAACCTAATATATCATTAAATGACACACGTCCGTATTGCCAGGCCGTGTGTCTTACACGGCTGAGTCACACGCTCGTGTCTCAGGCCATGTGGACCCAAATTTACCTAAAAGCAAACCATTTCCATGTCCATATCATACCTGACCTTTCAACCCATTTAAGCATACTTCAAGGAAACCTAAACATTACCAAAACATACACCAAAATGCCATTTCAAAGTTCTAATACAACTAACCAATATGCCATTCAAAGGCACCTCAAACACGTACAAACATCACCTACCTAAACATGTCAAAAATACAACAATCCAAGCATCATGTTCTAGTTCAATACTCATCAAAACATACCACAAATATGACCATTGATATTCTATTCCAAACTTACCATAAAGAGCCATACAAACATGCATATTAAGATAACCAAAATGACACAATTTGACAAGGCATCAAATGGTACCAACTAAGTTAACTTCCAAAACTTATACATGCCAAAATACCAACTAAACATTTATCAAAGCACAATACAATTCATCCTATACATGTCATTATAAACCTTGGCCAAAACGTTCAAAAACTACCGAAATGTCTCCTGGATAGTGTGATAAAATCTCCGATCAGCTTCCAACCAAATTTGGCTTCTGATAATCTATAAAACATTAGAAAGAAACTGTGTAAGCAATTAATGCTTAGTAAACTCATATAAATTAAAAACTTACCTTACTATTTCATTTGCATAATATAAAGCATAAGTGTAATATAATCCAACCATAAGCTTGGCATAAGCCTATACCTCACCATTCAATACACAAGTTAGCATACTTGTACATAATTCAAATGATCTAAACATAAGATAAGTCATTTTCTATCTGAAATACATCATTTAGTTCATGCCTTCTTTCCATAATATTACGCTTAATTCCATTTGGGAACTTACCATTTCAATCTTACTTCTTACCCGTTGAACCATCTAGAATTTCATCGGATACACGGGAAAGCTCACACGAAGTGTGCCTTGCATATAACCTTAACCTTTCCTTTACATCATTTCTCACATAAGCTATGAAATGGGCCTGCTCATACGAGCTGTGGGTCGAAATGTAAGCTACACGATGCTGCTCACATGAGCTGTAGAGTATCCACAACAAATGCAGGACCTCAACCATCGGTAGGACATTTAAGCCCAACACCCGAAACATAAAATCCCTAATGAAATGTCATTCGTATCCTAAGAATTCCTAAGGTTCAATCGGGACTTTATATTTGTCATAGTATTGATAGGTTTATACATCAATCCATTCATATTATAGTTAACATAATAACATTCAATTTAAATAATATTAATACGTTAACCGTTCATACGAACTTACCTCGATGACTAGGGGAATAAAAATTAGGTTGAATTAATCCGAAGCTTTTGTTTTTCCTCGATCTAGGTCCGTATGTGGTTTATCCTGATCTCAAAAATAC
This sequence comes from Gossypium hirsutum, assembly GCF_007990345.1. Taxonomy (NCBI): domain Eukaryota; kingdom Viridiplantae; phylum Streptophyta; class Magnoliopsida; order Malvales; family Malvaceae; genus Gossypium; species Gossypium hirsutum. The sequence goes on from NC_053448.1 coordinate 9,028,188, forward strand.
TAACACGCAAGAACAATGTTAGCCGAACCTTCAAAGCACCAAAAATAGTGTTTCTCTTCAATCTTTCGACAGGGAAAAACCATTTAGAAAGACAATACCATCTTTTCTTTGTTTTAGTTTAATTTTAATTATAAAATTACTACTTTAAATTTTGTTATTAACATTAAAATTCACTTAAATTATGTCCATATTTGTCCACTAACTTTAAAAATAGTACAATTACTATTTAAGTCCATTCACTTTAAAGTTTCATAGCCATTTGACCCTTTTAACTAATAGAACTCAACTTTTGCATCTTTTATGATTTAGTCCTTTTTACCTAATTAATCAAACAAACATCAAAATTTCTTAACGAAATTTTAATACGACTTTAATTTTATCCCATAGATATTAAAATAATAAAAAATAATCTACCCGTCAGAATTGTGGTCCCAAAACTACTGTTCTGATTTTACTAAAATGTGCTCTAGGCATTATTGAAACATAATAAGGAGTTGAGAAGGAAGGTAAACTTTGACACTTCTAATTTTCATGACAATATGAATGTGAAAGAAGAAGCTCTGGGCATGAATGCAAGAGAATGGAAAAGTGCAATGGATGAACAACAACGAGATGTTAGAGCATTGCACCCTAAATCTCAAGACATGGATTGGCTATTTTTTTCTAACAATCTATTGGCCTCGGAGATAGCAGCGATGTACTTGCCACGTGATTTTAAGGTCTCAAAGAATATGTTTGAATGGAGAAGGGACCCGCGAGCCCACTTGATGCAGTAAAATGATTACATGAACATATTAGGAGCATTAGATTCAGTAAAATGTAAGGCTTTTTCCATGACACCTAAAGGAAGTGCAAAGGACTGGTATTTATCCCTTCCCAAATGCTCAATGTAAAGCTTTTCTCAGTTATGACAAATGTTTTTATGGAAATTCAGAGCCCAGAGAGCGATCATAAGTACACATAAGGGACTGATGTCGGTCAAACAGAAAGAGGGTGAGTCCCTCCAAGATTATGTTAAGCGGTTTCATGTAGTGACTCTGAACACGAAGAATTTGGACAATCAATGGGCTATTGATGCCTTCATAATAAGGGTACAAAATGATCACGTGTAATACTCACTTCCTGATAACATATTGCAGAGTCTGGTTGTTTTGTATGAGCACGCCCACAAGTTTGCAAAAGCAGATGAGATCAAGAAGGCATCACGTGGCACTTTTTAGAGGGAAGACAGGCAATTTAAAAATCGTGAGGAAGCTCGTAACAAGAAGGGTCCTCTTAACCAATCGTTGCAAGCGAGAGGTGATGGACAACAAAAAAATCAAGCGTAAAGTGATTCTCCTAGGACTCCTCAGAGATCTTAATTAGAGCATACCAAGAGATACAACCCCCTCTACAGGTTCGAAGTTTATACTCCTTTGAACGCTATTCACACTTACATTTTGAACTAGGTAAAAAGTCTTAGAATTCTGCCTAAGACATCTCCAATGAGGCACAATACATGGAGATCTAACTGGAGAGACAAATGTGCCTTCCACAATGATGTTGGGCACAAGACCGAAGACTATTTCACTTTAAAGGATGCCATCAAGAAAGTAATGAGAAACGATGAGCTCATCGAGTTTGTTGATCAGGGTGTTTCCCAACAAGTTCAGAGTTCGCGGGGTGATCTTAAGGGTAAATAGAAGGTTAGGGGTACCATCCATGTAATAGTTGGAACAAATGAAGAGTGGGTGACCTTTAACACTAAGAGGAAGTCACACCTCAAGGGTATCATATCTATCGGTTTACCCAAGAGGTCGCGCCAGCAAGAAAGGTGGAAGGTGGACTTCACTTATGAGGATAAAAAGTTAGTATGTGATAAAGATGGCAACGATCCTATGGTAATGACAGTAACAATTATCGGTTTTGAGGTGAAAAGGATTCTTATGGATAGTGGGAGCACCATTGAGGTTCTAACTTGGGATAATTTTTAGAAAATAGTATTGAAGGAGAAGACACTGAAGAAGGCGAGCCCATTGTATAGTTTTGTGAATCACCTCATCGAAGTAAAATGCTCTATTACATTGCCAGTAACTTTGGGAGATGGCTAGCACACCACTACGGAGTATGTTTAGTTTTTTGTGGTGGATCATCCTATGGCTTATAATGCTATCTTTGGACGCCCGATCATGAGGATGGCAAGGATAATAGTGCCTACTTTCTGTATAAAAAATAAAGTTTCCCACTAAGAGTGGGGTGGGTTACATGTAACCGGATCAAAGAGTAGCCAGACAATGTCACATGTTATTGGTACAACAGACTCATAAACAAGAATAGTGATGGTAGGGTTCACAGCAGCCTAAGCTAGATGTTCAGTTGTTAGATTTGGATAGCTTGGATAACAGATGCGAGGAGTGAGCTAAGAAGCTAGAAGCAACCAAGGCTATGGAAACTTTTTATCTTTTCAGTGGTAGTACAAATAAGGTGGTTAGAATTTCGTCTGTGTTGACAAGTGAGGAAAAGGAAAATTTGATTATTTCTTAAGAGTGAATACTGACATTTTTGCTTGGTTCGTTACAGATATGCCAGGGGTGGATCCTCAGGTAATTATACACAAGTTGAATGTTCTATCTGAAGCCAGACCCGTGAAGCAAAAGAGGAGACGTTTGCACCGCAGGTTGTGGAGGCTGTAAGGTAGAAAGTCATGAAGCTGTTGGCTGCGGGATTCATCAGGGAAGTCAAATATCCAGATTAGATCTCGAATGTGGTAATGGTGAAGAAGGCGAGTGGTAAATAGAGAATGTGGATATATTTTACTAATCTCAATAAGGCTTGTCCCAAAGATAGCTTTCCCTTCCTTCGATTGACAAACTTGTTGATGCGTCCTCTGGTAACAAATTCTTGAGCTTTATGGATGCTTTCTTTGGATATAATCAGATCTTCATGGCTCCCAAATACCAAGAGAAAACAACTTTTGTTATAGAAGAAGGTTTATTTTGCTATCGTGTGATGCCTTTTGGTTTGAAAAATACAGGTGCAATTTACTAGAGATTGGTGAACAGAATTTTCAGAGAGTAGATCGGGTGAAGTGTTGAGGTTTATGTCGATGACATGTTAGTGAATGGCTCCACTCTCGCTGAGCATGTTGATAATTTGTCAGAAGCATTTGCAGTAGTGCGAGCCTACTGGATGAGGCTAAACCTGGATAAGTGCGCCTTCGGGGTTAGGGCTAGCAAATTTTTAGGCTTTGTTATCTCGGAGAAGGGAATTAAAACGAACCTTACAGAAATTCAAGCCATCTTGGAAATGCCCCCTCTAAAGAGAATAAAGGATATCTAACAGTTGATTGAAATGGTGGTCGCACTCAACAGATTTGCGCCATGGATGACTGACAAATGCTTACCTTACTTCAAGTCCCTGCGCATATCTTTTTCCTAGACAGAGGAAAGCCAAATAGCTTTTGGATAGCTCAAAGAGTATCTCATATATCCTGTATTACTAATGTCACCTTGTGAATGAGAGACCTTGTACTTATACCTCGCTACGTCTAAAGAAACTGTGGCAGTTGTCTTGCTCAGGGTAGAGGGTGTTCGATAGTTCCCAATATACTACATCAGTAAGGTGCTGCAAAATGGTGAAATCAGGTAGGTGAGAGTTGAAAAACTTATTTTTGTTTTAATTACTGTAGCTCACAAGTTGCGATCATACTTCCAAGCCCAACTCGTGGTAGTCGCGATGAACCAGCCTATTAAAGAACTTTTGTCTAAACCTGACACCTCTGGAAGAGTGACTAAATGGAATATAGAGCTTGCCAAGTTTGGTATAGAGTTTGCACCGCAAACTGCGATAAATGGGCAAGTTTTGGCTGACTTCATGGTTGAATGTTCGTTTGAGGCACCTACCAATTCCTTAGGTAACCCAATTGATAAATAATAAACTCTATACTACATAATGAAAAAGAATAAATTTGAACTATAATCCACTTCAAGTCTCAATGGAAGTCTTTGGTCCACTACGCTACCTCTGTAATGACTTATGACAAATTTCCTATTTGTACTAAAATTTTTGTTTCATTTGTTACATTCAGCATAGTAGTTAGTCTGCCACAAGAAGAAACTGTAACCCCTGACAAATCAAAAGATTGGATGGTTTATGTTAATGGTGAAGATTAGATCAAAAGTAGGAGTACTCTTGGTGGATCCCGAAGGAAATGATTGGCAATATGGACTCTCTTTTGGATTTCAGGCATCTAATAACGCTGTAGAGTACAAGGTTGGTATCAGGGTTATAGTTAGCTTGCTAGCTTGGAGCGAGAAAGCTTGTTGTTCATACCAATTCCCAGTTGGTCACCAAATAGTTGAACAACGAGTATGAGGTCAAGGAGTCACGGTTGGAGAAGTACTACTCAATTGCAACCTAATTGCTAGTAGATTTTGATAATATATAAATAAAACAAGTCTCAAGGAGCGATAACACACGAACAGACGCTCTATCCAAGCTAGCATATTCTATTTTCATTGAACAAAGGGGAAATATTTTGTTAGAACATAGGGAAACCCCAAGTTATGATGCACTCCAAGTATATACTATAGATCAAGAAGACACATGGATGACTTCTATAGTTCGCGTACTGCAGGGAATAAATGACTACTCAGATAAAAAAGAGCTAGCAAAATTACAACGTGAAGCTATGAGGTATGTATATCTGTGTTATATGTTACACATATCTCAATAATTTAAGTCTATGAACTAGATAACTGGATAATGATTTATTAGCCATTAAACTATTTGGTTGCATAGCAACTTAAAGCGATTTATTGTTATACAATTTTTAGGTATACTCTTTTAGAGGGTGTATTGTATAAAAAAGGATTCTCAAAGCCACTATTATGATGTCTGGTGTCGTTAGAGGCTGAGTATGTGACGCGAGAGATTCATGAAGGCATTTGTGGCTACCACCTGGGTGGAAGATTGCTTGCCCAAAAAAGTGTATATATAAATAATGAATAATTTTAAGCTAAAAAATATGCAAAACTAATTAATTCTTTCAGCCCTCTAAAGTTATCTGAAACTAAGACCTAACAATGATTATTTATAGCCCTATGTTGGCCTAATTATGGCTTCATTTGATTTAGGTGTGTTGGGGATCGACTCGATTAAGCAACGAATAAGTAAAAAATAGCATAAGGAATTGATAAATTGAACAAATAAATTTAACGTGGAAAACCCCTCCAAAAAGGATAAAAAAAACTACAGGAAAAGATAATTTTACTATAATGACAAAACAATAAATAGTACAAAAAATAGAGATAAAAACTAAACCTCGAAACCTGAAAACAAAGAACCCTCAAAATGTAAACACAAAATTCTCTAAAAAGTGTTATGAGTTCTAATCTTTTACTGAGTGTGTTTTCTAAGGTTGTAAAAGAGCCTATTTATAGGCTAAATTCGTAAGTCAATTAAATTATGCTAATAAATGCTAAAAATATTTTGTTTAACTTGACTTGCAAGCAATCTTTTATTTTATCTAACAGGACAACTCTAACAATCTCTACCTTGACAAAAATTCTCACAATGCCATCTTTACTAAAGCCTACCATGGGCCTATCTTGAACTACGTAGGGAATTAACTGAGTTGAATTTGTGCTTAAAAGTTGGAAGACTTCTAGCCTTCAACTTGTGCACTACCAAATCAAAACTAACCCAGGTTTGATTTTCACGAACATAATGCCCTAACTTTTCAAAACCTACATCCAAAAGAGAACCTTTCTTCAACGAAATGGTCATACATTTTTCTCTCCTATGATCAAGTTGCCTCCGCTCCAAATGAGTTGACTTCGACTCCGTAATGGACGAGGGATGTCTGGTTTCACCTGTCACTATAGAACCTTTTAAAATATAAAGACTATCGGTCCTTTTACCTTTTAACAAAACAAGAGCCCTACGAGATACCTTAATGCCACTCAACTCAATGTTAATTTTACAACCTTTAGAGTCTAAAATACTCAAGGAGATAAGATTCTTTTGTAAATCAGGTACATACCTGACATCTGATAGTGTCTTAATCGTCTCATCGTGCATCCTAATTTTAACAGTACCAGTACCGACTACCTTATTGGATAAATCGTTTCCCATGCGCACAAATCCACCTTTAACCGAACTATATGTGAAGAACCATTCTCTGTTGGGACACACGTAGAAAGAATATCCGAATCTAGGACCTACTCGAACGTAAGCTTAGAGCTATCCCTTGTTGATACTAACAAAAAATCATCACTGCTTTTATCAGCCAAATTAACACTAGCTACATCTTTCTCGTTACTCTTACTAGCCCTTTTATTTCACAGCTTGTAATAATCTGCTTTGACGTGACCTAACTTCTTACAATAGTGACACATTTTGTCTCGCTTCTTTGATGCTACCAAAATAGAAGCTTGCCTATCTGCCTTGCTATCTGAACCTAACTCGTTGTCGAGTTTGTCTTTACTCAACAAATGACCCTTCACATCATCGAATGAGAGTTTGTCTCTGCCATAAATCAGGGTCTCCTTGAAAGACTTGTATGAAGAGGGTAAATAGCACAATAATAGCATAGTTTGATATTCATCGTCAATCTTAACCTCAACATTCTTTAAATTATTCAAAAAAATAATAAGTTGACTAATGTGATCTCTAAGAAGCTCACCTTTGTTCATGCGAAATGTAAATAAATGTTGTTTCAACACTAAACAGTTAGCCAAAGACTTAGTTGTATAAAGAGTTTCTAACATTTTCCACAAGACGTATGAGGTTTCCTCCATCAATACCTCCTACAATACCCTATTCATGAGGCACGATTGGGTTACAGATAGGGTCTTTTCATCATGCTCTTCCCATTTTGTCTGGCCTAAATTCTTAGGCTTTTTCTCGATAACGACCTTTTTCAGGTCTGTCTGAACTACAATTGTCATCATTCGAACTTGCCACAGATTGAAATTTGTGACACCATCGAACTACTCAATGCCAAACCTTATTGCTGCCATCTCTGAACGGGATGATCTATTAAAAATTAAACTTGCTCTGATACCACTTGTTGGGGATCGACTCGATTAAATAACGAACAAGTAAAAAATAGCGAAAGACATTGAGAAATTGAATATACAAATTTAACGTGAAAAAAACCCCTCCAAAGGGAATAAAAACCATGGGCAAAGATAATTTTACTATACTGGCAAAAAAAAAACAAAAAGTACAAAAGATGGAGATAAAAACTAAACCTCAAAACCCGAAAATAAAGAACCCTCAAAACGTAAACATAAAATTCTCCAAAAAGTATTATGAGTTCTAATCTATTAATTAGTGTGTTTTCTAAGGTTGTAAAATAACTTATTAATAGGCTAAATTCGTAGGTCAAATAAATTACACTAATAAATGCAAAATATATTATACTACTAAATACTAAATCTTCTAGAAAGAAAATATATTTTGTTTAACTTGACTTACAAGTAATATTTTATTTTATTTAATAGGAGTTTGGATTACACAATTATGATAGGGTGCGAAGAAACGTAGTTGGGTGCAAAAAGATGACAAACGACCCAACTTAGATATGTTGCACAAGCAGGGTGCTAAACATGCATGTTGTTGCGATGCTCCCATGTGTTTTATTCAATTTTCGACTCTTGTTTTGCTTTCACTCATATTTCAACTTATTTCTTATATCAAATTGAACCTAATTAAAGTCAAAATACTTATTAAAATAACTAATACTTAATATACGAAAATGTTAACTAAAAACAAGTAAAAATAACATAAAAATTAAACATGATGCAATATATGAAATCTACTTTAATCATATGTATACTATAGCAATATGGGATTAAAAAAAAGGAAATAAATAGTTATGTTCACATTACAGTTTTTTGGTACATAACCGTCTCTATTTGAAACACTTATTTACAATTTGGGTAAATTACTTTTTTATTCATTGCCTTTTATTTTTTTAAAGTTATTCCATGTCTTTTGTTTAAATTTTTTTATTTGTTAAATGTAATGTTGATTTTAAATAAAATATCTCTTTATTTTAACATTTTACTTAGTTAAATTAACTTTTAATATTATTGTCAAAACCATTTTTTTGATAAAAGGAGATCGACTTTTAAAACGAGAAAATGGAGTCGCCAGCTTGGCGACTCCGCTGGGGACTGGTTAGAGAGTTGAGCTATAAATTGATTAATTTTTGTCTTTCGGTCGAGAAATCAAAATTTGTTTTAAAATCACGATTCCCCCTTTATGCATTATTTTCATGATTTTGATCATGGTATGTTTGTTTGGTTGGTCCAAATATGTTAATGTGTATTTGCATTTTACATTGCATGGGTTGGTCAATTTTACCCCTCTAAGTGGGAGCGAGAAACTAGTCTTTCGTGAGGTTTTCATCTCCGTGTAGGATAGTGGACCACTTTTGGGATACATCTGTACCTATGTCTTTGTGAGATTTTCATCTCCGTGCAGCCATAGGGAAATGTATTCCCCTAAACTGAACTCGGTCTATATGAGCCTATAATGGGTGAGGATCGAGGAATCTGCTGGTTCGGGTACCTTTGCTCTAGAAGCCAAACCTCATATAGTGAACCTTAGAAACCCACCCTAGGTAGAACTACACTGGACCCTAGTAGATACCCGAATAGGTGTTTTATTATTTCTTGATTGTATTGGATTCTACGTTTATACCTGATACTAACTTGTTGTGTTTTGTTTTGGCTACATGATATTTTGACTGCATGGCATTTTATCATAGAAAAGAGGTATTGATTCATGTTTAGTTGCTAAATAGAGAGCTTGTCATGGAAAATGGATTTCTTAATAAAGTGGAAGTCAATACGGTTGTCCGAATATAGTCCAAGAAAACGTGATGCGAGAAGTGTAACAAGAGGAGTATACGACCTTGCTGCGTTGCCTGAAGATTCAAGTTAGCAAAGATTTTTCAAGAGTTGTCAAACATCCCTACTTTTTTAAAGAAGCTCAGGAGCATGAGTGAGCAAGGAGTTGCGACCTGGATCAAGTAAAAGGAGCTAGTAGATGTCTATTGGAAAATTCACGAGATGCATCTTAATATCTGAATAATCAATGGCGAAGCCGTATATGCATCCATTTTATGTAAAGAGATTTTTTTTCTAGTAAAGTTGTTCTAGTAAAGAATTTAACCAGAATCAACGTCTCTTTTTGCATTCATTTCATGCATTTGCACTACATTACTTCATTTACATTAAAATCCATTAAAAGAGTCTAATTGATTAAAGTTATTTCAGTTAATCTGGAAAGCCAGCACCCTTACGGTACCCAAGCAAAGACTAGGGGAATGGACCAATGGTTGGAGAGATTAGAGCAGATGCAAATACAGATGCTAGAGCAATTGACCAAATTTCAACAGGATATAAAAGACCAGATGATAGATTTTCAAAGAAATATGATAAACCAGTTAACCCAGTTATTGGATAGAGAGTTGGAAAAAGGGAAAGACTCAGTGGGCCACTTTGGGATTGATAATAAGGATCTTGCCTATTCCCTAGGTTTGACCCCGATAAGTTTCCAGGTTCAACCAGATGCACGTCCACAAGGGGCACTCTTTACTATCAGGCCCCAACAATATCAGACTGGTACATCGACGCCGATGAATTACTCGACAGGCCTAGGTTCTAATCTAAGAGGCAATCTAACCAATCCTGTTGCCTTTGATAATCCAAAAGAAACAAAACAGGTGCGAATAGAGTACCCAGATACTGTAAAAGCCCCAAGGAAGAAAGGGAATAAGGTGGATAATGCAAGTAGGTACAATAAGGGCTACTCAAAACCAATCGCTATGGGGTAGCCAAAGACAAAAACCACCAGCCATCAAGGCCCTTTAAAGCAAGAACCTTGAATGAGGACAAATATAGGAAGGTTTCAGTTCACGCCTATACTGATGTCATATAGAGAGCTATATCAAGGCTTATTTGATGCACATGTGGTATCCTCTTTCTACTTGAAATCAATGCAGCCCCTATTTCCTAAGGGATACGACGGAAACACCCAGTGTGAATACCATGCAGGAATTGCGGGGCACTCGATAGAAAATTGCATCGCATTCAAAAAGATAGTTGAAAAACTCATCAATATAGGCATTGTCAAATTTGATGAGGCCACCAGTGTAGAAAATTCGCTACCCAATCACATTGATAATGGGATGAATACGATATATGAAGAAGAGTTGGAAAGCGTTCATATCAATGCCGTATATGAAGACACACTTGAAAAGGGACCTTGTTAGATATCCACCCTTATAAACTTGGGAGCGTCTAAATAGTCGAATTGTAGAAGAAATCTCTGTAGCATCTAGGGCTTACTCAGAGTAATGTTCAGAACACACTTGTTGCTTTTAGCCTAGAGGCAATAAGAATTCCTTTATGAAACAGGCTCATGTCTGAATATCGTTGTTCTAATAAAATACATCTTTGCATTTATTTTTGAGCCAATATTCTTTCATTCTTTTCGAATAATTATTCTTTCATTCTCTTAGATTTTGTTCCACATCATTCTTTTATTCGTTCATAATCATATTGTGCAAATAATTATTCATAAATTCATACATCCTTTTGTATATTTTTTGATACTTACTATATGTCCCCAGATATCAATGACATGAGTGACGCTGCTACAGACTCAAAATTTCCTTTTGAGCGAGGCATGTGTCTAGAGGGATCTCATGACTTTGAAAATGACATAGATTGTAGCCTATCTCCGGACTTGTTGAGGATGGTAGAGTAGGAAGGAAATTTTACCTTCTGAGGAGACAATGTAGATTGTGACCTTAAGGGAACGTGCATAACCGAAGAAGCAAAGCAAGATATTGTTAAGTTACTTTAAGAGTTCAAGGATGTCTTCGCAGGGTCATAATAGGATATGCCCGATTTAAACACTGATATTGTAATATGAACAACAACACGATATAAGAAATTTGCAATATGTTCAAGATTAACATCATGAACGATGAAGTGAAAATTCTTTGCCGGGACAACGCTTTTCTCTTTGACTTATCATAGCTTTGCCCATTGAAGTCAAGTTGCCATCTCTCCGCATTCTTTGCTGGATTTTACCCTAATTGAAGAGGAAGATCCAAAATTTTTCTTCATAGTCAAATGCTCCAAAAGTAAATCTCGCCCAAAAAACTCTATGAAAGAAGCCTAATACCAAATAAAATCATTTGCATACAAAATGAAAGTAGATGTGAAGGATCTTGTATAAAAGATTTTATTTGGAAAAACATTGATTCTGATCGAAAGGGATAACAAGGACTTGCTTAATCCTATGAGTTTAAAAAAAATTAAAAAATTAAAAAAATAAAAAAAATAAAAATGAAAATGAAAATGAAAATGATGGAAAAAGAAAAGAAAAAGAAAAAGAAAAAGAAAAGGAAAAGGAAAAGGAGAGGCCAAGGCGAAAACCCGCAAAGGGCGCTTTGTGACCAAAGGTGGATTTGAGTTGAAAACCCGAAAAGGGCGGCTCAAATTTTGAGCAAAATAGGGCATGGACGTCATCATCATCTAAGGCTTCTAATGGGCATTGCTTCATTGTTGAGATCATTAATTACATCATCAAATGGATAGAGGCTGCTTCATACGCCAATATCATCATATTCTAGAGAAGATGGTATCGAAAAACGCATTGAACTTGAATGACAACGCAATAGCTGATGTCTGTAATCAATTCAAAACCAGACGCTATGATTCATCACTGTATCACCTAGAAATGAATATTAAGAAGATTGCGGAAAAAATGACTGAGACTGACAATAACTGGCATGAGAAATTACTATTTGCCCTCCTTACTTGTTGACCATCTATCAAGACTTTCACCGGGGTAACACGTTTCTATTTGGTTTATGGGATGGAGGTAATTTTACCCATTGAAGTTGAAATCTCTTCTCTCCGGGTGTTAGCTGAGCTAAGGTTGGATGAAGCAGAACGGATCCAATCGCGATGTGATCAATTGAACCTAATTGAAGGAAAAAGGCTAAAAGCTACTCATCACGGTCAGATGTACCAGAAACGAATAATGCAAGCCTATAACAACAGGTTCGTCCCCGAGAATTCCACGAGGGAGACCTAATGTTGAAAAATATTCTTCCTACACAAAAAGATTTTAGAGGAAAATGGATGCCAAATTGGGAAAGCCCTTACGTTGTAAAGAATGCCTTTTCTAGAGGAGCTTTAATCTTGAATAAGATGGATGCCCAGATTCAGTCAAGAAGTACTTCACCTGAAGAAGGAGAAGGGACCAAGGTGAAAACCCGCAAAGGGCGTTTTGATCCAATTTCGTAAAAAAAGGAAAATGAAGTTTGCAATATGTCGTCTTTGGAACGACGAGAAATCATGCTCTAACTTACGAGGTTTCGATCTTTCTCATCAAACTAAAACGGTTAAATATCTTAGTTTTCAAATATATAAAGTTTCAATAAAGATTTTTTAGCTTATGCTCGGGAATTCAAATGTTGCATCCTAACTTACAGGATACGACATTTTGTCGTCTCAGGATGAGAAGGCTTTTTTACATTCGTTTAAATTTATCCAAGTACTATTTTAAGATATGTTATTAATAAAGGGGGATCGTTTTTAATCTTTTCAAATTTACGACATTTGACTATAAGACATTAATAATCAATTAGGTACCAATTTTGGGCGTTATGAGGGTGCTAACCCTTCCTTGTGCGTAACCGACTCCCGAACCTATTTTCTCAAAATTCGTAGACCTAAAATCGTTTTTAAGGTGATCCGATCACACCTCAATAAAAGATCGGTGGCGACTCCATTTTTTTGTTTTAAAAGTCGATCCCCTTTTATCAAAAAAATGGTTTCAACAGCTTGACGACTCCACTGGGAAAACCATTTTTATTTAAACGGGGTCGACTATTATAATATTAAAATGAATGAATATTTAATTCTTAAGCTTAAAATATAGTTTTTAAAAATAGACCCATATTAATAACATTGATCAAATTACAATTATATTTTTTAATATAATAATATTTAATTATATTAATTGATTAAAATAGATAAAGATAAATATAAACTTTAAAAAAAATCAAATATTAACAAACAAATTAATTTAACAACGTATATAAAATAAATAACTTGTAAGAAATCATTTTTATGTGTTAACTAGGAAAGAAAATGATGATATTTGTTATTTCATTTCCTCTCTAATTTTTTCCATTCTGTATTGTTATCTTTATACCAAGTAGACGGATTAATAACTCAAACACAACCAGTCAAAATCTAAAGATTTTAGAACCTTATCCTTGCCATCCAGATAATCTCATGGACAACTATGGTTGACTTTAAGGATTTAGTTCACTTGTAACATAATTATCATGCGAACTAACCTAATGGACATGTTAAAAGCCTAAATCCTGATTAGAGGCCGCCAATAGTTAGGGCAAAGCGTGAGGCAGGGCAACATTTTTAATTAATATAATAATAATGATAGTCGCTTGAGGTCACTTAAAGTAATATGTAATGATGGTTTGCCACTTAAACCTGTATTTAATGAAGGATAAGTAGTCTGATATCATAAAGTTTTGTTTCTGGAATCTTAAATGATGTTACGTAATAGAATTATAGGTGGAATATAAAATTATATTGTTTGGTTCATTTAGTTGAAACATAAAATTATTTAAAAATAAATTTTACGATATTGTTTTTATTATAAATTATAGATTTATTAACCAAATAATTAAGTTAGCTATTGAGAGGATGTTAAAAGAGCAAGTTAGTCCACAAAATTGTCAATCATTCTATCAATCTTATTAGCTGAAAAAATTCAAATCTTGTAATGGGGAAAAGGAAAAAACAGACCCTAAAATCCTGTCAAGGAAAATAATTTGGTTGAAAGTTATGACCTCATTGAAATTTTCTATCAAAACGGTAATTTAAATCACAAACAACAAAGTAAATAAGCTTTAAACTCCAATCTATAATAGTAATATTAAATTAATCGAATAAGTGTTAGCAATTATTTTTGATAAAATAATTTAAATTCACAACAAAAAGAAAATTGAAATTTAAAAATTGAAAACTAATTGAAACTTACAAACAATACAACATAGAGGAAGAGATGATGGTGGTGGCCATTGTACAAGGTCTCCTCTTTTTACTTATCTCTATATACTCTCTTTAATTAATTAAATAAAAATTCATAACAATTGAGAGAACCTTTTAAAAAAAACACAAGTGAGAGAACTCATAACAATTAATAACACAAGAGCTCAACAAACATGAAGCCTACAAGAGATATTGAAAAATGAAAAAAAAATTAAAATCTAAATGCAATAAACCACAAAGCAATATGAAGACACAACTAGAAATTGAAAATATTAAACTTACCTAACCGGAGATGTAGATAAATGTCCAAGAGAACGTGAAGTTAAAATTGGGAGGAGAAGGCTAGGGATTTTGGTTTTCAAACTTATAAGAGAAAAAGAGAAGAAAAAAAGAGATATTTTGATTTTTGTTATAAAATATAATAAAAAAGATTATATTGATAAATATAATAAAAATAGATAGCAATTTTATCTTAAAATTTAGATTTCGCCTGTAATTTTAAATTATTTAAAGAAGATGTTATAATGAAATTGTATATTACAAGATGACTGTAAAATGAAATTACGAGATGATAAAATGTAATCTAAACATTATAATCTTATTCCAAAATATAAAATTACGAGAAGGAATGTTATATTGGACCAACTAAACTATTATCTTTTATATTCTAAAGAAATTAAGAGAAAGTAAGCATTGTCTTGGGGTATGTATTGTTTTTCTAAAAGAAAAATTATGAAGCACTTAGTTGATATTGAATGAGAGATAGATTAATTAATAAGAATTAGCATTCTTCATTATTTAACTATTGTTTGAGGGGAGGAGAGAGTGGGGAGAAAGAGATGGTGGTGGAGGTGAGAGCAATGGTGGCACATGATTTGATATGATATCTAATTAATTTATAATATTTTTAGGGTTTTAACTTATCGTAGATGATATTTTTAATCATTTGGAAAGCATTAATTATTCCAGTTTGAAATCATTTTAGGGGACTGTCTTTTCGATAATTGTAAGAACACCTTCACAATTATTATTTTTAATACTAAAATTTTTTATTGCAATTTTTTCCGCTCCCGTGTAAGATTAATAGTTTACTTAAAATTTCTAATTATATATCAAAATTTTTAATACATACACAAATCATATCAATATTTTTAATATAAAAAATGATAAAATTGATAATCAACTTAAAATTATCGTATATATCAAAATGACTGGTATTATTATTATTGATCAGTAAAATTTACATTCAGAAAAAGGGAGAAATTTTTTGATTTTATGGTAAAAAATTCATTCAACTCAGTTATTTTTCAAGAAAAAAAGAGAAGAAAACAGGGAGTCTGTTGTTTCACCAATAAGATACGAAGACTTACTTCACATTTGAAATTACACAAAAAAGACTATTTATCTCAGAGAGGTCTATGTAAAATTCTAGGAAAACATTAACGACTGCTGTCTTATTTATTAAAGACAAATAAAATACGTTATAAAGAATTAATTGGTGAGTTGAATATTCGAAAATCAAAAAATCGTTAATTTACAAATTTTGAATTAGTCGATTTATAAAGATAAATATAAATATTTTGTTTAATTTAATTTCTGTAATTCTATAACTTTTAATATATTTTGTATATTTTATTTATAACATTTTAATTATTTTATATTTTTATGCCTACAAAATAATTTATATTTTTTACAGTTTTTTATAATTTTAAATAACTTTTATGTTTTTTTTATTTTTTAATTGATTTGCTTACGAGGTACCAAAATCTCTAATATGAGTATCAAAACCTCTAACATATATCCAATTTCTTAACGAATACTAGAATCTCTAATAAATATCAAAATTTCTAATGAAAAATGTTAGATATTTTGGTATTTGGTGACAAATTTGGGTATCCTTTAGAAATTTTAGTATTTGATTAAAAATTTTAGTATCATCTATTGGTCCCCTCACATATGCATGAAAAGGAAAATTTTGATATACCAAAATACCTAACATCCTCCATTAGAAATTTTAGTGTTTTGGTATTCGTTAGAAATTTTAGTATCTATTAGAAATTTTAGTACGCGTACTAAATTTTGGTATCCGTTAAAAACTTTTGATATTTGGTTACAAATTTTTGTATCTGTTAGAAATTTTAGTACAATCCATTATTCTCCAATATATGTAACATGATACAAAAATTTCTTATTCTTCACTTTTCAGAACTCTGATCAGACAAATTCAAAGTTTTTCCAAATTTTCAAATATCAGTAATTGGAGTCTGGAAATTCTTCTAAGACCAAACTTTTTTTCTCAAATCTTTTTGGTTTTCCTTAAAGACTTCATCTTTTTCTTTTTTTCACCGCAATTTAGGAAAAAATATTCCAAATACTTTTGGGTTTCTTTCAATGACTTGATATTTTTTTCTTTTCTCTTATGAAATCTATAGTTTTCAAAACTACTCTCATCTTTTCTTTGAATCAAAACAAACATCTAAAAGAATTTCTTTTTAGAATCTTTTAATTTTTTTAACACTCAAATCTTTCAATGCAAACAAAAGCGAAGATGAAAATCTGTAATCTCCTCAACTTGACTTAAACGTTAGGCCCAAATTTGGAATATTATATTAGCCACCGAAGTGGCCCATTAAACTATCGAAGTTTTGAAAACAATCATTCTTAAACATTTATTTAATTTGGTGGAAAACTTAGTTAAATACCAATTTATAGTTCCTTAAAATTTAGTTATAATTTAGCAATGAAAGGTAATATCTAGTTGTTTTTAATAAAAACTGAGGTTCATGCATACTAATTAATAATCATAACATGATGTCTTAAAAATTTAAATTAAGTGTCATGCAAAGTAAAAACAAACCCAAAACCTAAGTCTCATACCACAATTTGAAATAAATTGACACTAAAATCTCTGAATAATAAAATATAAAATGTCTAGAAATATTTTAACAAATCCGAGCCAAGACCCTCCGGATGTCGTGTCTGCGTCCTAACCTAGTGGGTTATCTGTAATGATGAAAATTTAAAGGGGAGTAAGCTATGACGCTCAGTGTGAGTTCCATCACAAGGAAATCAATGCAGAGTATGGTTATCTCAATGCAACCATTATAATGGAACTCACAATAACAAATATAAGAATAACCAAAAATATAGATTTTTCCCACAATATACATATATAATCATATTTTCAAGCATACATGTATCATAACATAATTTCCAGATTTGTAAGGACATGATTCAAAAGATGCCATAAAGTTTTTGGTTTTTAACAAAAAAGATCCTACCCCACCGCTACATACCACAATGGGAGTTCCCCAAAACTTCAACCACCAACACACTAGATTGTGGACTAACCACCACCAATAGTTTGCAGTTTTATTGCCAATTACTATGGACACACAACAAAACGTCGTAGATGGAATCTTTACATGGTTGTGGGTACACAGAAAAATATTGCAGATGAAATTTTCCAATAGCCATGAAAGCACAACATTCTTGTAGATGATTGCTGCCAAAGGGTTGTGAATGCATACTAAAATATTGCAGGTGGAATCTAATATGGCTGTGGGTACACAACAAGATTTTCGTAGATGGAATCTACCTATGGCTATGGGTACACAGCAAAAATAAATGCAGATATATTGCTAAT
Organism: Gossypium hirsutum; assembly: GCF_007990345.1. Lineage (NCBI taxonomy): Eukaryota > Viridiplantae > Streptophyta > Magnoliopsida > Malvales > Malvaceae > Gossypium > Gossypium hirsutum. The sequence continues at coordinate 9,045,930 of NC_053448.1, forward strand.
ACTTCATCTAATCATATCGTCCTATCCTATGCAATGTAATGTAGCAAATTTAATACAAATCACATATGGTGTCATTTAACGTACCAAGACATGACAAATCAGTAGGAAAATCATGCTTTTCATGTATTCAGTTTAAGAGTAATATAGGGCATGTCGTTCATACAATCGCAAGTATATAGATACAATAGTAACAAATACTGTTCATAATTCATGCAAATATATATAAACAAATAATTACCACATTAATTCGATCAATCATGGAATCTAACATATTTCATTTATTAAGGATCTACTTGCATAATTTAATTCACCAAACTAGTTCGAAACTTATTCAAGGACTAATCTTATCAAAACATAAAATTCTGGGTCTAAAATGTAAATTATTGGTTCCAGAGGACACACTGCCATGTGATCGGACCATGTGGGAAGCCCTGGGCCGTGTGGACGGGATACACGACTGTGTGGCTAGGCCATGTGAGAGACTGTGGCTATGTGACATTTGAAATTTCAACCTACAGGGGAGACAGAACCGTGTGGAGGGTCCTAGGTAGAGTGAGAAGCGAACAACCTATGGATTTAGGGGGGCATAGCTGTGTAAGGGGGCTGTGTGGTCTACACGAGCGGCCCACACACCTGTGTGGCTTATCCTAAGCTCGATTTTCCTCGATTTTCTCATAAAAGAACACACACCTGACACTAGAGTCTTGAACGACGATCTTCACATCCAAATTTGATTCCTGATACCTACAATGAGTCTTTCAACCAACAAAAATGCAAAGATTAATGACGATTTTCAAGATTATCAAGATTTTTCAGTAAAGATTAAAAAAGATTTGTAAATGAGTTTGGAAGATTAACGAAAATAATGAAATCTTAGATTTTATGAGTTTTACTGATTGGATTAAGAATACTTACTGATCTTTCAATGAGATTTCAAAGGTGATTGACAAAAAATCAACAACCAGTGGAAAACGGGTTAAATCGAGAATTGTTTTCGATTTGGGATTTCAAGAAGTTAATTTTCCAGCAAAAGGATGTAAAATATTTATGGAAAGAAAAAAGATAAATAAAAGAAGAACATAAATTTAAAGAAAAGAGAGAAAAATTCTATTTATGGTTGAAGGGGAATTTAGAATCAATGTATAATTAGGAAAAGAGATAAATACTTAAGGTTTCCAAAATTAGAGGGGTTGATTGGGTAAATAGCCCTTCTTGTTGTTCAAAAAGAAATGGGGAATGAGAGTGTTGTGACTTAAACCTAGGAAGCAAGGGAGAAATGGAAAGGCCTTGCCATTTAGGCTGCTACCCACACTTGGCATGTTTTTATTAAAACTAATATATATCTTAGTCCAATTTTGTTCTTTAGCTGCTAAAAAAAATTAGAAGAAAATGGAAAGAGTAGGGCTTGAACTTAGGATTTCTTGGGGATTACTTTAGCTACATAACCATCAAGACTAATTCATTTCTTGGTGATTTAATAATTATAACCCTATATATTTTTGGGTGTTACAGTTCTCCCCTCTTAAAGAATTTTATTCTCGAAATTTACCTAGTTAGAATATATGAGGGTATTGTTGACGAAACATGTCTTCTGTTTCCCATGTGGCCTCTTAGACTCCATGGTCCCATAGAACCTTAACAAGAGCAATTTGTTTCCTTCTTAGAACCTTTACTTCACGATCTAGAATTTGTGCAGGTTCTTCTTCAAATAACAAATTCGGTCATACCTCGATCTTCTCAACTAGAACAATGTGGGATAGGTGAGAAAGGTAACGTCTTAACATAAAGACATGGAAAACAGCGTGGATTTGATCCAGTTCGGGAGGTAATTTGATTTGGTATGAAACTGAACTGATTCTCCTAAAGATTTGGTAGGGTCCTATGAATCATAGACTTAACTTACCTTTCTGACCGAACCTTAACATCTTCTGCCATGGGGACAGCTTCAAGAAGACTTGTTCATCAACACTGTATTCAATGTCTTTTCTTTTTAGATCTGTATACAACTTCTATCTATCAGAAGCCAGTTTCAGTCTTTCCTGTATTGGCCCTATTTTCCTTTTGGATTCTTGCACTAACTCGAGACCGAAAACTTTTCTTTCACCTAGTTCGGTCCAACACAAAGGTGTTTGACATTTCTGACCATACAAGGCTTCATAAGGTGCCATTTGGATGCTCGATTAGAAGCTATTGTTGTAGGCAAATTCGACTAATGGTTAATGTTCCTCCTAACTGCCTTGAAATCCAATAATATAACCTCTTAACATATCTTCCAAAATTTGGATAATTTGCTCAGATTGCCCATCAGACTGCGGATGGAAAGCAGTGCTAAAATCCAAATGAGTTCCTAACGACTCCTACAACTTCTTTCAAAATCGAAATGTAAAATAGGGATCTCAATCTGAAATAATAGATATAGGCACCTCATGCAACCTTACTATATCCAAGATGTATAAATTAGTCAGCTTTTGTAATAAATAATTCTTGTGAATAGGTAAGAAGTGTTCTGACTTCAATAATCGATATACTATATCTCGAATTGAGTCTTTCTTAGTGGGTGTTAAGGTAACCCACTAACAAAGTCAATCATTATTCGTTCCCATTTCCACTACGGTATTTTAATGGGTTGAAGTAATCTAGAAGGAAATTGATGCTCACCTTTTACTTGTTGACACGTTAATCACTTGGCCACAAATTCAATTACATCTCATTTCAATCCCAACCACCAGTACATTACCTTCACATCTTGATACATCATGTTTCCTCTAGGATGCATGGCATAAGGGCTAACATGCGTTTCTCAAAGTATGGTTTGTCTTAACTCATTGTCATTCAGCACACATGACCTCCCTAAAAAACATAAGATGCCATCATCATTAAACTCGAAATCTTTGATCTTTCCCTCTTTCACTTGTTTGATTTGTGGTAACAAGGTTATATCTAAAGGTTGTTTAGCTTTGATTTTATTGGCTAAGGTGGGTTGTACTTGCAATTCTGCTAGCAAGTCTCCATCATCCACTAAACTTAACCTAGTAAACATCCCCTTTAAATTGGTCATCTACTTTCAACTTTGGGCGTTAGCTACAACATTGGCTTTCTCAAGGTGGTATTTAATTACACAATCATAGTCTTTTAAAAACTCTAACCATTACCGTTGCGTAAGGTTCAATTCTTTTTGGGTGAGAAGGTATTTAAGGCTCTTATGATCCGTATAGATGTAACACTTCTCCTTATACAATTTATACATGCCATTATAATCTATTCTGCATACATAACATCAAAACACAAACACATTTAGTTATTTATATACATATTCATCAAACACCATTTTATAAATCCTAAATACGTTTCAATCTCAAATTCAACTATAAAAGTTTATACATGCCACTACCCTAGGAGATACAAAAACTACCAAAGTCGTTGGATAGTGTGAGTTGAAGGTTTGATCAGTCCAAAGTGTTAGTAACAACGATCTACAAAACAATCCACAAGAACGAATAAACTTATAAAACTTAGTAAGAACGTAGCATATCATTTAATCTAACAATAAATTGAATACGATTCACATATTATTCAATTTAGAGTTACCGAAGTCTAAACATGGTACAAAAGTACATCCAAGAGGATTGAAGTACAAATAAGGGCACGTATGTACAATTCAACATTATTCTTCTAATAATGTAATAATTAAAGCATCATAATAAAAGTACACAAATAGAAATTCATTACATATTAAAACACTACAAACTTACCTAAACGATTTGAATGTAACAATGAAGTCGATTAATCTGAGGCTTTAGCTTTTCCCCGATCTAAATCCGTACGAGATCTATTTTGATCTAAATAGACAAATTCAATACATTTAATACTTCTATTATTCAATTCAATCCATATTTCATATTTTTGAAAAATTAAAATTTTACTCCTAACATTTTAACTTTTCACAATTTAGTCCTTAAGTTTACAAATTGAAATCTAAGCATTTTCATCATTTTTTCAAGCTAGCCAATTTCTATAGGGACTTATATCAACTCATACAAATCCTCATTTCATAAATTTAACATTGAATTTTACTAATTTTATAAAATTTAACATGCAATTTTACTACTTTTATAAATAAGTCTTTAAATGACATTTTCATCAAAAATCACTTTACAAAACTTGTTTATTTAACAAAAATAACCCATAATATTTCATTAAAAATCAAGAATAATACAAGAAAATTCAATCAAAAACCCTAAATCTTGAACAATTTTACAAATTGATCCCCGGGCTAGCTAGATTAAGCTAAAACGACTTCAAAAACATAAAAATCCTTAAAACAGGATAAAAACACTCACAATGCACCAACTTTAGCTTAGCCGAACTTCAAACCTGAAAAATGGCTTCCTCTCTTTTAAATTTCGCTGGTGAATTCAATTAGGAAGATGATACAATCTTTCATTTAGTTTAATTTTAAGTTAATTTGTTAATTTCCTAATTTAACCTTATAACTTAAAATCACTTAAAATTATGTCCATAAATGTCCATTAAAATTTTGAATGGTCTAATTGCCAACTAAGTCCATCCACTTTATATTTTTATAGCTAATTGATACCTTTAACTAATAGAACTCTTCTTTTGCACCTTTTCTGATTTAGTTATTTTTACGTAATTAAACATGTAAACGTCAAAATTTTTATACGACCTTACTAACATTCCATAGACATTAAGATAATAGTTTACTCGTTGGATTTGTGGTCCCAAAACCACTGTTTCAATTTCATTAAAAATGGGTTGTTACATAAATCAAACTCCCCAAATGGTAATTTCATAAGATCTTGGGAAACACTACCCCTTGAACATCCAACAAGCATCTCTTATTGATTTTCTTTATGAAAACAGATTGTCCTAAGGGATTATTACAATTACATCAGTAGTGGTTTCCTCTACCCCAACAACGTTTACCTTTAGTGTTCATAGTGATTGCGAAAGTTTAAGAAGTCTAAAGTTTATCTACAGTTTAATGCAAAAGTTCAAACATTAGTCTTTTTTCATAATCTAAAGTTTACTGTATATTTAAAGTTCTAATAGTAGCTAAAGTAGGACTGACACCGGAGTTTTGAATTTAAATTCCTACAAAAAATCAAAATTTTACTACAAATTTATGGCATGGTTTTTCCTTAAATACCCCTTTAATGCAAGCATGCAATTTATACAAAAAAATTACGGTCTGAGTTTAGAAAAACTAAGATTTGATACCACCAAATGAAATCTCCCCAACCCGATCTAAAAGTTAGACCCGAATTCAAAAAATTACATTAGCCACCGAAGTGACCCGGTAAGCTATCGAAGTTTTAAAAACAATCATTCTTAAACATTTATTTAATTTGGTAGAAAACTTAGTTAAATACCAATTTATAATTCCTTAAAATTTAGTTATAATTTAGTAGTGGAAGGTAATATATAGTTTCTTTTAATAAAAATCGGGGTTCATGCATACTAATTAATAATCATAACATGATGTCCTAAAAAATTAAAGTAATTGTCATGCAAAGTAAAAACAACCCCAAATCCTAAGTCTCATACCACAAATCGAAATAAAATGATACTAAAAGCTTTGAATAATAAAATATAAAATATCCAGAAATATTTTAACAAATCTGTGCTAAGACCCTCTGGATGTTGCGTCCGTGTTCTAACCTAGTGGGTTATCTATAAGGATGAAAATTTAAAGGGGAGTGAGCTATGACACTCAGTGTGAGTTCCATCACAAGGAAATCAATGCAAGTAGTTGGTAAGGCATATTAAATAATATCATATAAAATATTCACAATCAGATATCAATACAAAGTATCGTTATCTGAATGCAACCATTATAATAGAACTCACAATAACAAATATCAGAATAACAAAAATATAGATTTTTCCCACAATATACATATATAATCATATTTTCATGCATACATGTATCATAACATAATTTCCAGATTTATAGGGACATGATTCAAAAGATGCCATAAATTTTTTGGTTTTTAACAAAAAAGATCCTACCCCACCGCTACATACCACAATGGGAGTTCCCCAAAACTTCAACCACCAACACACCAGATTGTGGCCTAACCACCAATCGTTTGCAGTTTTACTACCAATGGCTGTGGACACACAACAAAATGCCATAGATGGAATCTTTATATGGTTGTGGGTACAAAAAATAATATTGCAGATGAAATCTGCTAACGGCCGTGGAAGCACAACATGGTTGTAGATGATAACTGTCAAAGGGTTGTGAATGCACAACAAAATGTCGTAGGTGGAATTTTCTATGGTTGTGGGTACACAACAAGACCGTGATAGATGGAATCTGCCCATGGCTGTTGGTACACAACAAAAATAAATGCAAATATACTGCCAATACTTTCTCTGATCATATCGTCCCATCCTATGCAATGAAATGTAACAAAGTTAATACAAATAAAATATGGTGTCATTTAATGTACTAACACATGGTAAATCAGTAGCAAAATCATGCTTTTCATGTATTCATTTTAATAGTAATATAGAGCATGTCATTCATATGACCACAAGTAGATAGATACAATAGTAACATATACTATTTATAATTCATGTAAATATATATAAGCAAATAATTACCACACTAATTCGATCAATCAGGGGATCTAACATATTTCATTTATCAAGGACCTAATTGCATAATTTAATTCACTAAACTAGTTATGAACTTATTTAGGAACCAATATGGTCAAAACATAAAGTTATGGGTCCAAACTATAAATTTTTGGTTCTAAAGGACACATGGTCATGTGGGAAGCTGTAGGCCGTGTGGAAGGGGTACAGGCTGTGTGGCTAAACCTTGTGAGAGACTGTGGCCGTGTGAAACTTGAAATTTCAACCTATAAGGGAGACACGACTGTGCAGAAGGCCATGTGGAGTGTCCTAGGCTATGTGAGAAGTGATAAACTTACAGTTTTTGGGGGACATGGCTATGTAAGAAGGCTATGTGGTCTAAACAGGCAGCCTACACGCTCTTGTAGCTGGCCGTGTGGTCTATCCTATGCTTAATTTTCTCGTAAAAGAACACACACTTTATACCAAAGTGTCGAACGATGATCCTGACGTCCAAATCTGATATGGGATACCTACAATAAGTCTTTCAATTGAAAAAAGCACAATGATTAATGACGATTTTTAATATTATCATATTTTTCAGCAAATATTTAAAAAGATTCATAAACGAGTTTGGAAGATTAAAAAAATGAAATCTCAGATTGTATGGGTTTTACTGATTGGATTAAAAGATTTACCGATCTTTCAATGAGATTTCGAATGTGGTTGATGATAAATCAACAACCGGTGGAAAAATGTGTTAAATTAAGAATTGTTTTTGATTTGGGAATTTAAGAAGTTGAATTTCTAGAAAATGAGGTAAAATCTTTATGGAAAGAAAAATGAGAAATAAAAGAAAAAGATAAATTTAAAAAGAAGAGAAAAAATTTCTAGTTTGGGTTAAAGAGGAATTTAGAATCAATGTATAATTAGGAAAAACGATTAAATACTTAGGGTTTCCAAAATTGGAGGGCTGATTGGGTAAATAACTCTTCTTGCTGTCCAAAAAGAAATAGGAAGGGAGACTGGCATGACTTGAACTTAGGAAGCAAGGGAGATATGCAAAGGTCTTGCCATTTGGGCTATTGCCAACAATTAGCATGTTTTTACAAAAACTAATATATATCTTAGTCCAATTTTGTAACACCCCAATTCCCATTAGCGAACTGAGGTGTTACATAGAAACTAGATGTATATTTAGTTCCAATGTATTACAATTGAGCTAGGGCGTTAACTTGGAAAAAATTAAAAAAAATACAAGTAACCAATTAATATATGCCATAATATAAACGTATTTGAGTTTAAAACGTTGAGTTGAAATCTTTCTTTTGAAATACAATACTGACAGTAACACTAACATATAAAATAGTTTGGCGTATACAAGTAGAAATCTTTTTACAAATCATTATTCCTAGAACTTTAATTAGTCCCTCAAGAGGTAACATTCTTTTAAAACTGTAATTAAATAAAAATGTACTTTAGTATAGATTAAGATTCAAAACAAAATTACATGCCACCCCCAAAAGAACATATGCATGTTACAAAACTAACACAGGTGAAGCTCACTGCAGAGGTCGCTCTTTCTAGCTAAGTCCCTTCAACAAGCTTACAATGAAGCACCACTTGGAAAAAGGGGAAAGAAAGGGGATAAGCTCGAAAGAACTTAGTGAGCTCTAGAAAAGAAAAACTCAACCCTTTTCAGACGAATTACAAAAGTAAGAATGATACTACAACTAAAAATTTATACATATAAACTAATACATCAATACCCTAAATGCAGGGACATTTGGGTGTATATACTCTTACTATTAACAGATACTTAACAATGGTGGATAGCATTTCTAGGCAAATTTAACACTGGGCGTATTATTCCTTCCTTACTTTCTTAGAGAACATTTACCTTAACAGAGCTAACACTTCCCATTGAACATAATCCAACACTTACCTTTGTATCTTAGACACATCATTAGACTGATTCATACGCACCTTTGGAACTCACTTCATTAGGGTGGATTCTATATACCACACACAAGCACTTAACAAATACGCTTCGTGCTCAACACATCAAAAGGGATAAAGATTTACTTCTTAACATTTAATATTATCAAAAGTTCTTAACAATAAATATACATAACATACAACACATTCAGAATCACATTTTCTTTCTCTTTTCTTATCCTTCCTTGGGTTAAACCTCAGATCCCATAATCACAAATTAGAACAGATATCACAATTCTTATCATTTTGAACACATGTGTGTTCCCATGAGTTCAGGGCTCTTTTCCATGAGTTCAGCAGTTACCTGACATAAAAAAATTATAAGGTTGAATTGTGAAATGATTAAATTATATATGTTGTTAATTATAGTTCATGGACTAAAATGTAAGGTGATTAATAGAGAAATTCGATTAAGGAATTGAGTAAGCCATTAAGTGATAATTACAGCAAAGACTTACGTGCGAATAAACCATGTTTCGAACATGATTAGTGGCATAAGATGATATTTGCCATCCATCTCCACTAATGTTTTGTGGACTGAAATTTAGCCATTAATTAATGTTTAATTAAAGTTAATTAGGTGATAGTTATGTATATACATAGTTAGTGGTAAAGAGAAAACATGTTGAAAATTCTCATCATTTTTCGAAATTAAGAAGAAAGAAAGGCACTATGTTTCTTCACCATGGGCGACCATTAATTCAAGGGTAAGCAAGCTTTTTCTTCAACAATTTCATGCATTTTTAAAGTAGGAAGCTTGGTATAACCAACCTAATAGTTAGATTTTGCTATTGTTGAAGCTAGCTTAGTTTACTATTGTTCAGAACATTGAGAATGGAAGCTTGAAATCATGACATTTTTAGTTGTTATGCTTAGTTTATGTAGGAAACGTGTTGGGAATAAAATGGGAAATGTTGAGACAAGGTTTAGTTATGTGTTTCTAAGAAAGCCATGGATGAGTTCTTAAGGATCTATGAGAAGAATGAGAGTTGTTGCAGATTAATGTTGTAATGCCCTAAACTTTACCTGACTCATTAGGTCTAGATCTCGGGTGTTACCAAAACCATTTAAAAAATTTTGTAAAACAGTTAACAATTACTCCTTTTTATTTAAAAACTTGTTCTCATTATTTTGATGAACGACCACTTATTAAAGAGCAAAGGAAAATATCTAAAAAATAATATTTACATCAAACTTACTACAATTTATTACAATACAAATGTTTATAAAAAAGACAGACTCAGTAGGTGTAGTCTTACAATACACCAGTTTTTCCAAAACAACCACTATATACATAGTATCCCCTCTTTACAAGTCTGGCATAACCCTGGCGTAGTCCCTCTTGATGAACTCATTAATTGACATAACCTAGAACAAAAACATAACATTTATAAGTTATAAGAACATAGTGAGTTTGAAATACACTTTACCTAATCATTTATGTGTTGATCTTTTCATCCTATTTTATTTAGAATTCCCAATCTGCTTTAGGCTGATACCATTATAACAACATACAAGCATATACAAATTCCTATCTGCCACTTACCATACCTTTGAAATCAACCTTAACTCTTTGGATAACTTTAAATCATACTAGACCATACTATATCTTCTTCTCTATCCAGACATGTTACAATGATTTTTCCACAACAATTAATCCCAAACATTATGCACAGGTGACCACTTACTCTTTTGAAGAATTCCCACACAGAGTCGAATACCTTCAACATATCAAGCAAATTATTTTCTATATCGACACCCAATTCCTCACATACATATAACGAATTAGCAGCTCATTCAAAAATTTTCCTTCCAACTCTCACTACAAAATATGACAATATCCAAACTGATAAGTGGTACATATATCAGATAATTCCAAAATTAAATCAAAATGTTATTCAGATATGGAAAATACCAACTACATAGATTTTCCAACTTTACATCTCATAAATGAAATTAAACTAATGATTAATTGTATAACTCTTCTTTTTTAGAGTACGCCCATATTTCATACCAATAGATGATTAAAGTGGATAACTTCTTGTTCATATGCTATTTGAACAATCAATTCAGTTGGTTTATTACCAGATCTAGTTACCAAAATTTGTTCTTCACAATGCTTAAGCAAGTTAGAAAAACTATACTTTTGGCAGTGTCCTACGCAAAGCTTACCTTTCTTTTATCGATTTTCTTCTTTCATTGAAGAACACGCCAAATACTAAATCTTGATATACTTCTACGGGCAGTTACTCATTTTACCTAAAACATTAATTCGCCAAAAGTTTACAATATGGCTAATTAACTACCAGAGTGCGCCAGAATAACCAACTTCGCATCTATCCTCCTTCAATTCAGATTAGCTTGATTTGGGGTGTGACAAATATTATGTAATGATAGTTTGAGGTCTCTATAGAATAGTTACGAAGTTGGAATATGATTCGATTGGGAGAGTCGAAAGGTATGGGAATTTCAAACATTAGGGTTATTAGGTACTTATGTAAAAATATGCATAACATGTTTTAATTACAATTATATATGCTTGATGATGAGAAACTAGAATTCTTCTTATATTGAAATTGTCGTACACAGCTAAAGAGGATGTCAAAACCTTAGAGGCGAAAGGGAAATAGAAAGCAACCGAGGAATAGCTAATTCGCTTTATGCTAACTTAATTTACTTTTATTGCATTATCTTATTTAGTAATAAAGTCTATAGAATGGAAGGTAAGTACCAATCATTGAGTATGCTTAATGACCAAAGGTAAGTAAATGTGTTTCTATACCATGTTAAGTTGAAAAATGAGTGATAAGTATTATATATGTTTATGTAAAATTATAAAATGTGTTTCTATACAATGACTCGAATTGAGTTGTATATTGATGATAATTGAAAATGAGTATTGCCCTATTGACGATATCGAATAACATTCAGATATAGTTGTCATGTTACAGGATTTATATGTTTATTGGTGGGAGCATTTTGACACTTTGATGCATATCATTTTGGCACTTTGGTGCATATCATTTTGGCACTACGGTGCATATTATACTATGGTGTGGTAGGGAAGATCGATGCCTTAATGCTCGACCAATAGTTACGTGCACATTGTGGAGTGTTAGGGGATTAATTTGTGTATCCATCATTTACTCCATATTAAGATAATAGGGGATAATAATGAATGTAATATATGATTTAATTAAGATCCGGATATGAAATCCTTTTACAAACATGAAATGTAATTATATGATAATGAAAAAAGGGATTGTATTATGATATGAAAGTTGAAAGTGAGAAATGATTTAATGATATTTGATTTATGGCTATGAAATACATATACATATTTATTTATGTTTATATCCATATAAAAATTATAAATTAAATGACTAATGTGATATAAAATAATAAGCTAAGCAAGAACATTAATATGTTTGAGTAATGCTTCAAGAAACATGGTATAATGTGATCAAAGGATATAGGAGATGTTGAATTAGACTTGGTGCTTAATCTTGATTCTTGTTAGCATGTTTTATTCCTTAAATCTTTTTTTTTATTTTATTTTCAAATTATGTTAGCACCACTAAGTCCTAATGCTCAGCGTGCGAATTTGTTTGTTTCATGCGCAGGTGACTATTAGGTATCATTAGTTCATGATCTTCAGTAGCATCCAAGATCCTCATCTCAGCTCATATAAAGTTTGTACCGCTCAACTTGAATATTAAAAGTGTCATGGTATGTACCTAAGTTAATTGGTAGTTGTTGAAGTCTATTAGGCTTTGGGGCTCTCCTTGGTATTTTGGATGATTGTATATTTTGAGCTAAACTATGTACATATAATGTATATATGTAACATGTTTATGTTTAAAGACTTAGATGAGGTACAAATTATATATACAAAGATATCACACTTGAATGATTGGTTGCTTGTTTGCCAAGTAAACTAACTTGTTGATTAAGCATGTTAACTCTTTAGCATGTATGTGATCATGATGTTTGAAGTTTTTTTGTGTGTGTGCATGATTTTTTGAACTTGGTTCTGAGTGTCATAAGTCATAGTTTTGATATGGTGATGTTAAGGGTCTAATCAATTGAGTTTTAAGGTGACTTTTGGGTCCAAGCATAGTTGTATCGACACATGTAGCCAGCTATATCGCAACAACCTTGGCAGGATGAAAACATCTACAATACTAGGGATTTGTACCCTACTTGTATCGATACAACTATGAAAGACAGGGGGCCTTCCCTTGTTTTGAGTTGTTTTGACCCTTAGAGTCTTGTACTAGGTCCCGTACAACTCTAGACACTTAGAAATCGTTTCAAAATGTTTCTAAATTGATTTTGAAGTCTTAAAATAATTGGATTATTTGAAATGGTTTGATCTAAAGTTAGTCTCAGTTGCTTCAGCAACGAATTAGATATCTCACATTCAGACTCGCAATTGACTTTCGTGTGGGGTGACATAATTGATTTTTTTTATTATTTATTTTTAATGAATTGGATAAAAATATTATTATATAAAAAATTTAAAAGAGTATTCTTGGGACACAAATTACTAACAAAACTCAAAACTTAAAAGAAGGGAAATCTACATAATATATTTAGTCATTCAACATTAGTAGGTTTTCATTTTCATCACTGAAATAAAAAATTTTGTAATGCCCCAACATTAGTAGGGTTTCATTATTCTTAAGACCTGTTATAGTGAAAATTCTGAGAAAATTAAAAAGTGAGACCAATAAAGAGAATTTTTAAAATAATTAAAAATGATATATGTTTGGAAATCAATGAAATTTTGGAAGTGAAAATGTGGAAAAATATGAGGACTAATAGAAAAGTGGCCAATTAGAGGAAATTGGATTGATAATGATTTGTTGATATTAAATTGACATGGGAAATGTATTTGTATTAAGAAAAGTGATTTTGAACTAAATTGAACAAAGAAATATTATAGGAACCAAATTACAAACTTCCCATCTTTGACTTAGAGAGAATTAAAATGTAAGTTTTGCATGGTTGGATAGTATTATGAACGTTCATGATTTTATGTGAAGATTTAATGTGTTAAGTGTCATATTTGGTATAATTAAGTGAAGTACTATAAGAAAGGGATTAAAAGTGCATATTTTGTATTAAAGAATATTTTGGGACATTTAAAGAGTTTTATAATAGGAATTGTAGAATTTATTTTATTTGTAAGAGATGGGAAAATGGATGGAATAAATTTGGAGTTTTTAAATCATGGAAAATTGTAGGTTATTCATTTAAAAATTGGGTTTGATTTTATGTGAATAAAAGAAAGAAAAGATGGAAGCTTTCATGTTTCTCCTTTGTGCCATCCAGCCTCCTTGGAGAAGAGAAAGTTCTTTCTCATTTCTTCCTTCTCAATCTTAAATCCAACAAAAAATCTCCACTATGCAAGTGATTTTCTTGTTAAAGTCTTGCAGAAAACCCATTTCTAAGCTTAGTTCCACCATCATATTCTTCATGGGAAGTAAATGTTTTCATGAGCTAGAGAGAGAGAAAACTTGAGTTAATCTAGAAAGTGAAGAACAATTTATGGATGTGCATTTTTTTGTGACCTCTAATATGATTATTCAAGGTTATTTTATTTGGGTTCTTCATGAGCATGACTTTGAGTATTATGTATTTTATGTGTTTTGAATAGAAGAGTTGATATGTGGTAGGTGGAGCTTTGTGAAAGAAAAGATAGGTCTTAGACTAGTAGAATAGAGGATTTTAGTGGCTTTGTTCAATCAACGAAAGCTAAGTTCTCAAGGAACCATTCTTACCTTGTATGGATCAATATCGGTAATCCTTAGGGTTTAAATGGTTATATATTTTAATGAAATGGGTAAATGGAAATGAGAATAAAGACAAATAGGAATAAACCATATTATTGGACTAAAATGTGAATATTGAGATTTTGATAAGTGTGGAATCATAATGGTACCTAAAAAATTTAATGAAGTTGGTTAAATTGTGAAGAAATGAGTAAGTTATGACTTATAATGGATGCATAAATATTTTGGTGTGCAAATGTGGAAAAAGGGTTCAAAGCTTTGACTGGTGGAATAATAAGAATCTGGAAAGTGGAATAGCGTTTTGAAATATATATATGTTAGAATGTCGTATGACCTGTGGCACAACAAAAAATAATTTGGGTGATCACAACCCATAAATCCACGTATGTGGAACGAATTCGGGTTGAGAAAGGTTGAAAATATACCTTAAACTATATGAAAAACAACAACGGTATGGAGTTGAAAAACTCTGTCGATATTGCAAATCTCAACTACGACGAAAAAGTCCCAACCTCTACGTGATCCACCCAATAACCATGATTGAAAGCTCTCTCAAAAACCTTTTTGGCTAATGAATTTAAGGACCAAATCACTAAAAACAATGTCAATTTGAGCCTTCAAGAGGCATGGCTTGGATTTTCATTGTTAAAACGTGGTTGTTAGCAGAGAATCCTATTGAATTGGGACAAATAGTGCTGATTTGGGCAAGATTCTCTGCCCAAATAAATCCCATTTGTGGCAATTTGATAAGAGATTCTCTACCTGACAAGACCCGACAATCTCAAAAAACCAAACGCTCCAGTCCCCTATTACATAAATTCATAAAATAAAATAAAAAACACATAAAACCATAAAAAAAAGTTTTAAAAAAACCTTAAACCTCAAAATATTTTTTACCCTCAATTACTATTAAATTCAAAATTAGTCGAATTTGATCCATTATATAATTCTGCAAAGCAAGATGAGTAAGGTAAAAAATTATTGCATTATATAAATATATTTAGAACCATTTAGAAATTTAGAAATGTAACTTTTATATTATTTTCATTAATATTATGTGAAATGAAACTATGCTACATGTTAAAAATATAATGATAATAATAACCTAATAATGTTAGGTAAAAATTATGTTATGATTTAGAAATATTATGAATATAATAATGTAATAATTTTTCATATTAGTATAATTAATATTATAATGTCTTTTTAATTATTATTTTTAAAAATTATGTTATATTATGAGAAATGTTTTGAATATGTTAAATAACTTATATAATAGTGTAGAAATATTTTTTGTCACTAATAATATCATATTAAAATAATTATTTATATGATACTTATAAATTAATTATCCTGTTTTATTGATTTATAGGGTTGGAATATTAAATAAGAAATCTCAACAAATAATTGTAAGTAAATTTATCACATGATTTTTTTAAATGTATGTATGAATGTATGCATGCATCTATGTGTTCGTTTGTAATTATATTTCAATTTTAAATATTTCTTTAAAAAATTATGTGAATGTATATTATCGGTAATTATGGTGAAACACTTAATGTAACCATAATTAATAATTATTAAGTAAATGACAATCATAAGTGATAATGGTAATAGTATTTTTGGATATACTTGGTGTAGTGAAAATTGTGGTAATGTTGGAACGCTCCGTGGCACATCGGAAAAATAATTTTGGCAATAACACCCCATGGATCCATGCACACAGAACGGATTTAGGTTGAGAAAGATAGAAAATATACCTTACGTGATTTAAAAAACAACATTGCTACGAGGTCGATTCCACTATTAGTGTCACAAAACTCAACCGCAACGAAAAGTCTCGGCCTTTACATGATCTACCTGGAAGAGAACAATCAAAAAAATCTAAAACCTTTAGAGAGAAAATGAAACTGTAACCTCCCAAGCCACGACCTAAACGTTATGACTAGATTGAGAAGGCTACATTAGCCACCGAAATGGCTAAGCTAACTTACGTTACTTCTGAAAACCTTAAATAAAATCATTTTAGAGAAAATCATAGTTGTACTTTTAGTTAGCTTAAAAGCATTTATTCATTATGTCATGTATACTTAGGATTCATTTTCTTGCTGCTAGTGTTGTTTTAGAAAAACCGTTTCTCTTCTTTAAAAAAACTCAATGTTATACTAATGCAGTGGAAAAACTATTTTTTAAGTCATTTTGAAAACTTAGTTGCCTTATCGTTTTCTTTTTAAAAAACGGTTCCTTTGCAATGCAGCACAAACTAGGGGAAAATATTAAATTTTACTTAAGCCCGATATCATGTATTATCCAGTTATTATGCTTGAGTAATCCATGCATGCACAAAAATCTCAGAAGAAAAGTTACTAAGCCACAGACTAGAAATAATTAAAAATTGCAAGCCAAAACCAATAAAGACTTAATAATAATTATTAAAAATAGTCCAAGGCCCAAGGTCTAAGGTGGTTCTCCAAATGCTGACTCCGGTCCTAATTTCGAGGTTTACCTGAAATGTTAAACATTATTGGGGGTGAGCTTATGAAAAACTTAATGTGAGTCGAGCAATTATTTAAATAATCATAAATATTGAATACAGTGAAACAGATTAGCTTTAACAGAAGAAAACATAACCATCATAAGAATTTCATATCATTATATAGTCATTATCAAATTGATGTCAAACGGTGTATAAGCATGAGACATCATTTATTTGAGTAACAATCATTAATTTCAATAACATTCAACACAACACAAAACAACACATATAATAAATCAATAACATTTGAATATGCCGTGAGCATGATGCAGTGCAAAAAGGTTCCTACCCATACCATCTGCTACACACCACAAGTTCCCCAGAACCCGTGATCAGAACTCCAAAACATTATGGGCTTAAGCTTGTTGTGGTTAAAACCACCAATAACAATATGCAGAAAATTCTGCCAGTAAAAATGCAAACAAGGTGCAAGTAAAAATGCGATAAATCGTCTTTCCCCTTGGTACTCCAGGTGCAGTGCACTGACTACGAATAATGCGGACTTAATATGCCATCGGTACTCCACGGAACTCTTTCGTCAACCACAAAATCTCAACCCAATGCATATGTATTATGTCACACAATCTCATACATAATCATATATCAGTACTTTTCACATTCATTTGACATGCTCAGCATGTCCTCAATAATCACACACTTTCAGTAAATGGAAATAGTGTTTCAATCTTTCAAATTACCATGGTGTTGGTATCAATCAACATCGTTCAGTTTCACATACTCTACAAATTTTCATTGTGCATAAATAACATCATTTTCAGTACATGATATAACAAATATCTCATGCGTTTAAATCATACATAAGCTTAATATCTCAACACATTATATCATACATTCAAAAATTCCATAACTCAAATATGCAATTACAAACTCAATCAAACATTCATACTATCAAACTAGTAATTTTGTCAACATGTCAATCTTTAAAGGCTTAAACCATACCTGGTTCGGTCACTCACAAAGTCAATAATTTGGCTATTAAGTTAATCCAATCAACAAACTAATTTATCAAGTGTAACATGATATTTAACATTTTAAAACAATTTTATGAGTTTAGGACTCACACCTTATATTTCGCTTCCTCGTAGCACACAAGCGAATCTTCCAATTTTCCTTAATAATTCCTTAAGCAAACCTAAACCAAAATCTAGTATAAATTAAATAAATTTACCATTAAACCAGCCCCCAAACACCCACTTATGAGTTCAAACCAATCGTCAAAATTACTATTAGTTTACGAATCAAAACTAGTTAGATTACTTACACTGTATCGATGCGAACCATACATACAATCGTTCTTCGCCTTTACAGATGATTCGAGGCATTTGGGTCAGCACCTAATTCAATAATATACTGGAAAATCGGTAGCTAACTAGTTATTAAATTCCTTCATTTAATCAATCCATAACCTTTACCCAACAACTATGTCAAAATAACAAACTAGTTACCTTTAATTGCACTTACGCTTCACGATTTGTAGGTTTCGAATGACTAATCGATCAAGAACGGTTTTCTCTAATTGAAATGAGTTTAAAAGCTGATTATAAGGGTTCAAGAACTCAAATTAATTCTGGAAAAATATAGGCAAGAACCAAGAAACAAAACAGCCCCCTTTCATACACATAGGTGCATGCACCACCACCCATGGTGGCCAAAATTGGGGCTAAATTCTAAAATAGTTTGAGATCTCATTAAAATATGGAAAAATACGTTTGAAATAATTTAAAATCCCCCAAACTTCAGATCTGAAAATTTTTGTTTTCAATTGAAAAAATTAATCAATAAATTGAAGATAAAAGAAACCTTACCCAAGCTAGTCGAGAGAAACGACAATGGCACTTTCTTGGCAATGTTCGGGATCGATATTGGGTTCAAGATTTCAAATTTGGGGCAAATTTAGATGATGATAAATGGAAGCAATAGAGTACGGGAGATGGTTCACAATCTTGATGCAAAATAAGAAGAAAGAGATGGTAAAATGAAAGGTGTAGGCGATGAAAACAATGAGAGAATGAAAGAAAATTGAAGAGAAAAGAGGAGAGGAAGAGGGTGAACGGCTAGGGTAGGGAAAAATTGAGTTAGAGGCTGAAAAATACAATAAAAATTTGTATTTATACTTAAGGTTCAGAGGTATGGATGAGACACACATTAAAAAAATAAGGGATTTTTCAAAATTTAATTATTTCACAAGGGAAAGGATTTGAACTTGGGACCTCATTTAATTTCCATGCTTTCTCATGTTTCTTTTAACCATTATGTTTTTTTTCTCATTCTTGAAATAATTTTGCAATACTTATTTTAAAAACAAGGTATGTCACATACTAGGATTTAAGGAAAAATTTTCAAAATAATAAAAATGATGCGAGAGAAAGGATTTGAACTTAGGTTTCAAGAAATGTTTCACTAACACTTAACCAACAAACTAATACCTCATTTATTTCCTAAAAATGCATACACAATCTCAAAAATTAAGGCATGATCAATCTCTCTCGATTCACAAACCCAATTCTACTAACCCCCATTTTTGGAATGTTACAGAAACTTTGCTGCTAGTCAAAGTCAAATTTTGGGTAGACCTAATAGATGGGAATTATCCACATATTAATTTTCATTCAAAACCTTTTTTAATTAGAATCAATCATAAAAGGATCTTCTACTTAATAATTTCGGTAAATTAGATTATACTCAGTTAAAATATGTAAAACATATTTTTACATAATTTTAATTGGATCCTCTACACATTGTGCGTCTTATTATATTCATGTCAAATTAAATTAATTATAAGAACATTTCTATAATTAATTTAACTCGTCTAACATGGTAAATACAATCCCAACTTTTCTTGATTCTGATCATTCCAATAATAAGGTATGACCCTATAAGTTCATGTAACGTTGACATTAATATTAAAACACTTTTAATATTGAAAACAATGAGTGACATCTAGTAATGCATCATAGGTACCCAAGTTAGAGGAAAACATGGCTTAACATAACCTTTTGTGATAATATTATCATGTAGTATATCCCTTTGTCCTTGATATCTAGATTGAGCACAAATGATGGAATAGTCACACTTGTATAGAGCAATCTCTTTTTTCTTGATTTTTTCAAGTAAATTAAGATAATCAAATAATTTTGATATCTCATATAAACTCATATGAGCATGGCCATACATTTCTAGTCTCACTCAATGAAGAGGCTTGAGATATCGCTCCTATTATGTAGGAGATACAAATCCTCTCTTGATTAATCAAATCCCACTACATGATTGTGACACACCCAGCATCATTCTGTATAGTACAATCGTTTACAAAAGATGTTTGACTTTGTCAAAGTATAAGGCTCACAATGTTGGAACAATGATTATCTTAAGTGTAAGGATCATACATACAATTATCACTACGAGAAATGTCGTGACTATTACATAATAATCAAAGAAGCATTCTCATGGCAGGTTAGTCTAGTATATCATTCTCTAACTTATGCTTATGTGTTGATTTGATATCACATATCTATAACAACACTTGTAATCAATCAAACACATATTAGTCTCAAATGTATTATTGTTGTCTAAGCCTACAATAATACTTGACTAAAGACATTTAAGAATGATCTTATCATTTTTTGGGACATTATCAATGTACAATTTATTTAAACATAGAAATAAGTATATGACAATGCTTTTATTAATAAACTAGGTAAAAATATGTTTTTACAATCATATGATTAGTCTTTAAGCATACTCCAACAAAAACGGCTGGGGCATATCATACTCCGAGAGGTATTAGGAATCAAGAGAAGAGAGAAACAATGGCTAGTCTTGAGGCAAAATTAAGGAATTATAGAATGAACCCTAACAACAAATGCATTGTTGCATACATAAATCTTGTAAACTGCATAATGCAAAAACTAATTTGGATGTGTTATCCTAGTATTAGGGTAGAAATACAGAAATATATTATTTTAAAGGAAACAATTATTTGTGTATAACATCAAGTTAGGTTAAATAGCTTATGAATATTTGTAATAAGGCATCATAATGAGAAGGAATGATACAAAGCATTGATTAAATATTTTGTTAAAAGTATTGCATGGAAAGGTGCAAAGCGAACTATCTAGATTTATACAGGCAACAACATCCGCAAAACCATTAGGGAAACTCTGGGAATTCCTTGAATGAGAAATTTGGTCCTTAACAAATTAAAGGAATATTTTATTGAATCTATACCAGCATGGGTGAAGAAGATCAAGCTTCAATATCTTGTACAAGCTTAGGGTTTACAATTAGCACATCGTAATTGTAATATTAAAATATGTAAAATCTGAAATTAATTAATGTTAATCAAATAAATTGATTCTATTTATTACTTATTTTGCATTTATATGTTTTTGCAAATATTGATTCTATATTCTTGCTATATTGCAATTCATATTGAGTTTTGTTTAATTGAGCATGAAACTTGATTGATGTCGTATTGCACATCAACTATTCACCTAACAATGTAAAATGATCGAATTTGTTAGTTTTAAAATGCAAGTAATTTGAAATTGATTTAATTAATTACATGGTTATAGGGTTTGAAGATGAACAACCAATTATTAGTTTTTGTATATTATGATGGAGAAATTCGTTGGATGGACCATGGATATGTTTTTGAGTCAAGCCAAAAAATTACATTAAGGTTCAATATTACTGCTACCATTGTGGAAATAAAAAGGATTGTTAGTTTGAAAAAAGCACGATGTTTTAATTAGAGTTTATAGTGGTTTATCTACAAAATTCTGATGTCCTTAACAGCTCTTAAATATAATACATTGCCATGCATGGAGGAAAAGGATGTTTAGACAACGATAACAACACATTTTGATGTTGGACTTCTACATGCCACCGAACTTTTTACCGAATTAGTTGAAGAGGATAGAAGTAGTTATTGTTAATACACCATCATCTTCTAAGCATGTTGTTCATAATACAAACCCATTAAATCAACATTATAAAAGGTCAACCCTCGTATATTGACCCATCATGTCACACCCAGTTTCTCTTAAAACCCAAAAATTTGGAACCTTTAGGGGTTAAATTAAAAGAAACCGTAAGCTGGCGATCTCTACTGGAAAATTTGATAAATATAAAGGCTAGTTTGAGCATAGTTGAGCATAGCTAAAGATGTTATGGCATTATAGATCATTCAACGGGACACTAAACAAGAGATGGTTTACTGGGACGATAAACATGAAGTTATATCGTGTAAGACCATAGTTGAAAGAAGTTATGGCATCACAGATAGTCCACCGGTTAAGCACGGGGATATTGAAGTGAAGGACCCTAGTTAGACTATGGCAACTAATGGTGTTAGCCAGGGCATTAAACATAGGAGGGGTATATTATGTAATACCATGGATCGACTATGGCAGCATAGAGAGTTCGTTGGGACAATAAATGGGTGAAAATTAGAACAGAATTTGTGGGACAAGCCGTATTAAGGAAAATCAATTATAAGGAAAATGGAAGTGTGGGAATGCATTAGATAACCATCAGGTTGAAAGAATCCACCAATTAAAAGGGGAATATAAAAAGAGAAAAGGTTGTTAGAAGAGCAGTTGTAAAAGCCAAGAGGGTGGTAACCCAGCATGAGTAGTCATGGGAGTTGACACACTAGCGGTGCCTAGTGTAAAGGCGAACGAAAGTTGGTATAACCAAGGATCACAGGTAAGGATCTGCTATTAAGGAACGCCGAGGGCATTTTGAGAAACCCTAAAGGTTAGTGGCATGTCATACATACGCTAGTTATTTCATAAAGAAAAAAGGGGTGAGTTAAAACCTATCAACAAAGAAGGATATGTCGAATGACAAAAATGCCTGTCAGGACTATTCCTTTTTAAAGGGATTCCATTGAAGAAATATTAACCAAATGGCAAGCCATGTCGGGATGCATTATGAAAAAGAAACAGTGAACTTAGAGGGCCTTACAACAACATTAGGCTGAGTACTGAATGCAATAGTGGGTCATAGCAGAAAGGTGTGCTACATTTAAGGGTAAGGTCATGTGACTAAAGCAGATTTCAAAGAAGTATTTAGACCTTTAATTAAACTAAGTAGAATTTAGTCCACTAGGGTGGCGTACGACCTTGTTAGCCAGACCAATGGATGGAAGGTGAGTAAGTCATATGAGATTAGTATAAGGAAAGAGTCTGCCACAGAACAAACAGGTTGAGAATACTCACCAAAAGCCTTTAGGAGGGTAAGCCATAAGGTTAAATGGCATATTAGTGGGAAGAAGAAATCCATATTGGGGATAAGTGGAAGAAAGAAATTAGTTAAAGGAAAGGATAGAGTCCTCCACGATGAGGTAAACATTCAGAGGAAATGTCAAGGCCGATCGAAAGTTGATATAATGGCCGAAAGGTAACCACTCTACAATCTTTCTGCCAATGGATGGGATCAAGAATAAGATAAAGTTTACTATGACGAGTTTAAGAGAAGTTACTCATACAAGTAGGGATTTATTATTTCTAGTTCTTTCTATTTAAAACCCCTGTAAGGAGGGGTCTATTATCGTGAAATGTAAAAACTCACTAAGTTGATTTGAACTTACAATATTTGTCTTGTGATTGCAGGATATGTGGGATAAGGAACTCGAAAAGGGTACAAGCTAGATCGTGTGCTATCAAGGATTCATTTTTTTAGTGGAGTCATGCATATGGAAATGGGGTACCTTTAAGAACTTCGCCATGGGGGTGATAATGTTGTATTTGTTTAGATTCCTTAAACTCTAAATTTAGGACCGTAAATTTTATATTAAATTTAGACTCTATTCTAAGTTTTTTATTAAATAGGTAATACAGTTTGATTTTAAAATAATTTGTTCTAAGTATGTACATTAACCTAATTCAGTATTGGCGCCTGTACTCTAATTCGACAAATGGGTCAGGTAGTGGTGTTATACACCAAGATAATTAGTTGGTAGAAGGTCTTTTGTAATTGTATTTACCTTCGATTTGAATGTTCCGTTTGTAGACCCATTGGTTTCTGGTTTCTAAATGGGTCTAGCACTTAGAGAAGGTCTCACAAGCCTGATGAGGAGTAGGTTCTCGATGTGCCACACAAGGAATTTAGTGATTCAAAGGTTGATGAGGTGCCATGTAAAGGGTATGATGTGAACATGTAAATCTTTTGATGACTTCCTATAGGCAAGGTATCATGCTAGTGAGATTGTTTTATAGAATGAACCATCAACCTTTATGCTTAGCGTCGACCTAGATGCGACTCAAGCTTATGGGTTCTTTGAATACCCTGACATCGTTCCTAGCCATATCTGACAACCAGAAGAAGATTCAAAGGAGTTGTGTGTAGCGTTACAGTTTTCTAATAAAGATGCATGCATTGCTACCATTAAGCATTATAGCCTGAAGATGTCGGTTGATTACATGGTCACCATATCCAATCCAAAACTATATACTGGCGAGTGTTGGAATGCTAATGAAGGGTGCAAGTTGAGGGTTCATGCTTCATTTAGAAATCACTCACAACTTTGGGAGATTCAAAAGTATGACCGGCCCCACACTTGCATTGTTGTGTTTCTGTCTCAAGATCATCGAAAGCTTGATGCCAAATTAATATGCAAAATCGTTGGTTGAAGCTATGTTAACTATTTTTGTTGTTGTCTTGATTATCGAGTTGTAGTCAAGAAATGGGTACAATGTGTCATATCGTGAAGCTTAGGATGGTAAACAACTAACAATGAGGGAGCTGTATGGTGACTGGGACGATTTTTACAATGAGCTACAATTGTGGTTAGTTGCCTGATAGGATTATTTATTGGGTATGATTGTAAGCCTACAAACCCTCAATGCGTTCGACTAGTCAAGCCTAAAGGTAAACAAATATTCCACCGTCTATTGTGGATATTTCCTCTTTTTGTTTAGGCATTTCTACATTGCAAGTTGTTTGTCTAAATGGATGTGACTTGGATTTATGGAAAGTACACTCAAATCCTCCTTATTGCAGTCGCATAGGATGAGAACCAGAACATATTGCCCATTGCTTTTGCTATCGTTGACAATGAGGGCACCAATTCATGAGAGTTCTTCCAAGATCGCTTGTATAGGCATGTTGTTTCATAAGACAAATTTTGTTTAATTTCTGATAAAGAAAATGGATCATTGTTGCAATCTAATGACCAAGTGTTTTGTGGCAGTCAAGATACCGCATCAAACACATTGCAAGTAAGTTTCATAAAAAGTTAAGAATGCAAACTTACGTAAAAAAGTTGTCAACATGGGTAAGAAATCTAAAAAAATAGCATTATCGTTCTTTTTCAAAAAAAAAATAATTTCTATTGCTTTCAGTTTTCCAATTATGACATTTCTTGTGAATACATTTGCAAGGGTATGAGTTACGACATCACTTCAACCAAAGGATGGTGTGGATTGTTGTCGAAGCTAGTGACCAAGCTGTGGATATTTTTAATAAGATGAAGCCCCATCAGTGGACATAATGTTTCGATGATAGGTCTCGATAAGGACATATGACAACAAACCTTAGAAATGATATTAATATTGTCCTTAAGGGTGCACTTCATCTGCCTATATCGATTTTCTTCTCAACAACTTACTTCAGGTCCACCACATATATCCCATGACATATGTCGGCAGGCCACATATATTGCCAGGATCTAACAAAGACGATTGAAATAAGCCGATAGAAAGAAAACTCAATGTCTTTAAAATATATTCTCGACAAAATGAAACGTTCTAGGTGAAAATTTTTGTTAGTCACTAAACAAGAATCTCATCCACGAATCGTGCCGATTTAGGCCTCTATGAGGCCTGTCCCTCTGCCACTAATAAGACAACCCAATTGTAGTTACCTGAGCTTGTCATATCCAATTTTTCAGGCCCAATTTGCCACTAATCAATCCAATTTGGGCCATGGGATTCCGGGCTGCCCATCTCATTGTTTAAAACATATCATTTAGAAAAATAAGCACATATCATTTTAAAATATATATTTAATTAATATTATTTTTATAAAACCCCTAAGTAAATTTATATTCATTTGGGAAATGATGTAAAGTTTTAATTTTTATGTAATGATTACTTTTAATTAACTTTTATGGTTAATATTTTAAATGTTTTTCATTATAATTGTTACCTCTATCCATAGTGTTATAATTTTTTTAGATTTGTGATGATAGGATAATTGGGAAGATTCATATTTATAATTATTTGTACAGGCTGTGTCATTTATTGATTCTTTCTTTTTAAACGAATATATGTACCATTTATAAGTTATAAAACTTTTAAGGTAGTATTTAGAAAATTACCTAATCATTAGATTTAAAAATTATTTATAATTGGTGACAAATTTGAATAATTATTGTAATTTGTGGGTCCTATTGAATTGGGTATAATTGAAACACTCTAATTACACTTCACAATTCTTATAGGGAAGGATGATAATTAAAATAATTACGCAAGTAATTACATCAAAATCTAGTTGCCCTATGACTTTTTTAAATACTCAAACATGATTGAACTTTAAAAATCTAATTTTTAATACAAGTTTAAGTTATAAAAACTATATTATAAGCATAAACACAGATAAGTATTTGAGATGGTTATTACTAAAAATTTCTAAAATTATATTATAAATCCTAAAAAGAATTATATTATAAAAATTATGCGTATTTTATGTAATTATAACAAAAAAAATTATATTTTTTAAATCATAAAAAGTTTATGAAGTTAGACCAAAAAATAAATTATAAAAAATAATTTATGTGTTATAACTTATTTATGTATCCATTTTCTATAATATAAAAAATAGTGTACTCATTTATTAAAAACGTGTTATAACTTTTTTCCTTAATTTATTTATAAAAAATAAAATTTTAAGATTATGGTAAAAATTATATATTATTTATAGAAATTGTTTTGAAAGGTATTAGACACTTTATAAGATTTTTTTTCAATAAAGGTTATATATTATAAATTTCATATATTTTTAATTTAACTTCGTTATTATAAAAATATTATAATCTTGCATAAGCCTTTCTCTAAATTAAGTTTATATAACATTTTAATAATCAAAATCATAGATTGTTTGCATTGTGAATCCAAATATAATGTGGTAGATGTGAGTTATACAAACACAAAATATTTTTTTGCACCATATTATAGGGTACGGTACCATTTGAGAGATTGACACAAGCACCAAGGACAACTGCGAACTCTTTAATTTGAGGTAATCAAAGCTTTGAAATGTAGTTGAGAGGACATTTTTTTTTCAATCATATATTAAAAACATCACCTCGGTGTAGGATAAAAAAGGTTGGATCATATTAATATATTGTATACTTCATAACTTCATTCCTAGGTAGAATTGGCATGATTCATATTTTGAAGAGTATAATAGAAGAAGAAAATCTTGATAATCTTAATTATACAGATTAAAATTCAAATAATGATAAGGAATACATTTAAAATTTATAAGAGGTAATAACCGAACAAATATGAAATGTTAAAGCAATTAGATAAAATTTCATATGATGTTTATTTTTTTGTTATTTTTATTAATAATTGTATTATCAACTATTTTCTTGCCTAACAAATTGCATATGATGATTTGATTTCAAATTTTGTTATTGTTTTAAAAAGAATTATTGTACTAAGTTTATTTATAGTAATTAATATTTTTAAAAAAATATAAATGATGTAATAGTGATATTGCAATTTGTACTACCAAACATAATATAAAAAATTACAATGTAATTAGACTCTATTAGTCAACATTTCTATAGATTATAATTCTTTATAATTATAAAATATATATATATATAATTACTACTTTGATAATTACAATTTTATCCAATCAATAAACAACCTAAAACTTCTAATTTCAAAAGGAAAAAAAAACAGACAGTTCAAAATTTCTAAAATTCATAACTCTTTCTCGTTTTTTCTACTAGTATGTATTGCATATGTTAAAATTCATTAGTTGTTATAATTGTAATGGCTTCATCTCAACAAAGTTATTTCCCTTCAAATGATGTGCTATGGAACTTTTCAATAATTAAAAAGTTTCAACAAATTCATTATTACTACTATTTATTATTTTTAATGCACATAATATAATTAGTCTAATATCAACCAGATTTTGATTTAAATGGTAATTAAAGTTTAAGATTAGGAAAGTTTAATATTTTAGATTCAAGTCTCTGAAATTTATCCTAAATTAAATAGTAGATTTAAATTATTATTTATTAATAATATTTGTTATTTTTAAAAATAATAAATTTTATTAAAATTTTTAATTAAATTAGTGTCCAAGAAATTTATAAAATCAACTCAATAAAATAATTTATAATAATATAAATATAGATTGAAAAAATTACAATCAAGTTAAAAAGGAGTAGTCACTAGGAACGATGTTAATCAAAACATGTGAACCCAAACTTGGATTGAAAACCGGGTTTCCTTGCTAATTAATTATCGAAGCTAAAACCAACTCCAAAATCCTATCCATTTTCAATTAATTAGGTTGTGTTTGAAAAGTTATTTACTCATTGAATACGGGTATAATTGTTTGTAATTATATAAGGGTGGTATGTTTGGCTAACTATTATAATTGATGGATCCTATTGAATTGAACGTAATTGGAGCAGTCTAATTCCACTTTTCAATTTTCAGTGGGAAGGTAAGAATTGAAGTAATTACACAAGTAATTATACAAAAATCTAATTTTTAAAAATTATTTTTATATAAATTATATTATAAACATGAACATATATGAGTGTTTAGGATGATTGTGGTAAAAAATTTTTATATTTTAAACCCTTTAAAATTATATTATAAAAATAATTTATGTATTTTATAAAGTTATAACAACAAATTATATTATTTAAATACTAAAAAGTTTCCAATGTTACGGTAAAAAAGTTCATTATATAAAATAATTTACATGTTATAAAAGTGTTATAATATATTTATTTATAAAACTTTATGGCCAATAAGTATGGACATAATTTATTTATGTGTTCATATTATATATTATAAAAATAATATACTTATTAATAAAAAAAATGTTAGAGTTTTTTTATCATAACTTATTTATAAAAAATAACTTTATAAAGTTATGGTAAAAAAAAATATTTATAGGAAGTGGTATGAAAGTTTTATTAAAAAGGTTATATATTTTAAATTTTAATTTTTTTATTTAATTTACGTATTATAAACAATTATATACCCTCGTACAAGTCTTTTTTCAATTTAAGTTTTTATAATTAAAGCTCTAAATTATTTGGACTGTGAACCAAAATATTATAAAGTCGATGCTAATTATGCAAATAAAAAATGTTTTCTCTCACCATGTTGTGAGATATGATACCATTTGAGATAATGGTGTCAAACACAGACAACATGGACAGCTCGTAAACTTTTCAATTTAATATATTCAAGGCTTCGAAATGTGCTTAAGAAGACATTTGTTGTTCTAAAAAAATATTTCTCATATTAACAACATCACCTTAGTATAGCATAAAAAACAAGGTTGGATTGTACTAACATGTTGCATATTTCATAACTTCAATCATAGGTGGAATTGAGATGATTCATACTTCGAATAGTACATGGAAGAAGGAGATCATAATAAACTCAATGATGCAGATTCCAATTTAGATGATGATAAACTCGGTTACTGACCAACAAATGATCATAAGGAGCATATGTTAAATATTAAAGAGGGAATAACCCAACAAATATGCACTAGAATAATTAGAAAAAAAAATCCATATCATGTTTATTTTTCTTATTATTTTTATTTTTAGTCGTATTATCGACTACTTTTTTAGACTAACATAATACAAATGATATTTTAATTTTAATTTTGGTTACTTATTTAAAAATTATTTTTATCATACTAATAATTTTTTGTAGTAATTAATATTTTTTAAATATAAATTATGTAACTTTGTAATTACAATTTTGTAACGGTTCAATTTCTAACGTGTCAGAAACAACGATTTTAGAACCCTATTTCCATAGTTTGAGTCCATAAACATTAAATATTAATATTTACAAGGTTAATATACAATATATCAAAGTTTGGTCCATTAATTTTTTTGAATTGATAATTAATTAAGGTACAATAACTAAATTGTAAAAGCTTATCACTATATATTTTTAATTGGTCAAAGGTTTAAGAATTTAAATTGCAATTAACTCAAGGATTAATTAAAAAAATAAACCACCATATTATGATTATAGTGTATGGTAGGTGAATTTTAAGTTTATATATTATTAAAATTATAATTAAATTATTAAATAAATCTAAAATGTATAAAAGAAAATAAAATATAAGTAAAATTAATAGAAAAAAGAAAGCCATTTTTTCATTCATCTTCATTTCTTCGCCGTGAGAAAGAAAGAAACTTGACTAGGGTTTCAAGCTTTTGGCTACTAATTAATTGGGAATTGAATCAAATCGAAGATAATTGGGGAAAAGTAAAAATTGTTTATTAGTCCTTAAAGACTTGGTTGTTTGTTGTTTTGTCAAGTAAGTTCATATAGAACACTATTTTGTTTTACTGTTATGCTGAATTGTGTTTGTTTGATTTATAATTTAGATTATTATGGAATAGATGAATTCGGCATCAAATGGATTAAATTGTAAAGTATGAAAACTACGGTTATTATGAATAGGTACAAGATACCGAAATGGGTATGGAATGTTTACAGGATTTGTGTAAAACATGTATACTGTTACAGGGTTTGAAATGATACAATTACGATAATGATACCCGTGTGAATTTAGTAAATGATTAGGATACATATGGCATGCCATTAGGATTAGATATGAAATCAATCAGGGATTTACATGATTATATGAGATCTAGAATTTGTTGCAGATCCTTGATTTATATGTATCCTTGGTTTAGCCTGGACTGGTAACCTCGATACGATGTCAGCTTGTGTGAGCAAATTTGTAAAAATGTCACCTTGTGTGAGAAATCCTAATATCTGTCAGCTTGTGTGAGTAAAAATTTCTCATGTGTTCGAGTTCGACTTACTATAGTTCTCTCGAGCAAAAATCCTTAATCTAATGGAAATGGAAATATTGAGATTGTTTACATATGGATTGGATTGTACATGTTTACAAATTGAATTGTTGTATATGATTTCTTACCTATTGATTATGATATGTAAATGTTGGACTAACCTATTTGGTTAAATATGATGATATGTATTTGTTACTACAAACTATGCCATATTGAATGCTAATGTGTTTAAATGTTTAGCTTGTTGAAATGTTAAGGTAAGTTAAGTAAATTTCTTGTGAACTTACGAAGCATTCAATATGTTTACCCCATTGTTCTCCCCTCTCTTATAGATTGTCACTTTGCGGAACGTGTTAAGCGGGTTGCCTTGAAGCTCACACTATCCTATTTTTTAATCAGTATTTTTTATCGTTTTAAGTCCGGATTTGTGGCATGTACATAGATGTTTTGTATATGTTAACTTTGAATGTTGTACATAGCTTTCAACTTACCTAATGCTTGATTTTGGAAGTGTTAATGTCTAGATGAAATGGTATGTTTCGGTATATGGTTTGAGTTATGTATGTAGCAAATGAAATGGCATGTTTGAATGTAATTTGACATTGACAAAGTTGGTATTTGGACAATTGCTTAATATGTATGCCATGGTATTGGAATGATGAGTTTAATGGGTTAATAGGTGATATAAGTTGATATGAAGTTGGTTGTAGTTATTTGCACTTGAATGGTATGTGTTTGTAGTGTTTTGTTGTAGGTGACGTTGGTCATTTATGCACAAAATAATGAGATTGTGGGGAAACTTTGAAATAGGTACCAAATGGCTCAAATTTTACCAAAAACAGATCTAAGGTCATGACGTGACAGATTGTGATCTGAGGCCTTGACGTGACAGATTGTTTAGTAACATCACGATGTGGAGGAAGTGACATCACAGAGTCGACCCTAAACTTTTAAAACCTTACAATTTGGTCCTATTTCGTGCTTGGGTCAACAAAAGAGCTTTTGTAAGCTCGATTGAAGCTCAAATTTGATTATTTAACATAATGTAGATGTGTTTAACATATAATTCCATGTTTGGAATGGTTATTATCTATATTATTGACGGTAGTTGCTCGGGCAATTGGGTCGGGCGAGGGGTGTTGCAAATTTAACTACCAAATATTGTCATAGGAAATTAGGATGTAATTACACTCTGTCAGCTAAAACGTCTAAGGAATTACAATTTTTCATAATTACAAGAAAATATAATTAATATCCTAATAATTATATTTTTATTTAATTATTCTATATTGTCCAAATAGAACCTTAATACCACTCATGGATGAGTTTAAAAAAGGTTTAAGTCTAATCATTATATTGTTACTGGATAATCTCTTTCAGGGCTCTTGCCTTATATCGGCCTAAAAGTGATTTTATGTCACACATATCACTTCGATGCCCTCTTAGATATAAAACATAATTTAAAGGATGGATAACTTATATTAATACAAAATTAATTAACATGGATTTTTATTAATTTTAAAACTATAATTAATGTTTTAGTAAAATTAACTTTTAGATAGCAACTTAATCATATATGTTATGTAATTTAAGTTTCAAATGAATAACATACCTTCATCATATATTTTTTGATGTAATAGAAGTAGGGGAGTATCTAGAGGAGGACTTACAGGAGCTCCGATTCTCCTAAAATAGAAAACTTTCCATTTTAACTATTTAAAATTTTTAAAATTTCAAATTAATAAAATAAAATTACACTTTGGCCTCCTTAAAAATAATAAAAATTTAATTTAGTCCTTTAAAAATTATAAAAATATAGACTATTCAAATAGTAAAATTATATTTTTATTATCGTACAAATTACAATTTTATTTTGACCTCAAACAAATTTTCAAGCTTCGTCCCTGAATACAAGTTCAATATTACACACTTATACACAAGTTATACTATGAGACAAATTGAATTCATTCTCAAACTTAAATGAACTCAATTCGGTTAATGTGCTAAGTTTATATGTTCATGATATATGTTTAAAGATGATTTATTTTATATAAGAAATAAATAGTTATACATTTTTAACTGAAAATAATACAACATGCAATGTTATAATCAAATTGAATACAAATAAGTCATATGGATATTATGAAAGAGTTTTATACTAATTTGTTGTGTTTAATAAAGAGAGATCAAGTTTATTGGAAAAAGAAAAGAAATTCCTATGCAAAATCAATTCATTCCTCGCCTTTTATTTTCAGGTACTATTAATAATTTTACAGATAATACATTAGATTTAAGGGCAGAATACATCATGAGTAATCCAATTATTGTCTCTTTTTATTTTTATCATCTAATTATTAATTTTTTTAATTTTTTAATTGGTCACCCAATTATTGTTTTTTTTACCTAACTATTAATTTTTTTATTTGGTCACTTAACTAATTGAGATTATTATTATTGTTCATTTATGTTAAGTATCATTCAATTTTTTATGAGAGTATGTCGTGACAGTTAAAAAATTCAATATATTAATTTAATCATAATTTTAAAAAATTAACCCTCAAAATTTATAAATGACGTGAATTTGATACTCAAAATTTACCTTTCTCTTCCACTTCCTCACAGCCACTACCATCAATGCCTGCATCTCCTCCTCCTCCATCTTTCTCTAAAAAAACTTGGCTTTTTCCTCCACCTTTATTTTAACCTCATTTTAACGATAAATTAAGTTTAAAAGACAAAAAAACACAATAATAGAATACGATCTTCTGACCAAAAAGCACACCAAAAGGCAAAAAAGAGAGAACATTCTGTTTCCATTCAATTATAAATCTATTAAATTAACTAGTCACAATACTTTTTTTGTTTCATTCCTTTGTTTTGACACACTGAAGCTCTTGCTTTCTAACCCTAAATAAAATTATATTTATTTAATTTATTGCAGCAATGCTAAGAGAGAAATTAATGAAGCAACACGGTCATGCCCAGAAACGGTTTACTAATGTATCCACGGTTGTACACTCATTGGAGGTGGTTGGCTCGCTTGTTATTGTTTAGTTCCGGTGTTTCAGTTCATGCTCGAAATGCTGTAGTTTGTAGAGAGCTTCAGGAGGGTCCGATGTTCGATACTCTGAGAGTGGAACCTTCATTTTAACGATATATGAGGTTAAAAAAAGGCGGACAAAAAAGGATAGTTTTCTTTAGAAATGTGGAGGCAATCATGGTAGGGGCGGTGGGGGATGTAGGAGAGGAAGATGAATTTTGAGGGTTAATTTTTTTAAATTATGACTAGATCGATATAATATGTAAAATTTGAAGGCTAAATTTATTATTATATTGCCTCTTTAACTGTCATGTCATCCTTTCATTAAAGATTTGATGACACTACTTAACAGAAATGGACAAACAAAAAATTCAATTAGTTGAGTAACCAAATAAAAAAAATTGATAATTAGGTGATAAAAAAAGAAAAGGGGCAATAGTTGAATGATCAAATTAAAAATATTGATAGTTGGGTGACTAATAAAAAAAGATAATAGTTGAGTGACCTGTGGTATAGTTTACCTTAGATTTAATAGATTTTCTTCGATTAAGATTCATTCTATTATTTTTTTCAATCATTAATATTTAATAAAATGATTATCATTATTCAAATATGTAGGATTCATCTATTAAGTGTGAAAATCAATTTATGAATGATGATTAAATATACATTAAATATTAATAAATAAAAAATAATGAAGTGGAACTAGAGCGGATTGTTTTTGTTGGCATGTATTTCATTTTAATACAATCATCTTGTTAATTATTCTCTTTTCATTATATCATCTGACTAGTAATATGATGTTGTTGACGGTTATCATCTAAAAAAAAATTTATAAAAACCTTTTAAATTTAATCATACATTTTAAAGAATTTTATTTTACTCATTTAACTTTCTAAATTTCATTATTTTATTTCAACATTTATAAAATTTCTAAATAACTCTTTTTGTGCTTAACTTGTCAAGGCTAAGCCATAAAGCACCTAACCATCAACGATAAGAGCAGTTCAATAAATAAGGCTAAGCCATAAAGCACCTAACCATCAACGATAAGAGCAGTTCAATAAATAATATATTGAAATAATGATTTGATTTAGTCCTTCATTTAATTTTTTTTAAGTTTTTAAATTTATGTTATTGTTAAATTACCTCAAAATAAATAAAAAAATTAATAATTTTTTAACTTTAATGACATGGCATAAACGTAGATTACCACATAGATGATGCGTCATCATTTAATTATTTTTTTAAAATTTTAAAAATAATTAAAAAAATTATTTTAAAAATTAAAAATTATTAAAATTATTTTAAAAGTATAAATTGTACAAAAAATATTTTTATTTTTTAAAAAATTAATTAGTTGTTAGCATACACAAGACAATCCACATGCATGTCACATCAACAAAATTAACAAACATAACTTTTTAAATTTATTTTGAGATGGTTTGACAAAAAATTATAAACTTATGGATTAAAAGAAGAAAAAAATTAAATAATTAACTAAAATATATATTTTTAAAATTAGAGGGTCAAAAAAATCATTACACCTAAAATATTTTTCATTTTCAAGATTTCATTATTGATGTGACTTTAAGCTTTTATAAATTATTTTCTTAAATTTTTTATTTGAAATATTCAAGTAAAATTTTAGATTATAAAATAAAAATAAAAATTCTCCTTTTATTGCATGAAATAAAATGTATGATTCTTTGTACGAAATTAATGGATTTTTATCTTATCTATTATTAGTGGAATAAAAAAATAGAAGCGAGTTTAGGATACTAATGAGCACGTGTCCTAGTAATATCTTACATAAAAATTAAAAAATTAAAAAAAAGAAGAAGAATATATGTGACTGTCCTAACCCTCACTCTTTGAAAATTTTAATTCAACTAGCTGTGAATAGAATAATTATTTGTAGTTAAAACATAGATGGAAAAAAAAACATATATTCAAAAGAGTATAATTAAATGTATACAATGTAATTTGTTTAATAACAATTATGTTTCAAGTTCTATACATGTATATTATACATGTCTCATTTTGCAGATAACTACTTTTTATGTAAAACTAACTTTCTAGTAAATAAATATTGAAAAATATTCTCGACCAATATTATTAAAATATTAGGTTGATTCAAAAAAAAAGTTACTTATATGATGAGTACATTTATGTTGCTAAATTCAATTATCGTTTTGTTAGTATATTAATTGTGAAAGTTCATTGAATTTCGTTACTCGTTGCACGTTTACTTACAACTGGAGTAATTGTCACGCCCTGGTTTTATTGATATATTTTGAACAATTGAATATAAATGAGTTATTGGTCTAATGGTTAAATGATAGTGAAATTGTCCTTGAGATCTGAATTTGATTCCTTTTCCTTGCGTAACTTATATTTTTAGTATTTGGGCTTTTAACCCTATGTATATATTGTATTTTATTTTCTGTTTAGCCTTTTTTTCCTATTTTCTTCTTCTTTTTGCCATCCCTCTCTTCCTTCTCCTTTTATTCTCTCAGTTTTTCTTCCATCTTCTTCATTGTGCCACCCCTTAAAACCCTAGTTTTGACCATTGTTGTGTCACCCATCTCCTCCTCCACTTGTGCCCGCCGCACCACCATTGCCTCCTCCTCCTCCTCCTTCTCTCACTATTTTTTTAGTTTATGTATTTTCTTATTGTTTTCTTATTGTTTTGGTTGAATACTTGCTGCAATATTTTTCACCATTGTCGCCCCTAGAATCCTCATATTTTCTCTTCCATTGCCGTCGCCCTAGTGATTAGCCACCATTGTTGCCACCACCTCTTTGTTTTTCCTCTTCTTCTCTCTTTTTCTCTCATTATTTTGCCACCAAAACCACTATTCATCTTTGGTCGAATCTTATTTGGCCTTTCTAAGTGATCAATCGGTTTGTGATTATCTGTTATCACAGATATGAGATCCAGGAAGTGTAAGTTGTTTATCAGTTAGATATGATTACGTATTTCATTTTTATTTCCTTTAAAACGTTGAATCTATCAAGTGTTCATGCTCAAATCTCACACATTCTTTTTGTGTTTTTTTTGAAGGTTCAGATCTGAATCGCTCAGGTCACTAGTGACATCAAAGGTTATTCGCATTTCCATCTTAAGTTGAGATAGTGTAAGCGGTGATTTCAAAAATCAAATCTTAATGGCCATTGTTTCTCTCTTATCTGGCCAAACCTATGTGGGGATCTAAAGGTTGATTTTTGACTCGTGTTTTGTGTATGTTATGTATATATCTAATAGAGATCTAGTCAGATTTGAATATAAAAGTTGCATATTTATGTTTAGTGCTTCGGATTTGTGTTATTCAAGTGTGGGTCCTAACCTTGTATGTTTGGTGAATGCTGAAAGCATGTATGTACTTTATTGTATTGAATGTGTAATGACTGTACAAGGTTGGCTGAATGTTCTAAGGCCTTAAAGTATAATTAACCAAATGTGTAGGTGCTATAAGAGTTAATCAATTATATGCCTATTTTTATTGATTGATTGACTTATTGCATGTTATTACATGTCTTATACTGTTAAGCATGTTGATTGTTACCGTATAATTGATTGCATATACTACATGCCACTGATTGTTACGTTGTTTGTTGCTTGCAT
Source organism: Gossypium hirsutum (assembly GCF_007990345.1). NCBI lineage: Eukaryota > Viridiplantae > Streptophyta > Magnoliopsida > Malvales > Malvaceae > Gossypium > Gossypium hirsutum. The sequence continues at coordinate 9,083,613 of NC_053448.1, forward strand.
GTAAAAAAAAACATGTCATTAATTAATATTGTTACTATTGAATGCATGAAAATCATGCCACCAATACTGATAAATTGAATGCATGTTAAGCATGCCATCATTACTAAAATTGATATTGATAAGCATTGTATGCAACACGACTGATATGACATATTGCATTGCATAGGGATTGGGGTTGATTGGTGATGAAGGAGTTCCGTGGAGTACTGTCGGTTTATCTACAATTTTATACTGGCAGTTAATCTGCAACCTTGGAGTATTGTTCGAAGTAGTGGCGATTTATCTGCAAATTACTAACAGTTTAACTACAAAAATTGTTGTCGGTGGTTTATCCACATTGAGCTATGACTCCTACTATTTTGGTGTTCGGAATGATGGGTTCTAGGGAACTCATGGTGTGTAGTGGATGGATTGGTAGGAAAATATACATTGTTTTCATATGAGCATGCCCATGTATATATAATGTATTTTTATGACGTCATACTCTACTGTGATCTCAAAAATATTGTTGGCTATATGCTTTATTGTAATTTGATTGTCTGTATGTATATACACTACTTACTATGTTTAAGACCCACAGTGAGCTTTTTGAAGCTCACCCCCATATTTATATCCTTACAGATAATCCTTGAGGTTAGGATTGGACACGACATTCGAAAGTCTGGTCTTGATTTTATTTAATAAAATATTTTTAGATTTAATTTTTAATATGTTTTCTGGGATTGTAATTCTATTAATTTTGAACTGTGGCATGTGTTTGTTTTTGGGATTTTATTTGCATTTCATTAAACATTGTATATACTGGTCAAATGAACAATAAGACTAAAATTGACATGTTTAAGTTTAAAATTAAGAGGCATCACTTTTATCGTTGTGTAATAATGAAATGGGAGTTTTAAAAAGACAAATTGACAAAATCAAATGAGGTTTTTTTTTCAAATAACACGACTTTTAATGAACTGGACTCTAAATTTAATCGACTTAATAATTAGATTTTTTTGACAACTATCCTAAGTTTTGTTTTTTAAATTAGACAAATTAATACTTACGAAACTGAACGGTTTTACTAGGCCATTTCAGTGACCAATGTAGCATTTAAAATTTGGTCATAACGTCTGGGTCGGGTTAAGGAGGTTATAGTAACAACTAAAATAATAATAATAACATAAATAGACACAAAATTTGGTTACATAGCTCGAAAAACTTTTCTATATCTACAGGGTCTTACTAAGAGAGTAATCCACTATCATTCTATAGTACAAGATGTGATTTTGAAAATGATACTCCTTCTTAATCCAATCCAACAACTAAGTAAATAAAGTACGAATCATTCATTAATCCAATAAAACAAAAAAACATTGGTAATAGAAAAACACGGTAACATAAAAATAGCTAATAGTTTTAGCATTCATATTTAGGTCCATGCTTAAAATAACCAAAACCAAACCTAAAAGTGTATAAGAAAAATCCTAAGTCTCACTAGCAAAAGGGAAAAAAAATGATCCTCATCCACATAGCTCTCCTTTAACACCATAGTTTCATTCTCCCTCCCTTCTTTTTTGGTAAAATGTAAAGGTTTGACATTGTAATCTCCCTAACCCAGCCTAGACGTTACAGCCGAATTATGAATGTCACATTAGCCACCAAAATGGCCCAGTAAAACATTCAGATTTAGTAAAAAAAGGATTAAGTTGTAAAAGTCTTAAGTTTTCTTAAAAGAAATCAATACTTGTTAAAAAGGTATCAATACTTATTAAAGTATCGATACGATTTGCTTATTTAGACAAGTTTTGAAATTTTAAAATGTTATTGTACAGTATCAATATTCATATATATTGATATATTTATTATTAATTTTATAGAACTGGTGAAAATCGCTTTTTAGAAAATAGTTTCTTTTTAGTTTCAAAATCACTTATTAATTTAAGTCGTACTAAGAAAACATTAGTTTATTTTAGTTGACTTGTTCATTTAATTTTAGTTCCAAAGTTAACATAAAAATCGTATTTGAAACATTTTAAAATAATTGAACAATCTTGAAAACCTTAATCGTGTTCGAGTTTATTGTCACAAACATATAACACCAAATCTCAAATTAACACCCATATGAATAATAATGTCCATGCCACAATCCATTTGAAAAAAATGCAAAACTCAATAAAATTTGTAAAATAGAGTTTAAAATACTTTTGTTCAAATTCGATGAAAGTGCTCCGAGTGCCGAGTCCAAGCCCTGACCTCATGAATTATTTGGAAAGATGGAAAACTAAAGAGTTAGCTATGAAGCTCAGTGTGTTTTTATCCAATTAGCAGTAAACAAACACAACATTAATAAGGGCATACAAACATACAGTGCATGGTACAAGTTAGAATCACATTTTCTACATAATTCACATTTTTCAATGACATGTTCATGAATATCAGAGCAATCCTCTACCTAATCCAAACCTACACACAACAGTAAGAGTACCCTAGAACTCATCCATCTCTGCACACCAAAATAGTATTTTGCGAATGAACCACTAGTATAATAGTATATTTGATTGGTGAACTTATCCAACATTTAAAGCCTGTACTTCACTTTCAATTTCCCAATCCCAATACAACACTATATCATTCTATTGAATTCAGAAAACAGTAATGGTAGTAGTTTTAAAATGCAATTAACATTCAAACGGTAGCAGTAGCAGTAAACATGCATCGATAGTAATTGTAGAATTAACACAAAGAATACAACACACTCATATTCACATAAATAAATCAGAACATGGCAACATACTACATTTAGATCTACCATACACAGCTCTGTTACCTACTGAGTCAAATCATTGGTTTTTTAATACCATATCGAGGACTATTTTCAAATCAGATTTTAAGTTTCTTAACATAATCAAAACAATTAGAATAATTTAACTATCATCAGAAGATGAAATCAGCAACCAAAAACCCAAGAGAAGCACTTATACAATTGGCCAAACACAGACGCCCATACTATAACTCATAGTTGAAACACACACCTTCACCACAAGTCTGTATGGCACACTTCTTGTTCAGATCTAATTCAACTCTCCCGGATTTGGTTCTTCAATTGACATACACATAAAACACATAAGTTAGCAATCGACATTAGCTAGATTTGGGAATCGAATATAATCGATTAACAAAGGCAAAAGAAAGTAAAACTGAAACTCAATTACAATTTCAACAATAGAGCTAAACCAATACAAGGGGGTTTTTCTTATCGATATATTGCAAATGGAAACGATTCTATCGTCAACAACCCCAAACGTCAATAGAATCTGAATGAATAAAAAGTAAACCGGCAAGAAGAAGAAAATCAGTGATTTCAATGAGTTCAAAGTACAGCGGCTTAAATAAAGGTGCAAGGTGCAGTGGTGACAAGGTGGATGGCTCTTATTCTGTAGATTCGACAAACAAGTGAAACAACGGTCCAATGGTGGTGGTGTAACAACCCGTTTTTCACTGGTGTCGAAAATAGTGGTTTTGGGACCATAATTTCAATGTGTGAGTTAGAAAATATTATTTATTTAATCTCTATGAAGTTATATGAGTGTCATATTAAAATTTGGCTCAGTAATTTTTGCATTTAGTTAGCTAATTAAGGAAAAAGAACTAAATCTAAAAGAAGTAAAAGTTGATCTTTAGCGATTTCTATTAACTAAAAAGCATGAATAAGGAATATTAAGGTACTTAAATTGTAATTATACCATTTTAAATAATGATGAATGGTAGTGGGATTTAATTTAGTTAAAATGTGATATAAATTATAATATAAATGGTTTTATATTATTTTTTTGTTATAATAGCTAATAGAATAATGAAACAAATGAAAACACTTTTTATTTTAGCTTGTTCATAATCTTATTTCATGAAACAAAAGGGGAAAAGTTAGGTTTGGTTTTCAAGTTTTGGTCCTTAATTGGGTAAGTGATTTTAGTCCATTTATTGTATTTTTTATGTTTTTGGAATCCTGGGAGCTTGATTTAGTTATCCCAAGGACTATTTTGCAAAACTATATAAGTCTTTTTAAAATTTCCATTGATGTTTTCTTGAAGCTTTGGTGTTTATTCGGTTAGTTATGAAGTTTTAATGGACTAGTTTGTAAAGTAACAGTTGTTAGTTTTGAACTTAGGGACTAAAATACAATAAGTCCTAAATGTGTAAGAAATTTGTGTTTTAGTGGATTGTTGGAAGACTAAATTGAGATTTAGTTTGAAATTGAAACTTAAATATGAGAATTGTAATAGTTTTGACTTTAGGGACTAATTTGTGATAAATGCAAAAGTTGAGAGATTTTAATATAAATAAAGTTGAGTTGGGACATGAAGCTTTTACGTGTTTTTAAGTTATTTGAATTGATTAATTAAATTATATTATATTTTAGATCAAAAATCTCAACGATCGGAGGACGTACGAGGGAAAGAAAAAATTATCGATTAGTCCCTGATAGTTAAATTGTTACCATTTTAACAGGTTAGTTCTTATATGATGAAGTTACTCATATATTTTTATTTTTCATACTAAGATTATTGATAATTATTGTTGTTGGTATGAATTTATTTTGTGTCACAGTATGTCCCAATGAAACTAGTAAATGCTCGTATACAGATTTGTGATTTTTACCTAGGTTCCTAGCTCCTGCATATGTTGTGGACTAGAGAATACAGATTCAGGTTCCTAGCTCCTACATATGTTGCAGACTGGAGAATAGGAATTTAGGTTCCCAGCTCATGCATATGTTGCAAACTGCAGAATACGAAATATTAAGCCCTGGCCAAGCAAATTACCATGTAAGTTGACTTTGTTGGGTAACCAAACACTACTGTTTTCATCTGTATACAGAGTCATTTAACAGAATTTCATCGGGAAGGTTGCCTTTAAATTCTTGGAGACTTACTTGTGAAATTGGTTAAGAAATCTATGTAAATTGATTAGGGGATTATAGTTTAATTACTTGGAATTGGAAATAAATATGGATGTTCACATGATTGAGCTCAAACTTGTTGCCTATGTTAATGATGTGAATTGAATTTTTGTAGGTTAAATTGTATTATAAATTTGAGTTTTGTATATGATAATTCTTGAGGTAAGTGATATTTAAATTGTAAGAACTTATTAAGTATTCGATATACTTATTTGTGTTCTTATTTTTCTGTAGATTGTGGACAATCGGGCATGTCGATCGGATTAGCAAGGAGTGCACACCTACTATCACTTCACTCAATAGAATTTTGAAGTTTGATAGTTGGGTTACTTGTGGCATGTATATAGGATGTTTATTTTGCAAGTAATGATCATGTTTTGGTACCTATTTTATGAATGAATTTATATGTAAATTTTGATGTATGTATTGCCTATGCGTATTTGGTATTTTGGTAATGGGTTGTTACAAGGCAAGTTTTAATGTAACTATAGGTTTTTATAGGATAGCAAGTTTTGGTATGAATATTGCTAAATTTTTATGCTAAAATTAATGAGTTAAATGATTTGGATAGTAGTTGTTTCATGGTTGTATTGTGGTGCCAATGAGGGCATATTGGTTAGGCAATTAGGTTTAGTGTGAATTGGTATGTTTTGACTCTTTTAGGCACATTTTGGATAGGTTTGGTTGTTGGTTATTGCATTTCTTAGAACCCAAGCATTTGAATTTGAGCTAGCTTGATTTTGAAGGAAATTTTGGGCACACATAACCTGTGACACAGGCTACCACACGACTGTGTGATTTTTTAAATTTTGTTGCAGGTTTTTCCCATATTGACACAGGTTGTTACAGGGCATGCGACACGGCGTGTGACCCTATTTCAAATCACACTTGGCCTGCACATGGTCTTACGACATGACTATGTTATCCTATTTTAAATTGCACACACTCTAACTATATGGCCATGTCCCTAAGCCACACGGCTATGCTCTATCACACGGCCAGGTCACATTGTCGTGTGACCCCTATTTTAATCTTTTTTTTTCTACATTTTTTATTTTGTTTTAGATTAATCCCTGAATGTTTCTAAATTGATTTTTAAGTTTCATACACTCGATTTAAAGCTTGTCTTTATATGAATGCTATGAATGATGATTAGTTATGAATAAATAGTATTTAAATTAATATTTGATTAGTTTTTATGATGTAATGAGAGTCGTTATGTATTGTAATACTCCGTAGCCCTAATTCAGAAATGGAGATGGGTTAGGGGTGTTATAGGTGGAGGGTGCAATGACAACTAGGAAGAAAAGAAGGAAATAAAATAAGAAAAGAGGAACGAAGATGGATGGTGCAAAGGAGAGGGAAAGGAGAGATAGGAGGGAGTTGACGAGGGAAAGAAAGAACAGAAAACAAAGAGTAAGGGAGGTGATAAAAAAAACAAGGGAAAAGAAAAGGGGGGTCAGCCATAGAATAATATGCTTTTATACTAGGATTGGGCGGCACCCTAGGGTTATGACACTACGTTATACGGCACATAGGGAAAATATGATGAGGGAAAAATAGGGTTTTTAGAAGCTCTTAACAGATCTGTCTTAGTTAGAGGCCCAATTACATGCCTAAGCAAATAACAAAATAAATTCTACATTAAAAAATATATTTTGGAGTTTTAACCCTCACTTCGGGGTATGACAGACCAAGTGTCACATGCAAGAAGATAAACCACATAACAGAAGACTTGAGCTTTCTATTGATTAAGGTGCTTATTTGGCTTTCTAAATGGTTTAGTTGCTTATCAATATAGGGAAAATCCTTATCAAGATGCTCCAATAGTCTTACCATATCTATCTTGGTTAGCTTATCAAATGTAGATCCAGTTACACTTGGGACACCTTGCATTAGATCATTATTACCTTTATAGTCAGTTCCAATATCAGAATCTACAGTTGCATGTCCCTATTTTCCATTTGTGATAATTCTTTAGTTATACTTTTGATGATTTAGGAATTCATCTTCCTACACAATATCTTTCCCCTATTGTAGTAGGATCTAATTGATAAGTGGGAAAAGGTAGCATGTGCCAAATGTTCTTAGTCTCTACGTATTTCACAATCTCATTGAAGATTAATGGCCAAGATCAAAAAGAACATATGAAACCATGTTATAGAATAGAGTTGTCATCCTCTTATTGACAACCATACTTTGCTTGGATAGTATACATGTAACACCCTTTATTTTCTCGAAACCCAATATAGATAGAAGATGCTACAATGACACTTTCAAAGCTTATGCAAATTCAAGAATCTCATAAAGGCAACCTTCTTCTGGCTTATTCTTATTCTTTAAATCAAATTGGCCACTTTTAGAAATATTTAGATATAGTTTGAAATCATTCAAGAATCTCATAAAGGCAACCTTTTTGCGACATATTCTCATATAGGAACAACTCCATAGCACAAATCAAGTTTTTAAAGCTTTCCAACTCAATTCAGGCTCTTTTGAGTCTAGAAAGATTAGGGATTTACAACAACATAAATTTTAAAACAATTTAATAGGACATTGGATTTAGGTTATGAATTATTTTTTTGAAGACTTTAAAACATTTAAAAATCATTTAAAAACTCTCTATGGGTGATTAGAGGTGTTTAAGATCAAGTATGAGGATTGGGAAGCTCAAAACAACTGAAATAGTGCAGTGGGCATTGCCTAGGGGAAAGTTATGTTGGGATTTAGTGCCCTTAGTGTAGTTTTTCGTTTATATACACTTATAATTTTTCGAATATATTGGTTTAATAAAATTTTATCATTCACATTAATATCGTTTGTATTTTTCCTTAATTGTTTTTGCATGTAAAGTGAAATATATAAGTAAATATTGGCTCATTGGTTACCTAATGTTTAACTAATATTAAGTTGCATTATGTTGAAGGATCATAATGTGAGAAGAAAACTTATATTAGTTGGTAATATAAATAGTTCATAGTCTGATGAATTGAAATTGAGCAAATCAATTCAAGTACTATTATGTGGTATATCAAGTCTAATTAGGAGATATCTTATCATGGATATCAGAGCAGATGACTTCTATAAGATAGAGACATAAATGTGATTTTTGTTGATAATGTAACACCCTATACCCGGCCTGGTCATCAAGCCCAAATATTCGGATGTCACACCACCGTCTCACATCGATTTCATCACAATCGTCACATTTAGTATACAAGCATCTTTATTCTCTTTTGTTACTATAGCATTCATGTGAGTATTAAGACATGCAAACTCAAATTAACATTTAACTATGCTAATATACGATAAACAAAGGTAGAATGGACATGAGTCGAGCATTGGGACCACTTAGCAATTTTGTCCAAAAATGTTAAGTAGGTATCTATACCTCCCCTATGGTATCGATACCACTTGGAAAATTGATACCAAACTAGCATTCTGTTTCTCACCAAATTTCAAAGTGTCAAAAACTATTAGTGCCTTTCACAAGGCATCAATAAACTTATCTCGAGTATTGATACCCGGGCAAATTTATCGAAACAAAATCTCTATTCTGACTCCCTGCATGTTTCAAAACACAGAGGTATCATTTTTATAATCCCAAATATCGATGCCTTTGCCTCTGAACATAAAAACACAACATACAAGTATATATATACATCCCAAGTAAGTTTCTAATTATTATGCATCAACTACTAAGACAAATAACCATCCAAACGGCTTAATCAATTGTTCAAAATACCAAAAATGTGTCCAAGCAAGTATCATTTTGACATTATCAATATCCATAACCCTAAGCAAACATACAAACTCATAAACCTCTAAAAAGATAACAAAAGCAAAACCGATAAATAGTCCAAACACATTATGGCATTAAACAAGTCTACCACATTAACCTATCACATTGCCTTTATTCCCCAAACATAAATAAGCATATAACACCTACTAACAAAAGTTAAATAATCAGCTTGGATCACTCTCTTGAAGGTCACATCGCTCACACCGACACTACTTATCTGCAATGGTTAAAAAGGAGTGGGTGAGCTTAACAAGCTCAGTGAATGCTCAAAATAACCACTACGTAAACAAGTCATTATGCATCAACAAAGAAGACATGCAATATAATCATAATATATTCTACTCCTATGTCATATTTTACGCATTTAATCACCTGTCATGAATATTTACATATTAATCTCATGAATACTTAAGCATATATTTCAGCATATATCAATAATATTTACTTATATTCAGTCACTTTTTATGATAATTTGACTCTTGAGATTATGAAACATAAAGTGGAATCTATCACCACACATCGAATATGTGGATCTCCATCACACCAATGATGACTTAGAGATTCGAACATGTCCTATAAGTGAAGCATATAGCTAACACTTTCCAACACACCACACATACATATCTTGATAAATGGAGTTTAGCTCACATTCCCTTATCTCTCCGAAACTGTCTCTAGACCTCAACGCCCCACATATATCACAACACAAAGGTGAATATTCACAATTTTATGGCATGCCAACTATACCCAACGGTCTCATAAGGTGACAAGGCCAAAAATATCCACATTATTATATCATATTTACTTACCGATTTTCTCCACATATTCACTGCATATTCACATTAGTAGCACAATATAATCTTTTTCATATGACATGAAAACATATCCACATTTTTACTGTCACATGGCATGAACAACACACCCTCATATTCACTTTCACAACGATCATCACAAGCTTATAGCATATATCATAGCAACTCATATGTTCATGATTTCACAATTTCACAAATTTACAAGCAAACATATTTCACATTTAATTATAGGTGTGAGAACACGTACACTCAAAATTTAGAGTAGGGGTTTAGGCTACATCTAAATTCCCAATTACACGACAAGTTATCTATGAGTAATGATCCCAAAACACTAACAAGAAATATGCTTTCACCGAAAAGCCGAAAGCTTAGACTAGCTTTTCTTTGCTTTTGTCTCTACTCGTTGAAGGTCCTATAGACTCTGACACTTCAATAAGATAAACCACACAAACACACCTTCAACAATAATTCGTCGACTCACTTTAAATAATAAAAAAACAATAGCCTAAGCTACGTTCACTATTAACCAAAACCTTCAACATGGAAAACTTTAAATTCAAATATCTTAGCCTACACTTAATATTTTTGTATGAAACAAATTTCGTTCATCTACATAATCATCTACGGCTAATTCCAAACCTTTAAACTACACAAAACTACATGTTTTAAGGTATCGACATTTTTCAACAAGTTTTGGCCATAATAACGAAAATTCATTAAAACATGATAAAATCTTAATGAAAATTCAAAGAAACTTTAGAAACCTTCTAATTATGTTAAAATAAGTTGAAAAACACTTTAAAACCAAGTTTTAATCCACAAACCCAAAATCCACCATTAATGACCAAAATTTTGGCTTTTATCTAAAACATGCGTTTTAATGGCTAGAAATTTGATTTAAAAGTCTAGATAACATTTAAAACTAATAAGAAGATGATTGGTTACCTTGAAAGCAAGAAAAATGAACTTTGGAAAAATTTCAGAAAATCTACTCTTGAAGAAGATGATGAAATTTATGGATTTTGTTTAGTGTTTTCTTAGTTTCAATGGAGATTTATAGTTCAAGAGATGTTGGAATCAAGAGGGATTAGGAATTGGAGTTCAAAAGTAATTCGGAGAGAATAGGAGAGTAAGGGATGGCACAAGTATGGTAAATGAAGAAACTAACGTGAAAATAGAACTATAAATGGGGGTTTTAGGTTGAATATTAAAATCTGGTCGAATTGTCTCCTAAAAACTCACAATTTTTAATGTTTTTACAAATCAGTCTAATTTTCAAAATTAAATGTCTTTAAAACTCATTTTAGAAATTGATTTAATTTTCTAAAAAACATAATAAAATACATTACCGATAAATCATGTCGCAAAATTTTGAACACTCTAAGGCTAAAATCCCTAAAAAAACCCTCAAAACTTCTAAGCCCAAATTTGGGGTGTGACAATACATTGGACAAGATTCAAGTAGAATAAATCCTAGATCCATTTATGGATTTATTCACTTATGACGTTCATAATGTGGCTTACCTTAACCCAGAGTAAGTGATTGACTATTTGTATACTACTCAAGTACTTTGACATATTAAAAGTTGGTACTTTGGGTACATGACTTTTGCATGTCATAGCTTTATTTGTGAATTCATAGCCTAATAAGGGTAAATGATATCATATAATTGGCATTGCATGATTGATGAAAAAGTAATGTGGCCACGGATCATTTGTCTAGAATGAATGATTTAATTACAATTTTTTAATAATTGACTTTTTTATAATTAAGGAAGATATAATTGTTATCATGAGATAGAATATGATCATATTAGGTGAACTGATTTAGACCAAAGAGATTAAAAATATCCTATGAGGGTAACACGCATATGACAATGTTCTTGGATGAACACTCGATTAGTTACTTTTATAAGGCATAATTGACTTATTTGGCCCTCCAACTTTTAAAAAAATATATTTTAGCACTCCATTTAATTTTTCTCCTCTTTTAGCTCTTAAACTTGCGGTATTTGTCAAATCACCTAAAAATAGATGAAAAAGTTAATGTTTGATAACTTTGTTGATGTGGCATATACATGGATTGCCACGTGGATGTCACATCAGCAATTAGCTAGTTTTTTAAAATTTAAAAATTGGTTGAATTTTATCAACATTTCTACATTGATTAAAATCGGAAAGTAAGACATCCCTATCTTAGTAGTTGCTTTCAATTTTCTGTTTACTAAGTTGTTGAAATTGATTGATCTAACTGAGTTTATAAAAGTGGATTTTAAGTTGTAACAACTATTAGGAGACAATTTTATTATGGTGGGAATGAGCCAACTATAACCATGAAGAACGGGTTATGGACAGGCATTTTGATATTATCATTGCATGTCTAATGAATATGAAAAATACTTGGTTGATCAAGGCTATAAGTTTATTCATGCTCTAGTACAAAATGTTGGAGTTGAGCTAATATTTGCTTACTCATTTTGATTTTCCTACAAAAATTATGGAAGACAAACATATAAAGTTATAATAATTTAACTATGAAATTTTATGTACTTAATAGAAATTTACTACACTAAAGACACAATCCTAACATAAGGGAGGATGCACCTAATAGAAAAGGTAGGAGAAATCGCAAAGGATGAAAAAAAAAAAGGTTAAAGGGCTAAGCAAAAAGATATGCTATTAGGAGATAGATAATTATACGAAGCTATTTGAATTTGAAGAAAGAATGGTGTTAGATTAGAATGCCTGTAGGAGAAAAATTGCATGCAATATATTCTTCTCTTCTTCTTCCTTTTCTTTTTCTTTTTCTCCTCTTCTTCTTCTTTTACTATTTTGTTTTGTTCTTAAATTGAGTTTCCACCGTGGTATGTTAACTGGCCATGTCACCTGTCCTGTTAGGCCTGTAACGGAAAATATTAGTGGGTGATTGATTTGTCATTTTTCAATAACGTTAGTGACTAGTTTGTTATTTTTTAAAAGTTAAGTGATTGAGTTGAAAATTGAGTGATTGTTTTGTTATTGAGGTCAAAATGGAGTGACTATTGGTGTACTTTACTCTAAAAATAAAGCCTTTTTAAAAAAAAACTTTTAATGTCTCCAAATATAATTCACTAACATTATATAAAATTATACAATGTTTGTTATGTGGTACAACATTTTCATCTAGTTTTAGAGAACAAAAAGAAAAGTTTATTTTAAGTCTATCCAATTTGTCAAATCTACAAATTTATATTTATCTATTGAGCACAAGGAGATAAGCATAAGAAATTTAAACAAACTAGAAAACATGTTGAAGTGGAGTACTATTGATAAGGTAATGAAAAAGAAACATGATTAGTGTATATATATTATTGGTGAAATTTATCTACCAAAAAGTATCTCTACAGATTTGTAGGAGAGCATACGTATGCCCAAATATCGTAAATTTAATTTTCATTTTCAGGTAACATTGATATGCTGAGAAACTAGCACCTACATTTACTTCTTAACACCCCACTAGCAACAGCTTTGGCTCCTTTTGGTTTATGAGATAAAGTTAGGCCTAATATTTATCTATTTTACATTTTAGAAGTTGTTTTATTTTTAATTTTTAAATTTTACTAAATTATTTGTTTTTGGATGAAAAAATTGATTGAATTGTTAAAATTTTGATACCATTGATATGACCATTAGTGTGGCAGTCCACATATAATTCATAAAAAAAATTCAAAATAAAAAATTTTAAAAAATATACATAAAAACTTTTAGAAGATTTATCCATGTTAGCTATGAAGTATACATAAAATGTTACATGAGCTACCACATCAATGTCACTACAATTTTTAATAATTTAGCTTTTCATGAAAAAACAAACAATTTAATTAAATTTTAAAAATTGAGGGTCAAAATGAACAAAAAAACAAAAATAAAGATCAAAATGACAAAATAAATAAATAAATATTAAAAGCTAAATTTATGTTTATGCCATAAAATTATATGTTCATCCTCAAAAAATTATAATTTAGTTTAAGTTTCCTTAGCTCCAATATATTATTTTTGGCTTTCAAAAAATATATACTTTTTTTTACCCTTGATTCAAAATTCTTGACATCTCCCCTGCATTTACACTAAAAGAAAATAAATTTACCTAATATAAAATAGTTGAATTTATATATTTTAATTGTATAAAATTGAATAAAAATTAAAATTTTGTGTAAAATAAAATCAAGATCAAAGGTTATCTATATAATTATATAAAATAAAAGTTGAGTAATTACTTCATCTCAAAACAAACTTATAAAATTGTATCATGTTAATTTTGATGATGAGTTCTTAAAATCAATGGGTGAGGAAGTATACATCTCTATATTAAAGGTGTTCATGAGTTAGGTCGAGTCGGATTCGGGTTGGGTCCAATTAAAATCTTAAATCCATTTGCTAGGTTTGAGTATTGCCCTAAAAATGAGTTTAAAATTTTACCCAAGTTCGACCCAAATAAAAATGTTAAAACCCAAGCCCAATTTGGCCCGTCCTGCCCATATTAAAATTTTTATATAATTTTTAAAAAATATATAATAAATCAAAAATACTAAAAAAATTAAAATATTAAAATAAAATTTTTCCAACAAATTTAAAATAGATTTTAAAAAAAGTATACTTAAATAATACTAAGATAGATGCAACTTAACAAGTAAATTTCTCTAAAATAGTAACAAAATTAACAATAAAACAAGAGTTATACAATATTTAAACAATAACAATAAAATAGTAGCAACATGGTGAAATAGTAGCAAAATAGTGATAAAATAACAAAAAAAAAAGAATCAGCAAAATAGTAAAAAAAAACAGTTTTTTTTTTGATAAATTCAAGCCAGGCTGAACTCAAGACTAAAAAGACCTTACTCGAAGTTTGACCTATTTTTTAAATATATTTTTTTCCCAAATATATTTTTCAAATCTATATTTTTATTCAAACTCTTTCTTTTTTTTTTTATACATGTGTTTGAACTGGACCGAATCACTCCATGTAGGAAGAGGTATACTCCATACTAATATAAAAAAAAAAAAGGGAGAGCATGTGTATAGGAATTTCTCGTGCACAGTGCTTTACACAATGACAGAAAATAATAATAGAAAATAGATAGAGGTTTGAAGGAAAAATAAAAAAGAAGGAAATATTATAGTGGAGGAGCATATTCACGGACTGGTGGAAACAGATATGGGGTGGCTAAGAAATAAAGGATTGTTTGAAATACCAAAAAGAAATTGAATAAAATCCTGTCCCTACTCTTGTCAAATACTAGTTGGCAATATTTATTATAATATATCTATTTTTTTTTATATTGTAAAGCTGGGCACCTTGTAAAAAATTAAATTAAGAAAATGACGGAAAAGGTGGCTTTAAACTATAGTTTAGTTGTGTGTTATGAAGCACCCTCGATTAACTACTTAAAAACCCTTCTCACTCTTCTTCAAAAAAACAAAAAAGTTTTCACTCTTCACTTCCTTTTTCTAGATTTTTTTTTTTCATACCAATGGGTTATCTAAACATCTCGATTTCGAAAACTTGTAGTAATGTAAGTATATATCAAAACTAAATTGTCTACTCAAAGGATTCCACTTCAAAATCAGCCTGCTTTAAGAATTCAATGGCTTCAAATGCACTTGGACTCCATGTTTCGGTTTTAGAGTCATGACAACCACCGGAGCATGGCGGTAACTTTGTGAAATTGTGAAGCTAAACCGTGAGATCAACATAGATAAGATGATCTTAGCTTCCATCATAGCAAAAGATTGACCGATACAATTTCGAGGTCCGGCGGCAAAGGGCATAAAATGTCGACCGGAGGTAAAGGGTCTGGAGTTGAACCTATTAGGATTGAATTCATTCACATCTTTTCCCCATAATTCTTCACAGTGATGTATCGCCAATACTGGTATCCATATCGATAGTCCCTTGGGAATGAAGAGATCTCCTAATTTTATGTTCTCAAAAGCCATCCGTGGCAGGACCGTTGCTGGTGGATAGAGTCTCAATGACTCATTTATAACCATGTGCAGCTACAATATCAAACAAAATGACTTGTATAAGTTAAAGTGTAAATTATAATTTTTAAAATGAAGTCAAATTAATTTTAATTATTATTTTTTAAATATAAATTTATTTTGAAGACTTGACAAGAAGTTTCTTTTAAAAAAAAAAATTGGGCTTACCACAGTTAGTTTAGAGAGTTGATCAACAGAGGGAACTCCGCCATTGCAAACCTCTTTGAGCTCAGCTCGAACCTTATCTTGCCAAGAAGGGTTGGTGGCCAGTAACATGACCGTCCATGTAAGTAAAAGAGCAGTAGTTTCATGGCCGGCAAAGAAGAAAGTTTTGCATTCATCCATTATCAACTGTAGGTTTAGTTTGAATTGGTCTCCTCTCTTCTTTTCCATCTCATTAAGCAAAATACCTAACAAATCATTCCCATATGAACTGCTCCGACCAATTTCTACACAATCTTTTCGGCTTTGTATAATCTCCATCAGTAATCTATCCACCTCCATCTTCAGGGACTTCATTTCTCTGTTATATTTTGTTGGGAAAAACCTGAAAATGAAATTAATGAGTACATTCTCTCTTTCATTTCATACTACCTAGACCGAATCGGAAAAGGGAAAATACTCACCGGCTTCCTGGAAAGCACAAGTGCCTGCTTGCTTGAGCGCAAAGGTGTTGCAGAGATGTCAGAAGATAGAATATTTGTTTCCCTTTCTCATAACTGCTATCGAATTCGGTTCTTGCGATTATATCAGCAGTAAGCCGAGACATGTATGCTCCGATTTCGAACTCGGTTTGACCTGAATTTACTGCATTTTGCAGTGATTGGAGCATCTGCTTAGTGCTCTCCACCATGTGGCCGCAATAACTCTGTTGAAACAAAAAAAGAATTAATTCAATTTCAAACCATCACAACCCAAAACATACATGATTGGATTCGATTAAATTAGATTACCTTAAGCTTATCTCCCATGAATGCTGGAGAAGCAATATGGCGCTGATGGTACCAGTCCCGGTCGTTCGCCATTAACAAACCTCTCCCAGTAAAATGTTTTGAGCCTTGCTGTTGCAGCCATGATTTGCCTGTTACAAGGTGGTGTTTGGTCATCAATTCTTTTATCAGCTCAGTATCTGTCAGACACATCCTTGGCTCCACCCCATGCCAGTATATAAACCTTTTCCCTGTTGAAAAATACCCAGAGGAAAACCGTAAGACTAACACCGAAAACCCCTGTTTTAAGTGTCGCCATGTATGGGAAGATTAATTAAAAATATACGTAAATATACATACCATATGATTTAGACCATTTGACATAATGCGGCAAAAGCCGGCCAACTAGGTCGTGGTGGATGGTTCCCATTTCTTTCGAGGTCGATTGTGAAGTTAGCTTGAACATCTCGAGCATGTTGCCGGTTACTCCGCGGGGTTTCGGGCCACGCACTCCTTGTTTCTCCATGGTTTTCCTTATGCGTCTGGGATTCAGCAGGTAACATGAGATGGTGTCAAACACAAGTTTAAACAACAAGAATATCATGAAAAGAACCGAAAGGGTAATCAGAAACACCACCATAGCAGCCATGGCGGCGATCTCAATTACACGAAAATAAAAAATATATATATAGCCTTCTTTTATCAAATCGGTGTCAAAAGAGAGGACAGTTTTGAAGGGAATGAAAACTTTCCTCGTTGTTTTACTAATGATTTCTAGGAATGAAGTAAATTTATAGTAACCAAAAGGCCATGGTATACATAGTTTAAAAAATCTATTAATATTTGCCTCGTATCTATAAGTCACACGTTAATGTGATATCAATTTTAATAAAAATATAAATATAATTTTGAAAATTCGAGTGGACTTTTATAAAATCTTAAACCTTAATAAAACAAATAGTTTCAACAGCATTGGACTTGAGTCCAATAAAGAAAGCTAATTAAAACAAGAACAAAGCAACAGGATCTAAATCCGCACAAAATTGGCCCATGAAATTTAAAATGAATGAAACAAAAAAAAAAAGGAAACCTGATCCTATCATATACCAGTCGAAATCAACAGCTGGACACCATAAGTCAGTGTCTTTTCACATGACCGTCCCAGCTTTTGATGATAGTAGGTTTCAAAAAAATCTTTTAGTCTTCTGTTACCCATTTCCAACAAAGGCCTACTTTCCTTTTTTCAGTCTGGTAGCCTTGGCCAACTTTTCTCCAGTGCGCGGCGAACATAACCTGGAACACCACCCAATAGATAATGGCCTTCTCCCATTTTTAGTGCCTCTTTCGCAAGAATATAGGTGTATGTATTCTCTGTTTTAGGGATAAAATGAAACCCAATCTCTTGAAAATGGACCTTTTTGCTGTGAATATCTCTGATGAGTGCTCCAATAACCGATCTATCGAAATATGTAGTTTGACATTTCTTTATTACAGTTCTTGAATCTCCCACTATTTCCAGAATACTAAAACCCATAGAAATTCCTAATCGCATGGGTTGTAATCCTGCATATGCCTCCGTCGTAAACGGAGATGCTACATCGGAATGAAGAACCGTCGTTGATACCAAGATCTCGCCCCCCACATCTCGTACTACCAGTCCCAAAGCAAATCTGAAAGATTGTTGGTCGAAGGCTACGTCAAAGTAAATTGCCACACTCGTTCTCCTATCGACATATTTATGGCCTCTATCTACTTTTAAGGTGAGTTTCTTCTCTTCTATGTCGTCCAACTCAGAAATATAACTGTAAATTTGTTTCGAGATGTCCCTACTCGTCATACTTTTCCTTTCATAGATTAACTGATTTCTATATGTCCAGATTAACCAAAGTCCGCAACAAAAAAGGCGATACTGTTTGCTAGTCCCCCGACTAAAAACCCAGGTAAGCCACTCCCATACGCTTTGAATGACATTGAATGACATTATTAAGTACCCAGGAAAGGTTTAAGTACATCCATACCTCCACCATTTTAGGACACTATTAAAATATATGGTTACTATTGTTGTTCCAATAGGGTCGGAAGCGTGTAAATTATTGTACTAAAAAATCACACAAAGTTCAATTCCCAGGGAAGAGAGGTGGATCACAATGATCTCTTAAATACCAAGTCTTTCCTTAGTCAGAATATCCTTCTATAGTAATTTAATAGCACAATTAAATACTACTATTATACCCTCAAATATTGAAAGAAAAATAGGACAAAAAAGAACACAAGAGTTTTAACGATGTTCGGTAAATTATACCTACGTCCTCGAGCACTAACACCAGATGATAACTTTACTATCTCCAAAATATTACAAAAAAAATAGAATTTCTTAAGAATTCTCAAATGGGAGAAGAGAGAAAACTAAGAGAGAAAGATTGGTTGGGATGGTTGAAATAAAAAATGAAAAGGCCTATTTATAGTTGAGGTTCAGGGACTAACTTGCAAATGGCCTAAAAAATTAGGGACCAAAATTGCAATTATCCCATTCAACTTTTCAACATTCGGTGCAACTTGCTCAACCTTTTTAACAAGTTGCTTCCTACCTTTGTTGACTTTTCAACAATCTCCACCTTGAAGATTTGATTAGGATAATCACATCTTCACATACTTCCTTCAACTCCCCAAATTCGATAAAGCTATCTTTTGTAGTGCCTCCAAATGCGCTCTCGAGCGCCATACACCTAAAGGTGCTCAAATTCTCAGGATGTTAATCAAGTTCAAACAATGATTAAACTTGATTGTTGTTACCACCTTGGTCATCATATCTGCGGGATTATCTGCTGTCGGAATCTTCTGAAGTAGAATTTTTCCTTTTTCAAAGACTTCCCGCACAAAGTGATATCTTACGTCGATATACTTGGTTCTTGAATGATAGACTTGATTTTTCGCTAAATGAATAGCACTCTGACTGTCACAATATAGACTAATGTGACTTTGAACAACTCCCAAGTCTTTCAATAATCCATTAAGCCAAATAGCCTCCTTAACAGCTTCTGTAACTGCCATATATTCTGCCTCTGTAGTAGACACAGCTACTGTAGACTGTAAGGTAGACTTCCAACTCACTGGGGCTTTCGCAAGAGTAAACAGATACCCCGTAGTTGAACGACGTTTATCTAAATCACCAGCAAAGTCGGAATCAACATATCCAACTACAAACTGACCAAGTGCTTCATCCTGTTCAAAAATTAAACCAACATCTACGGTTTTTCGAAGATACCGTAGAATCCATTTCACAGCTTGCCAATGTCCTTTTCCAGGATCATGCATATACCTGCTCACAACTCCAACAGCTTGTGAAATGTCAGGCCTCGTACACACCATCGCATACATCAAACTCCCAACTGCATTAGCATATGGGACTTTTGCCATATATTCTCTTTCATCTTCAGTCTTCGGAGATAATTGAGCTCTAAGTTTCAAATGAGAAGCAAGTGGGGTACTTACATGTTTTATGTTTTCATTTACACCAAAACATTGTAATACCTTTTTCAGATATTGCTTCTGATTTAAACAGAGCTTGCCTCTCGGTCTATCTCTACTTATCTCCATGCCGAGAATCTTCTTGGCCTCACCTAGATCTTTCATCTCGAACTCTTGATTCAACTGAGCTTTCAGCTTATCTATCTCATTTTGGCTCTTCGAAGCGATTAACATATCATCAACATACAAGAGTAGATAAATGAAAGATCCGTCATGCAGCTTCTGCAAATATACACAATTGTCATATTTGCTTCTTGTGTACTTCTGCCTTCTCATAAAGCTATCAAATCGCTTGTACCACTGCCTCGGGGATTGCTTCAATCCATATAGCGATTTGTTCAGCTTACAAACCCAATTTCTACCACCAGCATCTGTGTATCCTTCGGGCTGAGTCATATAGATCTCCTCTTCTAACTCACCATGCAAGAAAGCCGTCTTAACATCAAGTTGAGCTAGCTCTAAATTCAACTGTGCTACCAAGGCCAACAAAATTCTAATGGAGGAATGCTTCACAACAGGGGAAAATACATCATTGTAGTCAATTCCCTCCTTCTGAGCGTAGCCTTTAGCTACCAATCTTGCCTTGTAGCGAATATCCTTCTTGCTAGGAGATCCATCTTTCTTTGCGAATACCCACTTGCATCCGATTGCCCTTTTACCTTTCGGCAATTGCGCCAACTCCCAAGTATTGTTCTTCAGGAGAGACTGCATTTCTTCATCCATGGCGCTTTTCCATTTATCACTTTCTAAGCTTTGCATTGCTTCTTGATAAGTGATAGGAATATCATCAACAACGGGAAGGGCGTAGGCCACCATATCAGTAAATCGAGCAGGTTTACGAATTTCTCTCCGTGGCCTTGCAACTGCAACTGGTTCTGGTGTACTTAGTGGTTCTTGGGTCAGAACCTCTTCAACCTCTAATTCCTCCATTGTGGCTGGAGAATTAGACTTATTAACTGGGCAAATCCCCATCTGCTCAAACTCCACCTGTTTTGGAGTACACTCCACCTGCTGTGGAGTATTGCTCGTCTGAATATCTTTATCTGCTATCTTTTTCAATGTGGCAGATTCATCAAAGGTAACATCTCTGCTACAGATCATTTTCTTTGTGCTTAAGCACCAAAGACGAAATCCCTTCACTCCAGAAGTGATTCCCATAAAGAGAGCTTTCTTTGCCCTCGGATCTAACTTTGACTCCTTCACATGGTAATATGCAGTGGATCCAAACACATGTAAGGAATCATAATCTGTAGCCGGTTTTCCAGACCATACCTCCATAGGAGTTTTTCTTTCTAATGCAGATGATGGCAAACGATTAATAAGATGGCCAGCGTATGTCACAGCCTCAGCCCAAAATTGCTTGCCCAACTCAGCATTGGACAACATACATCGAACTTTCTCCAGCAATGTTCGATTCATACGCTCTGCCACTCCATTCTGTTGTGGTGTATCCCTAACTGTGAAGTGTCGAACAATACCATACTCTTGGCACACATCAAAGAACGGATCACTTTTATATTCCCCTTCATTGTCTGTCCTAAGCCGCTTGATTTTCTTGCCAGTCTGGTTTTCGATCATAGTTTTCCATTTAAGAAAAACTCCAAGCACTTCATCTTTAGTTTTCATGGTATACACCCAAACTCTTCTGGAAAAGTCATCAACAAAAGTAACAAAGTAGTGTTTTCCTCCCAACGAAGGTGTTTTGGAAGGCCCCCACACATCTGAGTGAATATATTCCAAAATACCTTTTGTATTATGGATAGCAGTGCCGAATTTTACTCTCTTTTGCTTTCCCAGAACACAGTGCTCACAAAATTTTAATTTGCAAGCCTTTGCACCTTTCAACAATCCTTGCTTTGCCAGAATTTACAAGGATTTTTCGCTGGCATGTCCCAACTTCATATGCCACAACTGCATTGAGTCCAAGTCTTTGTTATCGGAAGCTGCAGCGACTGCTCCAATAACTGTACTACCTTGGTAGTAATACAAGTTATTTTTCCTGATGCCCTTCAATATCACAAGTGCGCCAGATGTCACTTTCAAAATCCCATCTCTCATAGTAACAACTGAACCATTGGATTCCAAGGCTCCCAATGAGATGAGATTTTTCTTCAAACTGGGCACGTACCGAACATCAGTCAGAACTCTGGTTGATCCATCTTGATTCTTTAATTGGATTGAACCTATCCCAACAGTTTTACAAGCATTGTCATTGCCCATATAAACAACTCCTCCATTTAGTTCTACTAAATCAGAGAACCACTCCCGGTTAGGGGACATATGATAGGTACAACCCGAATCCAATATCCACTCATCTGAATGGAACGACGATGATGATGCAACCAGTGATAGTTCAGAGTCACTAGTATCATGCTTTGCAACACAAGCATCTACAGCAGCTTTTCCCTTATTCTTCAGCTTTGGACAATTTTTCTTCCAGTGGCCTTTCTCATGACAAAAAGCACATTCATCTTTCCCGAGTCTGGACTTTGACTTTGATCTCCCCTTTTGAGTTTTCTTCCGAGTGTATGAACGACCTCGGACTACTAAAGCTTCTGTATCTTTGATTGAGTTTTTCTGTTTGTCCTTCTTTCTCTGTTCATAACTGTATAATGCCGCACAGACTTCGCTCAGAGATATATCACTCCTGCCATGAAGTAGAGTAGTTTCTAGGAACTCAAACTCCTCAGGAAGTGACCCCAACAGCATCAAAGCCAAATCTTCATCTTTGAATGTCTCATCCATATTCAGCAAATCAGTGACTAACTGATTAAATTTGGTGATGTGATCATTCATTGTGGTACTTGGGACGTATGTGAAGCGAAACAGTCTTTTCTTCAAGTGGAGCTTATTTTGACTGTTTTTCTTCAAAAATTTTTCTTCAAGTGCCACCCACAACTTATTTGCAGAAGTCTCCTTTGAAAAAGCATACCTCTGCTCTCGAGAAAGGCATGATCGAATTGTGCCACATGCCAACCGATTGATCGCCTTCCAATCTTTCTCCTGTACATCATCTGGTTTCTCTTCATCAATGGCAATGTCTAGACCCTGCTGAAAAAGGGCATCTAGAACCTCACTTTGCCACATACCAAAATGGCCCGTGCCATCAAAGATCTCCACGGCCAATCTTGCATTTGCAATTGTCGGTCTTGTCCACATGGACGATGTTGAAGCTCCTACACCGACCATTTTCTCCATAATCTTTCAATATACCTAAGGAAATCTTTTCTGATGTGGAAGATCAGTTTAAACTGCAACCACAGAGCATACTACGATTAACCTTCGGCTCTTGATACCACTTGTTGTTCCAATAGGGTCGGAAACGTGTAAATTATTGTACTAAAAAATCACACAAAGTTCAATTCCCAGGGAAGAGAGGTGGATCACAATGATCTCTTAAATACCAAGTCTTTCCTTAGTCAGAATATCCCTTCTATAGTAATTTAATAGCACAATTAAATACTACTATTATACCCTCAAATATTGAAAGAAAAATAGGACAAAAAAGAACACAAGAGTTTTAACGAGGTTCAGTAAATTATACCTACGTCCTCGGGCACTAACACCAGATGATAACTTTACTATCTCCAAAATATTACAAACAAATAGAATTCCTTAAGAATTCTCAAATGGGAGAAGAGAGAAAACTAAGAGAGAAAGATTGGTTGGGATGGTTGAAATGAAAAATGAAAAGGCCTATTTATAGTTGAGGTTCAGGGACTAACTTGCAAATGGCCTAAAAAATTAGGGACCAAAATTGCAATTATCTCATTCAACTTTTCAACATTCGGTGCAACTTGCTCAACCTTTTTAACAAGTTGCTTCCTACCTTTGTTGACTTTTCAACAACTATCATCCTCATAGTGACGACACCGAGGACAATGAGCTTCCACAGCCACTTTTTTATGCTTGAGATTATCTAGAGTAGGAATATAATTCTAGGAGATTCTCTATACTATTATTGTAACTTTTGAAGGGATGTATAAATTCCATAGTTTTTTTGTAAAAATCTTTAGTCTCAGCCTGTATAATATTATTACTAGGACTCAAATTAGTCTCCTCTAATAGTTTATAGGCGCTTCTAACCGAGAAATTACCAGACGGTTCTCCTCTCCACACTTTGAAGTCATCGTGTATTGTCTTCGCCAAAGGGATCCACATAATTTTCTTTGCAGTATCCGCATTAAAGGCATTAACAATTATAGCTGCTTTCCAAGGTCTATTAGTGACATCAATCAAATTCGATGCTAAGTTGATGTTTTCGTTGTTGTCTTGATTCTGTAATCTGTCTGCTTCATCTCCCGAAATCCATAGATCATCCCAAATAGATATCCAGTCCCTCATACCAACCCTCCAACATAGGCTTTTCTTTAGAAGTCTTTTTGCTGCCCAGACGCTCTTCCAGGTAAGCGAAGGTAAACTCCCTAACTGACCATTAAAAAATTGAGTTCGGATAATATTTTGCTTTCAAAACTCGAGCTAATAAAGAATTGAGAAAATTAATAAGACGCCAACCCTGCTTGGCTAATAATGCAATATTAAAATTTTCAAGATTTCGGAAACTTAGGCCACCATCTTCTTTTAATGAATTGAGATCCTTCCAAGCACACCAATGAATACCTTTTCTACCTCAACCTTTTTCCCACCAGAATTTAGCAATTATACACTCCAAATCAACACATAAAGATTTAAGGAGTAAGAAACAAGTCATAGTGTAGGTTGGAATGGATTGAAGAATAGCCTTTATGAATACCTCTTTCCCTCATTGAGAAAGATGCCTTATACTCCAGTTATCGATTCGTTGGTTAAATCATTCCTTTAAGACTTGAAAAGTCAATTTCTTTCTTCTTCCCACCATATTGGGGAGACCAAGGTACCGTTCTGGATCATTTGGGTTACGTACCCCAAGTACGTTGGAAATTGTTATTTTTTCCCTCTTGTGTATTAGTACTAAAAAATACTGTAGAATTATCATAATTGACACATTAACCAGAAAAAATCTCATATTTGAGCAAAATCTGCTTCAAAAAATGAGCTCCTCTTTTTGTAGCCTCCCAAACAAAATACAATCGTTTGCAAATAATAGATGTGAAACCTGCAGACCACTTCTACTTGCCTTAACACTTTTAATTATTTTCCCTTTCATTGCAAGCCGCATAAGACTAGAAAGGCCTTTTCCACAAAATAGAAATAGGAACGGGCTCAAAGGATCACCCTGTTTAGTCCTTTAGAAGGATGAAAAGTTTCTCCAATAAGACCATTAAAGGCCACCGAATACGAAACTGTAGATAAGCATTTCATTAAAGAATTAGCCTAACCTGGATCGAAACCCATTCTCTTCATTATTTCTTCCATAAAATTCCATTTAACCCTATCGTATTCTTTGCTCTTGTCCAATTTCACCGCCAAAAACCCCTCTTTTCCCCACCTTCTTATGCTTTAAGGTGTGGTGTGTAAAATTTCATAAGCCACTAAAACATTATCAAAAATCAATCTCCAAGGTATAAAATTACTTTGTGCTAAATCAATATATTTATCTACCACAACCCAAAGACGATTAGCAATGACCTTAGCCATCAATTTATAAAGCACGTTACATAAACTAATTGGTCTAAATTGAGTAATATTTGAAGGATTTGGAATTTTTGGTATTAGCACAATATTGGTTTTATTGATTGAACTAATGTCCATACCTTCATTTAGTAGTTGAAGACAAAAGGATGTAACATCTTCCTCAATAAGTGGCCAACACTTCTGATAGAATAAAGCCAGAAAATCGTCCTCTCCTGGCACTTTTGTGGGACCCAATTCTGATAATCCCTCTCGGATCTCCTTCCTAGTATAACTCGCCTTTATCCTAGAATTGTCTTCATCAAATATACATCGATCAATTCCTAACAATATATTCATGATTTCCCCTTCTCCTAGCTGAAAACAAATTCTGGAAATACAATCTAGCAATTACTTCCATTTCCTAAAACTCTTCCGTTTCCCTACCATCATCGAATTACATTTTGCGGATAAAATTCCTTCTTCATCGTTGTGTTGCTTGCTTATGAAAAATTCCATACTTCTATCCCCAAATTTCAACCAATTAACTCACGTCCTCTGTTCCCAATAACTCTCATCCTTTTCACTCTCAAAATTAAGTTGGATCTTTGTGTCAATGAGTTCTGCCAAATTTTCATCATTCCTTTTAGATTTCAACAATTTTGCCAGTTTAGAAGTTAACACCTCCTTTTTCTCTTTTCTGCTACATCGAATTTGATTAACCCATCTCTCCATAACTTTCTTCACACTTTTTAACTTACTCAGTAGATCTCCTGTGGAATTATCCCAAATATATCGAACCTCCTTAACAAATGATTCCTCCAAAACCTACCAAGCTTCAAACTTGAAACTTCTGTTAGGTCGCCCTTTTGTCTTCTCCTTTTGTAGTAATAAACAATAGACAATGGTCTAAAAAAGAATGAGGAAGATATTGAATTAAAGACTCAGGAAATAAAGATATCCATTCCTTGGTAGCCACTCCCCTATCTAAGCATTCTTGAATGTTTATTTCCGGAAAATTTCCTTTCTCCCAAGTAAACCAATTCCCAGAATAACCCACATCCAACAGATTACAATCTTCTAAAACCTTACGAGATGCTTCTATTCATCTCTCCTCTCGAGGTAAGCCTCCTTTCTTTTTGAATCCACACATAATTTCAGTAAAGTCCCCACAAACTAACCATAGAAGCTCCTCAATATTGTGCAGATGTCTTAAAAGATTCCATGATTCAACCCTATCCTGTGTATAAGGAGATCTATAAAAACCAGTAAATCTCCACTTATTACCTTCATCAGCACCTTCAATTACCACATCAATATGTCATTTTGAAAAACTTTGAAGCATAATATTAACATCCTTATGCCATGCCAAACACAACCCTCCTCTAGAACCAATCGATTCAACATCAATACCATTAGGAAAACCACAACTCCTTCGAACTCTTTCCATCTGACTCCTATTAATTTTTCTCTCCATGAAGAAGACCATTTGGGGATTATATATCTTCAAAGTGTTCAAATTGTTTGTGGGCTCCCCAAACCACGGACATTCCAACCCGATTGGCTTGCCTCTTAGCAGCCACCACTGATAAATGGTTAATTTCCAACACTCTTCTATTCCTTATCGCCAAAGTGTTGATCTTTTCCCTGGCTGTCAATTCTTCAATCTCCCTCTAGCACTCTTTTTCCCTTCCTCTTTGATTAATACACCATATTCTAGATCATGGTCCATTGCAGTTTGAGCCTGACCTGCCAATGAATTTTCCCCTAGTGACATAAAGAACACGATCTCTATTCCAAATTAAATCCGAATATTGGATCAATAGCCTTACTATACCCCACATTTTTTCCTAAGTCCCACAGGTTGTTTCCTGGTACTCGGCTACCCTCACGATTTCCACCCAGTTCTCCCTCGCCTTCCTCACGTAACCAGGAACTATTCATTGCTAGAGCTCTTCGAGATTGTACCCACAATGATAAATCCCAACTCATTTCAGCAAATTTCACTCCTAACACCATTTTTGCTTCACAAAAAGAATCGCTACGACCCAATCGTCCATAGTAAAAACAAAAGTGTGACAGTCTTTCACACTTAAATTTGACATATGAGCAATTTCCATAAAACATAACCTGTTTCTTCCTCTTCAAATGATGCCATATACCAATTTGGACTCTTATTCTCATAAAATTGTGATTTTCTTTCCCCAGATTTGAATTGTTATATTCTATAAAATTCCTTATGAAATTACCCAATTGCATTGCCAAATTCTCAGAGAAAAAATCGATAGGAACATCATGAATCTGTACCCAGAAATGTGTCAAAATTAAAGGAACTTTTAATAGATCCTCCCTCCATTGCAGCTTGTATAACACCAACAAGTGATTGTTAAATGTCCATGGTAACCCCTTCAAAACCCTTTCCAAATCCATGACATGAAAAAATTGAAAGAAAAACCTTTTCTCCCCCAGATCCCAAATTTGAACACCCCGAATAGGATGCCATAGATTTTTCATAGTACTTTTCATTGCTGGGAAGTGAATAATGCTAGCTGTTAGGAAACCCCCTACCAGTCGAAAAGCCACCACCTCCCTTTTCCGTATTCGACTCCACTTGTATTTGTAAAACTGCTTCTTCTTCTTCATTAAGCATTAATCTAGCAAATTCAGTTTCCATGAATGCAGGTAGAATCCCAAACGTGGGTATCACTTTTCTAAAGAAATAAAGGAGACTTGAGAGACGACCGCCGTAAAACAAAACAGGAGACTAAAACAAAAAACCTAAAACCTGCCAGAGAGAGCAGATAGTTCCGTGCTAAGGTAGCAGACTTAATTCTATTTTGATTTTTTTATATTAATAATAAAAAATATTTTTTAAATTTATTTTATAAATAAATTAAAACATGTAAGAATTAAACCTAAGGCATTAAAATCTCTATCTCAATTTTTTTATTTCAAATTTTTGAAAAGATGCTAAAAAAATAAAAAGGAAAAAGAAATTGGAGAAATAATTAATGAAGAGGATTCCAATGTTTATGATTAAGAAAGTAAGGAAAATTACATCAGCAATCATCAACTTTGCATGAATTTTTGTTTTAATTATTTAATTAAAAAAGTTATATTTTGATTATTAAGGTTTTTGTGATTTTTTTGTCACGTCACTATGAAATGATAAACAGAATCATGATGTGATATTTTTTTAATTGATATAATAAAAAATTCAATCTTCAACATTTATATTTTCTATTAATTTGATTATGTTTCTATTCAAAAAATATTAAAAATAAATTCTTCTAAAATATATATAAAAAAAAAGAATCATAAAATTCGGTTGAAAGTGACTTGGCTATCTTTGTCCAGCCCCCATTTTTTCCCTTTTGGTTTTCAGTAATGGACTTCTAGTAAATGATATGTGATATGTAGCTAAATGATTGTGAAACTATATGATAATTAAGTCTTTTTATTTGGCTTATTCTTGTTTTTTTTTTCTTTTGAATTACAATTACAGGGTAAAGCCCGAACAACAAGCGCGATTAATGCGACTCAAACTCAGACTATACCTAGGACAATAAACACCATTAACTATCAAGTCATCACACAAGGTTCAACTTATACTTGAAAGCTTTAGAATAGAATGCAAATCCCTTTTGGGTTTTCAAAGTTTTTACACTGAACTTCCGTATGGTAACTATTATGAAATACTTTTGAATAAAACAAAAATTTATTCATGATTAAATATGTAATTTACCTTTATTATCTTTTTTATATGTACATGCGTGCAAGTTATTATTCTAAGTAATTAAAGTGTGGATATAATAATACCAGTATTCGGACCAGTCATCAAATCTAAACTTAAAATGTGTAGTTGTAATTTTAGTTTCTACTGCTTCATTTCAATCTTTAATTTTCTTTACTAAGATGAATACTTAAAAAAATATTTTTTCAATTCATGAAATTATTTTAGATTAGATTAGCACAAACATCAATTATCGTAATGAACGGTGCTGAATCTTTGTCCGACGATCGAATAGGCGAGGGAGAGGACTTTATCGCTGATTGTAATACTAAAAAATTTTGGTTTAAGGATGGAAGTGACGACTCTTTGGCAAAATGGTCGTTGACTCGTCCCCGATAAGCGAATTTTCATGGAAAGACAAACTCTTGGGAGGATCGGTTTCTAACTCTCTTAATGGTGCTGCTAGTCTTAATTTAGAGTTTGAAGATGGGGATATTCGTAGATCCAACCTTAATGGTATTCCTGCCATTGACTTCTCGGATCGTATTAACAAAATCTTAATCAAAGGAATGGAGCACACTGTGGTGGTCAAGTTGCTGGGGCGTAATATAGGCTATGGGGCTCTGTATAATAATATCACTAGTCTCTAGAAGCCTACACAATCCTTTCACCTAATGGATGTTGCAAATGGATTTTATCTTGTTAGATTCCAGAGTAGGGTCGATTATGACGCGACACTCACACAAGGTCCTTGGGTAGTATTTAGACACTATCTCACAGTCAAACTGTGGACAGTGGATTTTAACCTGTCAAGACCATTCCCTTGCGGTGTGTTGGCCTGGATCCACTTCCCGGGTCTGCAAAGATTCTTGTACCAGAAGATCTTAGAGAAGATTGGAGGTTTGGTTAAAGGAGTGATTAAACTCGATATTAAAATAGACAACTGAGCAAGGGGTTAATTCACCCGAATGGTTATTTTTGTCGATTTAAAAAAATCGCTTACCTCTCAAGTGGTTGTCAATGCTCGACTCGAACATGTGGAACTCGAGGCATTACCCGAGGTATGTTTCTCGTGTGGTAAATATGGACACCTTAATAATTTATGTCCTTCTTTGACAGATCAGAGGGTCATGGCGGTGAAGGAATTCCCAAGAGTTTTTTGAGTAGTGAAACAACTTCGGCGAAGAAGGGGGATGCTCTACTGATTGTGGGTGAAGCCTTTAGCCCGTGGATGGTGGTTGAGCATAAATCTATGTGCAAGAAAGAAGGGATTCGTGCAATAAAAAAACAAATTTCGGAAGGAAATTTAGTAGATTCCAAATTTGAAACGCTTTTTTCCATGTATTCTGAATCTTTAATGCCGAATTTGGAGGTGCCTTTTAAGGGTCTTGGAGTAGCTAGGTTTATTCAGGGTGATTTCATTAAAAATCTAAAAGGAAAGAGAATAGAAAAAGGGTCAGGATTAGTGGCTATGGTCAATTTGAGTGAAGGACTCTTGGGCCAGGTTGATAATTGTGGGCCAGGCATAAAATCTAGGTCTTTGAGGGATAATAACGCAGGTTAGGAGTTGAGATTAAAAACCAATGTCTCAACACAGGTCGGAGATATGGTATCCAAAAATTCAGGGTTACATTCGACTTTGGGCCTTCTGTAGAAGTGTATTGGTTTTTCGCTAGAACACTTTGGATCACAGCATGTTGTGGGCCAGATTAATAATTCCTAGAGTTTGGGCTTAGAGGGTGTAGCGGGTATTGAAAATAAAGACCCAATAGTTCCTATTTCTTTTTCCAATGATAAAACTACCTCTTTACATGTTAATCCCACTTTCGAAAAGCATCCCGAGGCTAAACTAGGTCTAATTTCTAATGCTCTTGACCATAAAAAGCATATTGTTGTTACTTTCCAAGAGAATTTGGATAATAAATCCAAACCAAAGATGCGCGTGAACCCTTCGAATATTCCTAAAGGGAATGGTGCTGAAAGTAGGAAAGGAAACGGACATAGTGGGAAATCTTTATTTAAATCTATTCGTGGGCGTAAGGGGAAATTTAGACCTACCAATAGTTCAGAAGTCTCCCTCCTATAAGCTATGAGCTCTATGGCAGAGCTTATTAGTGTGCAAGTTGGAATTTTACAGATAAACCAAACGTCAAATCTGGTAGTGCCTGAGCTACTGATATCCTTTACGAGGTTAGTCTATTTTCTCATATTTATTTTATTTATGAATTTTACTATATTTTTTTGGAATTGTCTGGGATGTACGAGTTCTAAATTTGTTAGAGTCTTCCAAGAATATAATTGGGAGCATAGACCAGATTTGATTAGTCTTTTAGAAACTAAAGTTAGTGGTGAGAAAGCAGATTTGGTTATTGCTAAGCTCGGTTTTCATGATTCTCATTGTGTGAAAGTAGTTGGTTTTTCAGAAGGTATTTGGATTAGGTGGAAGGATTCGGTTAGCGTGGAGGTGCTCCAAAGTCATCCCCAATTTGTCTTAGCCAAAGTTACAGATAGTTCCTTTCGGCAGTCTTTTCTGGTCTCCTTTGTGTATGGTAGTCCTAATAGTTAGAAAAAGAAACATTTATGGGAGGTTTTGCAAAGCTCTATTTTATTGGATAGGTCCCTGTCGGTGGCGAGTAGTGACTTCAATGCCATCCTTTCCTCTAGTGAGAAAAAAAGAAGACGAGTTTCAGGGAAAATGTGTCATCTCTTTGGTAATTTTATGGATTCCGGCCAACTTTAAGATTTAGATTTTCGGGGGTCGCAGTTTACTTGGCAAAGAGGGGGGATTGTTGAGCGCTTGGACAGGGCTATTTTCAATATTGCTTGGAACACAAATTTTTCAAATTCAATGGTGACCCATTTACCTTGGCTCAAATATGTCACAGGTCTCTAAAATTCTCTTTTTCCCGAGGTTCATTCTTTGAAAGGGCGTCTGTTCAGATTTTTAGCCGGTCGGATTGAACATCCATCCTTTTCGAAATTTATTCAGGAGAATTAGAGGATGTCCATGAGCATGTCGTCCCTAAATTCTAAGTTCACTGGTCGAGTTAAGATTTGGAACAAAGAGGTCTATGGTTATATTTTTATTCGTAAAAAGTTCTTGACTCGTAAACTGGAACATATTGAGATTGAACGTGATAGAACTAACTCAGAGTTTCTTAAGCAAGTCGAGATGGATGTGAGAGAGGAATTGGAGAATGTGTTTCATCATGAAGAGATTCTTTGGCAACAAAAAGCGCGTTGTGATTTGTTAGTTTTGAGGGATCGCAACACAAAATTATTTACTCTAGTTTTAAGGGATCACAATAGAATAAAATTACTACTTTGAAAAATGGCTTGGGGGAGTGGATTATGGATGATGATCAACTAAACCTTGAAGCAGTTAATTTTTACTCTAATTTGTATGGCAAGCATCCTGGGCCAAGGAGAGATCTTCCATCTATTCCTTTCACATTCCTTAAAGATGAGGATTTTAATATTCTTAACAAACAAGTGACAGATGAGGAAATTAAAGCCGTTTTCGATATGGCACCCTTGAAGGCCCCATGGAGTGATGGCTTTCATGCCTTGTTTTATCAAAGTCAGTGAGATCATGTTGGTACCTCGGTTTGTATGTGGGTTAAGGAGGTCTTTGAAGGGAAAAGCATTGATTCGGAGTTAAATAATTCTCTTATTATGCTTATCTCTAAAACTCAGAATCCTGTAGATTTCTCTTAGTTTTGGCCAATCAGCTTATGTTCTGTTCTTTATAAGTTGGTCATGAATATCATTGCCAATCGTTTTAAAGTGGTCTTTCCGAGGCTCTTAGCTCTCAAGCAAGTTGGTTTTGTTGTAGAACGAAATATCACTGACAACATTATCATTGCTCAAGAGGTTATTCATTCCATGAAAGGTACACAAAAGAACAAGAAATGGGTGGCCCTCAAAATTGACCTAGAGAAGGCCTTTGATCGAGTACGGTGAGATTTCATTGAGGCATCGCTCCAAGCTATAGGTATTCCTATTTTCTTACAAAATGTTATTATGTCTGAAATTTTTAGCTCAACTATGCAGGTCTTGTGGAATGGTGTCCCAACCCAGAAATTTTAGCCAGCTAGGGGCGTTCGTCAAGGATGTCTATTATCTCTTTATTTGTTTATTCTTTGGACGGAGTGGTTAGGTCATAGTATTCGTAATGCTATTGATGTGGGTAATTGGTCTCCTATTAGGCTATTCCATGGTGGCCTACTGTTATCTCATCTTTTCTTTGCCGATGACTTGATACTCTTTGGTCATGCTGATGAGAATCAAGCTCGAGTCATTAAAAGTATTTTAGATGAGTTTTGTAACTATTCGAGACATCAAATTAATTCACGAAAGACTAATATTTTTTCTCTAAAGGTGTGGATGATAACTTGGGGGAGCGTATAAGTGATTTCTTTGGTTTTCAAAAAGGTAATAATTTGGGATATTACCTTGGAGTTTCACTTTTCCATGACAAAGTCACCAACAACACTTAGAGTTTTGTGGTAGAAAGGGTGTGTAATAAATTGTTTAGTTGGGATGCCAGTCAGCTTTCTTTAGCTGGAAAGGTTACTTTGGCGCAATCTGTTCTTCTCTTGATTCCAAGTTATTTCATACAAACAATGATGGTTACCAAAGGTGTCTGTGATGAGATCGAGTGCATAGTTCAGAAATTTGTCTAAGGAGTTCATAATGGCAGTTTAAAAACAGCCTTCGTTAGTTAGGATTCGGTGTGCCAACCTAAGTCTCACGGAGGTTTTGGTCTCAGACAGTTGAAAGATCACAATACCTCTTTCATGATGAAGGTTGGTTTTAACATCATTTCTAATACTAATGCCCCTTGGATTCAAGGGCTTCAGCCAAAATATAAAGTCCCTAACAGTTTACCATATAACTTGTCACTTTTTATGGAGATCCATTTCTAAGGTATGGCCCCTCATTCGTAAGAACTTAATCTGGTCAGTCGGAGACGAAAATAGTATCAAGTGCTGGTAAGACCCTTAGATTCGTAATTGTGGTCCCTTATTTAAGTTTATCTCTTATTCTGCTAACATTTTTTCTAGATTGTTCCCTTAATAGTATGGTTATAGGTGATGGCTCTTGGAAGTTGGATCTTTTTCGGCCTTGGGTTCCTGAGTAGATTATCAACAAAATAATAGGTGTTCCACCACCACATCCTTCATCAGGTCCTGATCGAATTATTTGGGGAGCTACCTCAACAGGCTCTCTCTCTCAAAAGTACTTATGAGAAGGTTCGTGAAGGCACATTCAACTTAAAAGACCAGCTCTGGGAAATACCATGAAAGTTTCACGGCCCTCATCGGATTCGATTTTTCATCTGGTTGGCTCTAAAACGTCTCTCAACAAACGCTAAGAGGGTAAGACGCGGCTTTGGGGGTAGCAGTGCTTGTGGCCTTTGTAGACATGACTATGAAGATGTTTTGCATATACTTAGAGATTGTAATGCTGTCAAAGGCATTTGGGATAAACTTATTCCACAATAAGATCTTTCTACTTTCTATACTAGATCTCTTATCGACTAGATGAGAAGCAATTTTCAGAGTCATTTTTCTGTTTTAGATGGAATCAGTTGGCCATGTCTCTTTGGGATTATTGTGTGGCGTATCTAGAAGAATCAGAACCTGCTCATTTTCTAAGGTATTACATGGAGTGTTGACGAGATTATTAAAATCTCATACAGTTGGGCGAGACAATATTCCTCTAATTCAAGGATTTCACCTCATAAAGCACGAAGTCATCTTCATAATTGGCCTTTACCTAATAGTTGGGTAAGTTTGAGCACAGATGGTTCAGTGAGGTTTGATGAAGGCTTTGCTATAGATGGTGGCTATTTAAGAGACCATAATGGTGAGTGGATCATTAGGTTCGTTAAATATTTGGGCAATTGCACCGTTTTAAAGGTAGAGCTTTAGGGAATTCTAGATGGGCTGAACCTTATTTTGGATAGGCGTTTTGAGAAAATCCTAATCCAAACTAATAGTATTGAAGTTATTACTGTAATCTTGGAAGATTCTTCGGGGAACTCTAACTCTGCTTTATTTAGGAAAATTCATCTTATCTTAAGCAAAATGGAACAGTGGAAATTCAGTATATTCCTATAGAAGAAAGCTTAATTGCTGATAGTCTAGCTAAGTCAGTTCATACTAGAAGACTAGGTTTAAGATTGTTTGAAGATCCTCCTTTGAGAGTCTAAGTTTTTTTACTTTGTATCTTTATTCTATCACCAAAAAAAATGTGTAG
Source organism: Gossypium hirsutum (assembly GCF_007990345.1). NCBI lineage: Eukaryota > Viridiplantae > Streptophyta > Magnoliopsida > Malvales > Malvaceae > Gossypium > Gossypium hirsutum. Next base: position 9,119,200 of record NC_053448.1, read on the forward strand.
TTGTAATTTAAATCATTTCAACTAGTTGTCCAGCTTTACCCGTGGATACACCAGATTAAAAGCTCTTCTAAGCGATTTAGTGTTTGTTTTTATTTAATATTTTCAACCTTTTGAAGGTGTAGTTTTTAGTTTTTAATTCATATTTCTCGATCTTTTTGGTTTTTTTATATTTTTCGGCTGTAATGCTTGGTTTTGCATTTTTGTAATTTCTTATATTTTTTAGAATTTTTTATTTTTTAAAATAAATTTTTTATAATTTTTTAATATATTCAAAGTCAACTTTATAAAAATTATAAAATTTAATGATTAAATCTATTATTATAGAAATAAAAAATTGTCAAATCTTCGGTGTGCAAGTCGCTTAATGGTCTAAATAATAAAAAACTATAAAAAATATGTAATTTTTAGTTGAGTGATCTAAATAGAAAAGTTATATATAGTTCAAGGCAAATTTATGTAAATATGTTTAAAAAAAATAATTTGAGAAACTAGGCCTTTTTTTTTTTTTGAAAATTTATAAATCTATGCTGTTTTTGGAGAGAGAAAAGGAAATGCACCCTCCAAGGCGCTTTTTCACTAATTTGCCAGAGAAAGCATGCCTTGTAGGTCGCGTTTTCCCATTCCTAGAAATGTGTTATATGTGACGTGTTTTCTCTGCCAGACCAGTGAAAACGCACCATGTGGGACTTGTTTTCTTTTCTAAACATTTTTTAAACTAAAAATTTGTAGATTTATTTGGCGTTTGAGATAGACGTTGTTATAATTTGAGATAGACATTGTTATAGTTTTAAGGTATGTTTGAACTTACTATTTTTTTTTACTGTAAAAGACACACAAACACTTACACAAACCATATACAACATTAATTTACTAAATTTTTATTTAAATCCTTCAAGAATTACAATGTTTGTAGCATGACTCAACATATTCAAAATCCTTAACATAAAAACTTAAGTACATGTATCCCAATTGTAGTAAACAAGATATGTATATTTTAAATAAGTGTACATTGTGAATGTAAAACAACGTAAACAACTTCAGAAAATTACAAATAGACATAATCATTGATCCCCCAAATGTGTGCCACAACTGAGTGTACGTCGGATACGCTTAGGGTTTCGTCGCACTGATTAGGGTGGCGGCTCCACTAAGACTTCGGCTCGTCGTTAAGTGCACATCAGGGTTGATATTAGGCCTCGTCTTCATGTGCACGTCGGGGTTGATCGTTGACTTCATCTCCTTTATCCGTGGATGACTATGACCGTGTCCTAGCTACCTGTAGTGTATCCCCATTGACCAAGTCGACATTTTTGAGGATGACCCAGCTCAGTAGAACAATGATGCTAGGGGCGTTTGCAACACTGTAGACTGGCCATTATATGGTATTGCATGGGGCGATGGCGCATGCGGTGTGTAATACGATGTGAGGGGTAACAATCATGCGAAATATATCCCTGGAGAAGGTGTTGGTACAGGGAATGATTACGCATATTGTGGTGCTTGTGTAAAATAAGCTGGTGATGGCTGTGTTGGTGTAAGGAATGATTACGTGTGTTGTGGTGCTGGTGTAAAATAAACAAGTACGTGTTGTGATGATGGTGTAAAATAAAATAGGTTAGTGATAGGAATAAATTAACCATATTGACCGGGAGGTTGCACGACAATTAGGTCCTCGTATGCATATGGAGTAGATGTCATTCCATCTGCGGCATGTTCTCTCGACCTGAGATTGATGGGTCATCGTCTTAGCCTCTCACGACAACGTTGCCTATTCTTTTCTGAAGCAGGCAGTAGATACGACATTCCATGATTCTTGAACCAATCCATGTAATCTGAATATGTTGCCAACTCCCACGTCAGATACGATTCACACATTGACAAGTAATCGTACCTGTGCTACCAAAACTCAATATACTTCTTGTGGAATGTTGCCCAATTTTCATCTGTTCTCCCCTACATGTTGGTCTTGTACAGGTCATTGAGCTCCCAAGGTTGGCGTAAAATACGTTGCGTACACCCGAACTGTTACATCACTCGGTCGGATTCGTGCATCTCAACCGTTGCAAAATAGTTAATGGCACTTTCACATGCCAAATGTTGCGGTTGGCCAAAAATTCATACATGACGCATTCTTGAATCCTCGGATCTGCGTATGGCATCCATACAAACTACAGTAAGAATTTACAAATTTCAGCAAATGTATAATATTTAATTTCAAATGATGGAATAAAAAACCGATAACTTTGAAATTCATAAACTAACCTCTTCCTTAGTTTCTTGATCTAAAACTAGTCGGATATCCTCGAGCTCGGCCGGTACACCGCTGTGGCTAGCGGGGTTGTTCCACCTATTCAAAAAATATGTTATTTCAAAATTACAACAATGAAAATTCCAAAACGGTAATAATATTATCAAATGAATTTTACCATGTTACGAGTGGAAATTTTGTAAGGGACTTTCACTCGGGGCATAGAAATGATAGTCGATACCATGCCCACGATTGAATAAGGAATATACAACCACCTATTTTAGCTTTTTCCGATATCATCGCTCGATGCATTTATCGGTACAATTTTGCCAGCATCGTTGATCCCCAACTAAGTCTTCCCTCTTCTCTCAAGTCGATTAGTTGTAGTAGCCACTTTAAGTGTACAGATTGCAATATTTATTTGGCATTAGTAGATCCCCGATCAACCTTAAGATGAATGTGCGCGCGAATTGTTCCCTTTCAACATCGCTCGTTGGAGCCTCGATTGTTTGGATGTTATCCTTCAATCACCTCATCTCAATCCGAGTACCCCTAAACCTGTTTGGCACCTTCCCTAGCAATTGCTCGCATGTTGCACTCCAATCAATAGTAACAACTAGCCTCGTAACGGCATCCCCATCAACTGGTAGACCGAGTTATAAACTGACGTCCTCTTAATGACACTTGTCGCGGGAAAGATGGAATGTGTCTCCAGTCTCCATCTCTCAACCAAAGCACTGATGAGTGGGGAATCCAATTTAGTCTCCCTGAGCATGCAAGCCGCGTATAAAAAGCCTATATCTCGCAAGTGTCCATGAATGACCTTCGGTGCACCTTCGCTTAAGTTGTTTATCTACATCTCCAAAATTCAATCTTCGGCCTGAGTATATAAACATAAAAAATTATTAATCTGAATTGCATAATAATTAACTGTTTAAAGTTAAAAAATTTAATAATATTTTCTTAACATATTAATAATTAATGGATTAAAATTAAATAATTAAGTAAAATTTTCTTACCATTTGTAATTGGACGTCGAAGATGTGCTTGGCTTCCAAATGAATAAGTTGATATGCCATTGAAGAATTAATAAAATAAAATCAAGGGTTAAGAACTTTTTTAAAAAAACTTTGGAATTGGGAATTTAGATTAAAAAATTGAGAATTGAGAAGTGAGAATAACAAATCGAGAATAATAAATTGATAATCAAATTATGAAAATTGAGAGTTGAGTTGAAAAAAATGACAATTTGAGGGTTTATATAGGGAAAAATGGCTATTGGAGTCCCATAGCCGTTCGAATTTCTGCCCGTTGGAAAATGTTACCGTTGGACACAAAATGCGTCCTACAGGGCACATTTTCACTGACTTGGCAAAGAAAACGCGCCACGTAGGACGCATTTTTAGGAATGAGAGGAAAATACGTCTTACAGGGCGCGCTTTCTCTGGCAGATCAGTGAAAACACACCCTGTTGGACGCATTTTCTTTTCTCTCTTCAAAAATAATATAAATTGGTAAATTTTCAAAAGAAAAATGACCTAATTTCTCAAATTATTTTTTTCAGCATATTTCCATAAATTTGCCATAGTTTATCCTATAAAAAAATTAAGAGAGTAAATTAGTAGTATAGTTAAATTATATTTGCTCATGGGTTGAGCTACCCATCCAAGCTTGAAGACCTGCTCAAAATTTAGGGATTTAGGTAGAAATATTAGGCCCAAAAAATGGGATTGAGCAAAAAAATAAGCCCGTTTAAAATATGAGTCAGGCTCGGGCTTGATGCTCATTTTTTTAAGTTTGTAATATTTTATATTATGTTATTTTTATATATTGTGTAATTTATAGCACATAAAAATTAAATCTATAAGAATATATAATATACTATAATGTAAACATTAAAAATGTTAACATGACTATATAGAAAGTTTTAATAAATAAATAATATCAAATATTGAATATCAAATTAAAAAATAACATAAATATGTTTTATATATTTTAAAAAAAAATTAATATAACTAAGTTTAAAATGAGTTTGGATTAGCTATTTATAAATATGGATAGACTTACACAAAATTTTAAACCCATATTATAGTCTGGATCATACTCGAATAAACATAAAGTATGTTAATATCGTATCTAGACCTGACTTAGCTCATGCTATAATACCTCTAAATTAAATATGCATTTCATATATTTAAAAAAAAAAGCATTTCAAATGCTCAATTGGTAATTTTTATGGGAAACGGAGCAGCATTAAGGAGAAGTGAAAATGCCATTGGAAGTTTGACTCCGAGTGGTAATTCCATGTATGGGGAAACGAAAATTTCAGTTGTTTCTTAATGACCTTACTAACATAGAAACTCTTTGGAATGAGCAACAAAAATATATGTCGGAGTTTTAATAAATATTCAAGTTCAATATTTTTTTAATATTCAAATTCAATATTTGATAGTAAAAAAAAATCAATATTTGAAATACTGGTGAGTATTTGGTACATTATCAATGTATTTTTTTTATTTCACAAGTAATTTTAAAATTTGTCATTTTTTGTCTTTAAATATTTATTATTTTAATATTTTACTATACATTTTATATAATACTTGTCAACCCCAACTTTTGCATGTAAGGTCTAAACACTTCAGCCAAATATTTTTACCTAATCTTTTATCAAAAGAAAAAAAGTCAAATATCATCTTGTGTTGTACATAAAGGGTAATATATACAATTTGTCACCCAATTTTCACAAGTTTTCATTTTGAGTATCGAAAATAAAAAAATTACAAATTGGGCACTCTTGTTAACAACCATTTTCATTTTAGTCTCCTAACCTTAATAAGATTTCGTGGTCACCTGTTGTCAATTCGATATTATTGTACAGTCATTTTGGTCACTCAACTTTAATAATTTTTCATTTTGATTACTCATTTTATTTTTTAAAATTAATTTTTTTAGAATTAATTTTAGTTTTCTTCTAATAAAAGGGGAAAATATGATATTTTACTAGAGAAATTATTTTATGGATCTTTCCTATCACATTATCCATGGTCTCTTTCCAAGTATTTAATGACATATCTGAATTTTTTTCCATGCCATTAACACATAATTTTGGTAAGTTGTTCCTTCAGCCCTAAATCTAGAACCTTGAACCCCAAATCTGAAAACCGAATCCAAACCTTGAACCTCGAATCTTAAACCCTAAACTCAAACCCAAACCCTAAATCCTAAAACTTAAGTTCAAGGTTTAGGGTTCAAATTTGGGGCTCAAGGTTTAGGTTCGAGGTTGAAGGTTTGGGCTTAGAGTTTAAGGTTTAGGGTTTTGGGTTCAAGGTTTAAGATTCAAGATTTAAGATTCAGAGCTGGGGGTTCTAGGTTTAAGGTTCAAGGTAAAAGAAAATTATAAAAATTATGTGTCAATGACATAAAAAAAATTGTTAAAATGTCATTAAATAATTAGAAATGGACCATGGATGATGTGGGGGTAAGAGTCCATAAAATAAATTCTCGATTTTACAAGGAATTGTTTGGGTTTCACATGGAAAACCAATTCAACTTTTTTAATTTTTTAATTTTTTAAAATTAAATATAAATTTTTCACAAGAAAAAACCTAGGGTTTTACAACAAATTACTTGGGTTTTTGGAGGGAAAATCATTTTATCTTTTTAATTTCCTTTAATTTTTTTTAAAATTAACTTTTAATTTGTTTCTAATAAAAAATGAAAAACTAGGTTTTTACAAAGAATCAAGTTATAAGGGAAAACTTGGGTTTCATCTCCGTAACTGAATAACTCAATTTTCTCTAAAACCTAGGTTTTATTGGAGAAAATAAAAGTAATTTTTATTAAGTAAATGAGTTTTTAGGGTTTATTATTGCACCAAAGATTGCAATGTGCTTCACTACTGCACCTAACACTTGTTCGTTTTTAAGGTTTTATTAGCAATATGATAAATGTGATTATACATTAAAAATCCATAAAAATAATGTAAAAATCAAGTAAGAATAATCCAAATAAATAATATAATTATCATTTTGTCATATCCAATTGAATATTCAAATTTTTTTAACCAATTAAGTCCTAATTTGTATGGCATTCGTTGTTGGGTGTTTTGATCAATGAATGTTGCCTATTAGTAAATTCGACTCTAAAAAATTGAAAAATATTAAATTTTAAACTAATCTAATTGAGTTATTTAGTTTTTCAAATCAACTCGACTATGTAATTTGATTTTTCGAGTTTGGTCCCAGTTAAATTTTTACAACTTGAAAAATAGAATAATTTGATTAACAAATTGGTCTATATACCCCTTAGGTTCCTTCCAGCTTTGAATGTAACACCCCAAAATAGGGCCTAGAAGTTTTAGCGGTATTTTAGAGATTTTAACTTTAGAGTGTTCGGAATTTTGTGACATGTTTTATCAATATTGTTTTTTACTATGGTTTTTAAAAAATTAAATCAATTTCTGAAAATGAGTTTTAAATACCTTTAATTTTGAAAATTGGGAATGATTTGTAAAAGGATCAAAATTCTGTGTGTTTATGAGGCAAATAAACAAAATTTTAAAAATCACCCTAATATCATCCCCTACCTATAAATTTCATGTTAGTCTTTTCCATCTTCATGCTTTAGTCGTCCCTTGCTCCCAAAACTCCTCTCTTCCACTTTTTGTTCTTCAACCTTAATTCTCTTAATTTCTATCATCACCCAAGACAAATATCTCCATTAAACAAGAAAAACACCAAAAATCACCATACTTTTCTCCATTGTCAAGCTTTTGGGTTTTCGATCAAACGCTTAGTTTTTCGTCAACTAAGGTAAAGACTCATCTTCCAATTAATTTTAAATGTTATTTAGTATTTAAAACCAAGTTTTTAACCATTAAATTGCATGTTTTGGATAAAAGCCAAAAATTGAGTTGTTAATGGTGGATTTTGGGATTTTGAGTAAAAATGTGGTTTCAAAGTATTTTTGAACTTGTTTTAACATGATTAAAATTTTTATAAACTTACTTAAAATTTTCATCAATGATTTCTAAGGATTTAATGAATTTTTGGAAAATAACCATAAAACATGTCAAAAAAGTCGATACTATGAATAGAGTATTTTATTGTAGTTTAAGAGTTGAGAATTAGTCATAAATGAATAATTAGATGAATGAAACTCGTTTTAGACAAAAATATTAAGTATAGATCGAGATACTTGTGTTTTGGATTGTTTGATGTGAGTTCTTAGTTGATTATTGAATGCATTGTTGTCTGAATTGTTGTGTTGAAATTCTGGATTCAATAAAACGTTCTTCGAGTAAAGATAAAGGAAAAGCTAGTTTGAGCTTTCAACTTTTTGATGAAAGCGTAATTGGTGAGTGTTTAGGATAATTGCTTGTAGACATGATTCAATGCATTATTTGGGAAATTAGTTGTAGCCTAAACACCTACTCTAAATTATTAGTGTAAGCTTTCTCATACCTATGTTTATCTTGTGAACTATGTACTTATGTGAATGTGAATATGTTACTTGAGATGAGATGCTATAGCCTGTGATATGTAGATATGATAACTATTGTGAAAGTGTAATTGTATACATGTTATGTATATGTTAAATGCTAGTTACATTGTTTTGCTAAATTTGAAAATATGCAGTGATAGTGCACGGGTAATCGGTAAGTGATATGTGTTTGTTTCGAATATTTTGGCCTTGTGATCTTGAAATCATTGGATATAGTTAGCATGCTATAGGATTGTGAGTACTCACCTATATGTACAGTGATTTTGGGCGTTGAGGCCCTGGGACATGTTGGAAGGATAAGAGAATATGAGCTAATCTCTATTCAATGGGATATTTAAGGGGAAATAATAAAAATGTTAGCTCTATGCTTCACTTTTGGGACATGTTTGACTCGATGAGTGTATGTTTGGTGTGTTGGAGATCAATGTATCCGATAAGTGATGATAGAACTCACTTTTATGTTTCATAGCTCAAGTCCCAAATAATCTTAAAATGTATATATGTGTAATGTAACGTATGGCTAAATGAGTATGTGTGTAATGTGATATGTGGTTATATGACATGTGACCATTATGCAAATTATCTTTAAACATGTTTTTTAGTATTGGAATATATGCTTGAATGTTATGTGATTATTTGTGTAAAATGATATATGCTTAAAAGTGGATATGTTTACCATGTCAAAAAACTAGAAAATAATACACGAGTAAGTATAATATGACACTAGTGTTAGAACTGATGAGGTTGTGCTATATCGTTGTTTCGTTGATGCTTGATGAATTGTTTGCATGGTAGTTATTCTAGGAATTCACTGAGCTTGTTAAGCTCACCCAGTCTTTTCAAACCATTACAGATTACTTGTGTGCCGGTGTGAACGGTGTGGTTTTCGAGAGCTGATCCAAGCTAGTTTTGTGCTATTCTATATGCGTTCTTTATTTATTTACGTTTTGGGGAAAAGGAAATACGGTAGACTTGTTTATGAACATGTTATTTTCTAGACATTCTGTTGATTATTGCTTTTGTTTATAAGGTTTAAGAGTTATGATTATGCTTAGGTTTATAAATATTGATGACGACATGGTGCTTATAGCTCGGACACATTTTTGACGTTTTGAACTGTCAGATTTAGCCGTTGGATGATTATTTGACTAAGTATTTGATGCATGATGTTTAGAAACTAAAGTGGAATGGATTATTTACTTATGTATGATGTGTTTTTGAGGTCTAGAGCAGAGGTACCGATATTCGGGTTTTAAAATTGATACCTCTTTGTTTTGAAACGTGCAGGGATTCAAAATAAAGATTTGGTATCGATACCTTTGCTCGAGTATCGATAATCGAGGTTAAAATATCAATATGTCATGGAAGGTATCGATAATTTTCGAGACTTTGGCTTTTAATTTAGAAACATAATGCAAGTTTGATATTGTTTTTTAGGTGGTATCGATACCCTAGTGTCCATATCGATACTTACGTGACAGTTTTGAGATTTTGTTAAATGAACCTTATGCATGTTTAATTATTATTATAAGATGATTTGGTGTATGATTAGCATCTAAAATTGATAAATAACAAGTATAATTGACTTAAAACCTATATGAACACTAAAATGGAAGACATTTTGTTTAAAATGAACTTTTACTTGTTGTATATTACATGAGACAGTGGTGTGGCATCCCATATTCAGGCTTGGCAACTAGGCCAGGTATAGGGTGTTACATTGAAAATGAGCAAATTTCCCCCTGAAAAACTTTTAAAAAAATCAAAACAATTTTCAAAAATTCAAAATTATCATAAAATATAAAAATTCTATAAAATTCTATAAAATGTTCAATTATAAAAAGTTAGGTTTTTTCAAAATGATTAGTTTGAGGTCTTAAATAAGTAAATTATCAAATGAAGTTTATGATACTAAAAAGTCTTGTTTTTTTGTCATATTTTTCTTTAAGAGAGTTGTCAAATATATTATGGTCTCAAATTTATTTTCTCTATCTTGAAATTTAGGCATATTGTGAAAAACAGAAGCTAAGATATAAATTTTGATTCTAGAGTCAAATTTTGAAAAAAAAATAAAACATATAAAAAAATATCATATGAACTAATGCAATTGAAAGAACATTGTTGATAGTTGGAAGAATAAGGGATTAGTTACAACTGTGAGTGAAACTACAAAAGAACAATAATGAAGACAATGCAATTGCTTATGCAATCCAATTTCCCTACGTCTACGAGGTCTTACTCAGAGAGATAATCCACTATATTTAGCCTCGTACAAACAGTGGCACAAGTTTTATCACACATCGATATAACAACCTCACTTTTTTACTTAAGATCTAGTGCACTCTCTGCTACATTTTCCCCTGAAAACTTAGACTCTAAAACTAAGTGACTCACTTGTTTTACTTGCAAAATGCATGTACAATAATGAATTCTTAAATAACAAATTAAATGCATGCTAAAATCTCTTAGTACAAAACCTACACAAGTCATTTTAATATATGTTTTTTTTCGAATTGCTAACATACTAGATCAATTACCATCAGTCTCCCACTAAAGAAAAAATAATTTTACGATTATCTTTATAAAGTCTAGGATCTTAAAGATATGTTTTTGAGTCATCTGATGCAATCTCCTTAAAAAAGGGGATTCAATTTCTTGAATAGATTCGATCATATCTTCAGGATTTGTTTTCTCATTTGGATCAATCTTCAATCGATGAACCAACATAACTCTAAGATATCAACAAAAGATCTAGGCCAAACTATTTTGTTCTAGGTGTAGTTATGTGGTATGTGAAGTGCTAGGTGTAGTTGTAACTAGTATTGCCAATGTTTACATAATTGCCTCAACCATTCTCCCCCTTTCGTAGTTAATGAACAAAACCAATACATGGAAATAAATACAACAAATAAATTAATATATACTCCTATTGAACATCTCCCCTTTAATCAATTAAACTTAACTAATAACATAATCAATCACTTCAACCATTAATGATTTGAGATAGAAATGCATTCATAATCAAAACACTGGAATTATATCGTAGCAAGTTAAAAAGGGTAGGGGTTTATACAAATAATCCCAAAACATAAAAACTAAATCATAAGTCCAGTCAAAATAAATGTTCAATAGTTTAAAAAAATAAAAAGTTTAACTGTTACAGTCAAAATAAACTATGATAAATTAGTAGAACAATATCATCTACGATTAGAACCAACACAATCACTCTCCCCTTTTGTTCAAAAGACTTACCAAAGTGTTACATTGTTTACTGGAAAGGAGATCAAATTAGAGACTTTCAACACAAGTCTTTAGCTGTTGAGAAAGCATTCAATTAAATGATAGTCTTATCTTGCCCAACTATCTCAACCTTCAAGTGCTCCAGCAATCTTTGCTCAAAGGCTGGGTTTGAGCTTGCAATGCTAACAGGTTTTGCATCTGTTATGCCATTTGAGTGAATATTTCAACTCTTGAGGCATCTTCTCATATCTTTTTGTGGCATTAACAATTCTAGAATTTATTTTAAACAAAATCTAAAATATTAAATAAGGAGAAGGTAAACAAAGTCTAGGATGCCTAAACTCTTCATGCTTGATAATCTCTTGGAATATGATCTCCCTAAGATTGAATTGAAAAACTTCAACAATTTTCCTTAATAGTATAACCAACCTCTTTGCATTTATATTGCATTTACTATTAAGAATCTAGTTATAAGCTACAATGGAAAATAGAGCAACATAGGTCGATTCTGGTTCTGAAACTTAGAGTTCCACATCTTTAGTCCAAGTTGCTCGACCTACGTTTGTGATTGTATTGGCAATTTCATCAAACGATTCTCCCAATTTTGCTTCCTATAGACTGTAATGGTTGAATAATGCAATAATTCTCGTTAGGTTAAAGTCATACCATTATCTTCAAACAAATGCCTTATGGAAATAATTACTTTTTGGATTAGCAATAAACTTTAAAAGATTAAAATAGAACTACAAAACTACATACTTGACATATGGCTTAACAAAACTCATAAACCCTAACAAATTATTCCTATCAAGGTAGGCATCAATACCATTATCATAGAAGCCCTTCTCCTCATTGAAAGCTTTTTTAAAGAATGTAACACCCATATTTCTAATAACCCAAAATTAGGAATGAACAATGGACTAAATTGAAAGAAACCACAAGCTGGTAATTATGAATTGGGAGGAGGATTTTAGCATCAAGGTTAGATGGTGTAAAGGAAATAATGAGATAAGGATTCGGGAAAGGAAATTATGGATTGGTATTTACCATAATGGCAGTATTCAATGGTCCTTTAGGGAAACACCGTGACAACGGTATATAGTGTAAAACCATAGATAAAAGATGCTATGGCAGTCTGGTATGAAGTACATAACGTAAGACCATAAATGAAAGATGCCATAGCGGCATGATACACGATAATGATAATGGCATAAAACCATGGATGAAAGACGCCATGGTAGAAAGGTAAATGGTATAAGGTATGCGGTGTAAGACCATAGATGAAAGATGCTATGACATCCAAATATGATGAGTAAGACTATGGATGAAAAACTCTATGGAATCATAAGATAATATATCAAGATGGCGGGTAGGTGTAAGACTATGGATGAAAGACTCCAGTGCATATATAGATAGTTCGCCAGGACAGTAAACACAAAACAAAGATAGTCTGTTGGGACATTAAACACAAAACAGAGATAATCTGTCGGGACAGTAAACACGAGGTAAGTCTGATAGGTCACAGAGAATGAGGAAGAAGGGTATAAGACCATAGCCCGGCTACGGCAATCCCAAGAGTTTGCTGTGGAATAGATGTGAAAAGTACATCAGGACCTCAAGTGAGGAGTATACTACCAGTACGCCTAGCATGAGAAACTACACAGGTGGAAAAAGAGTTAAGAGAGAATATAAGTATGGAAAGTGGGTCATGAGGAATCCACCAACAATGATGAAAGCCAACAAGGCATGGTCAAAGTCCCAATGAGTGATGCGAAAAGATAGGTGACACGAGAGTTGACCTAATCATGGAAATACAAGAGGAGAAATTATCCAAGGATCGCAAGCAAGGATCCGAAATGAAGAGTCACTAGAGAGGACTCAATGAAGTTATGTGTGAGAAGCGTATCCCATAGGAAGATTAAAAGATGTCCTCCCAGTATAAGGGTCCTTTCCAAGGGACAAAACGTCTATCAAGACTATACCTCGTTGAGGAAAGTCTAATGTGGATACACCACAGAAAGAATAATTTCGTAGAAAGGAAATGAGTACATGATATGACAAAATTGCATAGTCATTGGAACAATAAACTATGGGTTCACTAGAGGGGCGAGATATGATGAAGGTCAACGTGATATGGAAATTTCAAGGAGTCTTTCGGGACTACGATATGGAAAGATGGAGTCCTCCAAGGACTAGTCCAACCAGGAAAGTCTGCAAGGAATGTATGTTTTAAGAATACGTAGGTGGAAGGCAAGAAAGCTAGGATAGAGGAACAATATAAGAAGACATATAGATGAGTAAATTAGAGGTCATCAAACACCCTATATGTGATGTGTCTGAAAGAGGGAAAGCCTATAAGTAAAGATAGGACTCGCAGATATGGCGAGGTGTGTGGATTTTGGTCGAATGGAGAGTTTGACTAGAGAAGCCTTTAAGGAGATGATTGGGTCGAAGGATCGGTTGGAGTCTTTATGTAGAACGCTCACATTAAGCGAACAAGTAGTATTTATGTTTGGTTTATTTTACATTATTTAACCTTGTGTGATAGGGATAAAATATGATGCAACGAAGGACCTCACTAAGTTCATTCGAACTTACAGAGTTGATTTATGTTTGCAGGACTTGCGAGTATGATCAAAGACTTCGAAGAGGGATCAAGCCAGATGGAATTGCGAGTTCGGGGGTCGCAAGCAGTTAGAGTCATGCACATGGGAAGAGGGTACCATTGGAGGCTTCGCCTCAAGATAAAGCATGGTGTAACCAAATGTCATTCATAGAGTCTAGATTCTGAACTAATTAACCCTCAGTCAAACTTTAAAAGGCTTAATGTAAACCAACAAATTGTTTAGAAACAAAAATTAAGGAACCAAACATTTAACGTATAGCCAGATTGTGGGCTATCATTTCCACGTAGGAATTTTAATTTTATTTTTGTAAAATTGGAAAATTCGTATGAGTTGGAAACAACCTAGGTATTTTTGTAACCTATAATTTTTAACGAAACCCAAAATGGATAAGGGACCAACGATACAGTTGAATCCGAAACTGACTGAGATAGTGCAAACCTGATGAGCACCTACAACGATGGGCAATGATGGCTACCCGATGATGTTCAGGGTTGACTTGCAATGCTTCGATGGGTAGTGGAGGCCTAATGACGACGGAACCCACTAATGGTGATTTGTTTGAATTTTTGGGGTTTTGGATTATTTTTAACGAATAGGTTTATTTTGGGATTTGAGATATTTTGGCAGAACCCACATGGTATTTAACTTTTACCTAGAATACCCAAAGAATACTTTGGAAAAAATATTGTAATTTTAATTATTTTATTTTTCCTTAGGATGGATTCATAGAAATCTTTGGTTGGTCAAAGTCAATTTAATTTTTGCAAATTTATTGTATGTTATATGAGATTATATGAAATTAAATTGACAGATATCTTCATGCATATATAATATAAGCATGTCATATAGTTTAGGAAAAAGAATGTGACTTGTACTTCTCATTGCATATTTAATAATTTATTATTGAAACCGAAAAAAAACCTTGCATTTTTTTTAAAATGGTGTTATTGAGAGGGAGAAGGTCCTTAAACAAGACATACAACCTCCATCAATGGTGTTTATCTGATGACATGATAATACTTCGAGCTAGTTTTACCCTAGTCGCACCCCATGATAAGTATTATCATGTGGACTTTACTAGGGATGTTTCCTTTGAAAGGAAAACTAGTCATATATGATACTCACTGAGCTTGTCCCTTGATAACTCATATAAGAATACATATCTATGATGACTATTAAGTTGATGGTTATACACTCAAGATTAGTCTAGTTAGGTAACTTCCTATGAAGCTTTACTTGAGTTAGAATAATGGTCAAAACATAAAGCGATTATTAATATGTGCGTGATATAATGTGTTTAGAGTCACATATTAATTGGATGGAAATTCATGTTCTTACTAGTTGGTTAAGATTACCCCATGGTGACTTAATCCAATGGGTTTGAGAATTATCATTGCAACAAACTTACAAAAAAATTTTAGGGTTTTAATGTAAAACGCATGCATCATTCTATATACATTACGTATATTGCAAAATCATTTTAAATATTTTCCTCAATACAATAATAATTAATGGATGGAGTTTTATTTTTCAATTCGAAATGAATCCAACTCCTAATACGCTTACTAAGAAAGCTGAACCAAAACAACTATAAGGATTGGAAAATAAATCTCAACAATGTCCTAAGTTGTGAGAAGCATAAATCAGTCCTTGATACTAATTTCCCTCCAACTACCCAAGCTAAGGCAAGAACTCGTTGGTGAGAATATGATGAGATAGTTAATTTCTATATACATACAAGTATGACCAGTACCTTACAGAAGTAATAGGAGGGTTATGATTTTGCCAAATGGATGATTGACAAACTAGAGGTCATGTTTAGAGGCCAAGCTACTTTGGCTAGATCCTATGATCACTCTTATAAGCTACTTTGATGAATGCCCAACAGAAACCTGATACTCTAATCAAAGATCATATGTTCACTCTTATAAGCTACTTTATCGAGGCCATGGGTAATAGGGTCAAACTAGACTTGAACACACAAATTAATATTGTGTTTAAAAGCTTGTCGAAGGGTTTTTTTGGCTTTAAGGCCACTTATAACCTGAGGAATAAGAAGTTGGCGGTTAGACAAATTATGAAGGAAATTTAGTCCTATGATTTGATGTTAAACGGTAGTCAACCTGTCCATAAAGCAAAATGTAACTTATCGGTTGCTTCTTCCTCTAAAGGGAAGGGAAAACAAGTTAGGAGAAACAAGGCTAAGTCCTCTAGGATACAAAAAAAGTGGAAAGGAAAAAAACTAGGAAGCAAAAGATCTTGTCAAAGTCTAAATGTTTCTTCTTCACCAAGAAAGGACACTTCAAGGTTAACTAAAAAGACTGAAAGGGCTATCTATCCACGAAGGGCAACAATATGGAACTCTTAGTGTTTGAAACTTGCATAGTGGAAGATTGAATAGACCACTGGTTTATTTATTCTAGAGCCACTAACTACGTTTGTGTTTCTTTACAAAGGTTTAGGGAAACAAAAGATTTAGAGATAAGAGTCTCTCATTACCAACGAAGGATGGGACAAATGTTGCGGCTGAAGCAGTGGGAGATGTGCATATTTATTTTGATAGTTTTAAGAAGATTATTTTAGAAGAAGTTTTCTATGTACCAAGTTTCAAAGTAAACTTAATTTCAGTTCCTTGTTTATTTAAAGTCAGCCTAACCACGACTTTTCATAGTAGTATTGAAATTTTTAAAAATCGTTCACTCATATGTAAAGGATGGATGCTAAATAACCTCTATTTTATCAAAAAAAGATGCACACACTACTAGAAACCAAAATTTCAAATAATAAACTTAAAACTTCTCACACTAATGAGGCATACATTTGGCATCTGAGGCTAGATCATATTAACCAAAAATATCACTAGGCTCGTGAAAGATGACACCATAAGTACACTTAGGGAATTCAATCTCCCATAATGTGAATCTTGCTTGGAAGGTAAGATGACCAAGCAACCATTTAATGCAAATGGTATGATGGTAATACAACATTTAGAACTTATGGACACTAATGTAAGCGGCCCCATGAATGTTAATGTGTGAGGTGGATATAATTATTATGTATCATTTATATATGATTATTCCTGGTATGGGTATGTATACCTAATTCACCGTAAAAGCAAAATTTTAATAAATTTCAAGAGTATCATGTAGGAATGGAGAAACATTTAGGTTTACCTATAAAATCACTTCGATTAAATTGAGGTGGGGAATATTTATAGGATAAGTATTAGGATACTATATAAATAATAAGATATCATCCCAATTAATCACATCAGGAACTCGACAATACAATGGCATGGAGGAAAAAATGAATAGATCTTTACTAGACATGGTTTGATCAATGTTAAGTTATTTGCAGTTGTCGATATCCTTTTAGGAATAAGCATTTCAAATGGCATGCTACATTTTGAATGACGTACCAACTAAGGCTGTACCTAAAACTTAATAGGAATTAGTGCACGTATGAAGCCAAGCCTAAATCATTTGAAGAATAAAAAGATGATGAGCCCCTCACATTTGATGAAGCAATGCAGAGTGTTGATCCCAAGCTCTACGAAATAGATATGAAAGTTAAGATGCTTTCTATAAAACCTAAGTTACTTTGGGAACTTGCAAACTTACCGAAAGTGATAAAACTTATAGGGTGTAAGTGGATCTACAAAAAGAAGAGAAATGCAAAAAGAAAAGTTCAAACTTATAATGCTAGAGTTGTAGCAAAAGACTATACTCATAAAGAAGGTATTGGTTGTAAGGAAGCCTTTTTCTCGGTAATCATGCTCAAGTCAATCTGTATATTATTTTCCATTGCAACGACTCTTGGTTACGAGATCTGACAAATGGATGTCAAGACATCGTTTATGAACATCTATCTTGAAGAAAAGAACTACATGGTATGACCCATTACTTATATAGCTAAAAGAAAATAGCATAAAGTTTACAAACTACTTAGGCCCATATATGGACTTATGTAAGTATTCCGCTCATAGAATCAAAGATTTGATCAAACAATAAAAAATTTTGGATTTCGAAAAAACATTGATAAACCTTGTGTTTATAAACTAATTAACAATGGAAATATGGTCTTTCTCATTCTATATGTTGATGACATTCTACTCATTAGGAATGATGTAGGGACATTATCATTGATTAACCTATCGTTAACACAACAATTTAGCATGAAGGACTTGAAAGAAACTAACTATGTTTTGGGTATTCGAAAGAACAAAGTGGTAGTTTTATCATAAGCTTCATACATAGACAAGATATTGAAACATTTTTCTACACTCGATTCAAAGATAGGAACACAACCCTTTGTATCGAGCTTTCATCTTTCTTTAGAGGATTATCCTAAGACAACATAAGAAGGAAAACATATGAGAAATGTTCCTTACAATTCAGCAGTAGGAAATCTCATGTGAGGAATTTTATGCACATGCCCAAATATATGTTTTATAGTAGGATTGGTGAGTCGATATCAGGTGAATCCCGATGCAAGACACTAGCAAGCAATCAAACATATAATCAAGTATTTAAGAAGAACGACATATCATATGCTTGTATATTCCAGATGATAGCTTACTCTTATTGGTTATACAGGTTTTAAATTCCAAACATGTTAGAATTCGTAGAAATCAACATTAGGATTTGTGTTTGTTTTCGAGCAACAAGTACATATTGTGAAGAAGTGTCAAACAAGGTTACACTATTGACTTTACTATGGAGGCAGAATATGTGGCAACTTTTCTTATGAATTATACACGTTTTGACTTCCAAACATGTTGGGATTCGAGGAAATCAACATCAAACTATATGTTTGTCCTAGGCAGCGGGTAGATAGCATGAAAAACTATCAAATAGGGTTGCACTGTTGACTCCATTATGGATGCTAAATATGTGGCAGCTTTTAAGGCAACAAAAATGCAATATGGCTTCAAAAGTTCCTTGCAGATTGACCACCTCCAGATGTACGAACATCTAGACCAGAAACACTACAACAAAAAGATATATAATAAAGCAGTGGTGTTGGGAAGTATACGGGTCAAATTGTAATATAGTAAAATGTTACAATGAAACACTTCAGGAAGTATTTTGAGGATCGTACCCAAAGGAGGTTGAATTAAACTAAAATTAATTTTCTATACTAATAGGGCAAAATAGTAATCTAAAATGATATTACGAAAAAAAATAATTGTAATTAATAAAAATAACATAAATTAACTATGACTAAAGACAATCAATTAACAATCAAAATTAATCCAATAAACTAGGCAAAAGATTAACTCACTTCAGTGTTCCTAATTAACTTTAGAACTCGGGTTTTATCAAGTTAGCTATTAATTATCCAATTATTACCTCTTGGCCTCTAACTAATTAACTAATCAACCAATACACGTTTATCTCTCGACCTCACTTTCTTGATCGGGATAAATTATGAACGGTAAAGTTATCTCTCGATCTCGTTTAATCTAAATTACTTCCAATGATTGTTAATCCTAAGGTTTAATCGCAAATAATTAAAACCAACTAACTTGGACTGAAACCCTAATTCTTCCATTAATTATTCCCACATCCGCTCGTTAATCTCCCACATCCTAAATTACTTCCAAGGATTGTTAATCCTTTGACAATCGTAAAGACAATTTTGATTGCAATTAAAAACCATAAAGAAATAAATAAAAACTACTTAATTAAAGGTTTTGATCAAAATCGAATCCAAGTTAAACAAAGAACAAAATTATGTTTGTAACATAAAAAGGACTAAATTGAAATAAAAGAAAAACTAAAAATAAAAACCCTAAAACTAAACTAAGCGGATCACTTGGCCAAGCCTCCCAAAGTGAGGCTAAACATACCTATTTATAGCCAAAAAATATTTGACCTAATTAGGTTAATTAACAACCTTAAACTAATAAATGTTTATTGTACAAACCAAAACACCCTTGATTAAATTAGTCTGATTTCTCATCCGGTGTCGCGACACCAAAAAACTGGCGTCGTGATACTACCTTTCGACTCTAAATTTTTTGGCTTTAAAGTTCGGTGTCACGACACCATAGCCCAGTTTTGCAACATTGCCGTCGTCCTTCCCATTTTCAGCCCAAAATCAATGTCTTGCACACTCGAATAGCTCATTAGTTCATCCCCATGCCTTTATTGTCCCATTAGGTCATCACATGACTAAAAATTGCATAAAACGCTTATTTTATGAAAATTAAACATAAACTACAAAAAAAACAAAAAAATGTAATAAAAACATGAAAACAAACTCGTTAAGTGCCGAAAAGACTATAATTTGCCACAACGAATTGTGGCAAATCAAACTCTCCCACACTTATGTCATTACTTGTCCTTAAGTAATAAAACAAAAACACACAAAATAAGAGAAGAAAAATAACTAAACAATGCTTGAGCATGCTGAATGCACGAGATTGACTTGGAACAATATGAACAAGATAATGTGACTAAACATGTAACTGTAACATGATATATAATTGACTTCTGGTTTTCAATATCAAACACGTTAGTTCACTAGGTTACAAAGCAAAAAAATTCAAGAATGTTAAGCATAGTATTAAATTGAAACAAGTACACAAAATTTTACATTTATGCTCGAAGAATACAAGTGATCAGAAATGTCAATATTTAGTTTAATTTTCATCCATGAGTTGTATCACTAAGGTCACATAAGACTTTTCAGCTTGTAATGTTCTGCGACTTAGGTTGGTTTGGAATTAAAGAACTGACTCTACAAAACGGGTTAAGCACAAAAATAGTTTGGCACATTATACTGACCTCGATACTACCTCAATTATATCCTTTATCTCACCACCTTATATCCACTTCTCTCACATTCCTTTTCTTTCCATTTACTAAGGTACGGTATAGTATTCATGAGTATAATCATCTTAGCGAATCTTTTATGCAAAACTAACTATTTTATCAAGTTAGTTATTAATTAACTAGTTATTACCTCTCGACCTCTAACTAATTAACTATTCGTCCAATACACATTTATCTCTTGACCTCACTTTCTTGACCAGGATGAATTATGATTTACTCAGCAAACTTATCTCTCAATCTCATTCATCCTAAATTACTTCCTAGGGTTGTTAATCTTAGGGCTTAATCGCACATAATTTAAACCAACTAACTCGAACTCAAACCCTAATTTTTTGTTAATTATTCCTAAATTCGCTCGATAATCTCCCTAAGGATACTAGCCAACCATAGATCTAGTTGCAAGTATCCCTAATTTCATACTTACAATACAGAGCAGGAAATTAAATAGAAATAAGAAATAAGAAAATAATTTTTTTTTCAATTTTGATTTGTGCGCGAAAGTCGGATTTCCTTTGAAAGTCGCTAAGACAATTCAGATTGCAATTAAAAACCTCAAAGAAATAAATTGAAATAAAAGCCCTAAAACTGAACTAAGTGGCTTACTTGGCCAAGCCTTCCAAAGTGAGGCTAAACACACCTATTTATAGTAAAAAAATGTTTGACCTAATTAGGTTAATTAACAGCTTTAAACTAATAAATGTTTATTGTGCATACTAAAACACCTCTAATTAAATTAGTCTAATTCATCATCGGGTGTTGCGGCACCATAAGGTTGATGTCGCGACATTGCCATGCGAGTCTAAATTCTTCGAATTTAAAGTCCAGTGTCACAACACCACAGCCTAGTGTTGTGATGCTGTCGTTGTCCTTCACATTTTGAGCTTGAAATCAGTGTGCTACATACTCGAATAGCTCGTTAGTTTGTCCTTAGGCCCGTATTAGCCCATTAGGTCATTACATGGATAAAAATTGCTTAAAAATGCTTATTTTGTGGAAATTAAACATAAACTACTAGAAATCAAAAACGTAATATAAACATGTAAAAAAGTTAGAAAACAAACCCGTTAAGTGTCGAAAGACTCTAATTAGCTATAACGAATTGTGGCAGATCACAGATCTTGAATTTGTTCTTGTTCTGGAAAAAGCTATCACATTGAATTGTGAAAATGATGTTGAAATATCTATCACAAGAAACTAGAAACAACAAGCGAGCAAAACACATTGATTGAAAATATCATATCATAAGGGAGATAGTAACAAACCGGATAGTGAATGTAGTAAAAGTCGCATAAGAGAACAACCTTTCGTATCTTTTTACCGAGACTCTTATGGCTAGGAGTTTTGGGAAACATGTAGAGAGTATGAGAATGTGAAATATGACTCATCTATTTCACTAAGGAAAGTGGGAGATTGTTGGGATCTAGTGCCCTTAGTGTAGTGGTTTCATTTAAGTACTTCTAATATTTCGAACAATTTGGTTTAAAACAAAACCATCATTATCATTAATATCCTTTTTATATTATTCTAATTGTTTTTGCATGCATAAAAAAATGAAAGCAAATATTGGCTCTCTGATTTCTTTCTCTGCACTTGGTTTGTTTTGTTTGAGCTCTCTCAAAGCAATTCGAGGTTCATGGATAGAAGAGAAGGTTGTTCAATAGGTATAATTTTGATCAAATTTTTGTTGCTATAAATATCACAAGGCTAGGTTTTAAGAAAAAATTAAAATTCTCTTGTGCCTAAAAAAATGTTTTTTAAACTGATTTTCCAACACCAACATCAAATTTGATGCCCCAATATGCGATCGCATGCCCTTCCGTTGGCACCCCTATGCCAAGCTCGTCACCTTGAAGATAGAACAATTGACACCCCAATGCCTAGTTTTGCATGCCCGAGTGCTAGCGTTGTTACCTTTGTATGTTTTTCTTACACTTTTTTGAATTTTTAGGATATTTTGGTCTTTTATTTCATCTACAACTTCAAGAAAGCTCTTTTAACATAAAATAGGTTATTTAGACAATATAAATATGATCTTTTGAGAAGGACTCAAGAACTTTTGGTTGTTTTCTTACATTATTGCTACCTTTTTTTTATTATTTTCTTTAACTTTATGGTTTGCTAAACTTCATATTTCTAGTCAATGGATTTTCAAAGTTTGATTTTATAAATTTATGAGATTTAATTCTTTTTCTTAATCCTTATTTGTTCTTTAGTATATGTGCATCGTTTGTTTGAATTACAATTGTTCAAGTTTGTTAAAACCCAAATAGTATTTGATAACTTAAATCTGTAATTCTTTAATTCATTCTAATACTTGTGACTAACTACATAATTATGTATGTCGTGGTATATTATTTATGTGGTGTGCATGTCTGGTCTAGCTTAAAGAAACCCCATTAAGGTGAGTTTATTGGTTAGAATTAAGTCTCTCTCATTCTTAATGCTACAAATAATTTAAATCTTCGACGTTGAATTACAATGTTATTTATTGGTAAGGGAAGTAAACTCAAACAAGTTTCGCATTGGTTAATGAAGAAGTAAGGAGAGATTGGTTGCTTGACGTTGAGTCAGCAACTAGAATTTATTTATTGAAGGCATTGAAGATATCCTTACATCGATGACCAAATTTATAAATTAAACAAAGAATTTACCTTTAACAAAGAATTTAAATGAGAATGCTTTTTAGATTAGTATGTAATATTCATATTAATTTTCATAGTGATAATGGTGTATATTATCCTTATACTTAAGGCCATCATAATCCCAACATCGGAATTTATATACTTTGAGATAGTCAAACGACTTATATAAATGGTTATAATATAAAAGCATAATTATTGAAAATACCCTCAACATTTATGGGTTTTCAGGTTTTAACCCTTAAATTTGTTTTATTAACAACCTCAATGTTATGATTTTTTTATAAATCAACCCAATTTTAATTGTAAACGTGAGTTGACCATCAATCAAACTACAGATCAACAAAGTAGCCTATCTGGCATTCCACATAAGCACAATGTCATAGATCACGACATCTATGTAACAAAATTATGTTTCTTTCATTTTGTTTCCATCTTCTTTCTCCTTCTCTCTTTCTCTCTTCCCCTCTATTTTGAAACCATACTTCAATTTGGTAAGGATGAAGATTTAATTGCTTAGCCAGTGCAAGTTTTTGCTTCTGAATCAAATATTTAAAATAAATAAATAATTTAAAGTAAACACCAAGAAGCAAGAAAAGGAAATTTGGATTCTATGTTTGGATTTACAGGATTGAGTGTACTGTCTTCTTTGAAACTTTCTTCAAGAAAGGCAAATTGTTCCTTAGAAAGCCCAAGTTTCTTCTGAGTTCACTTGTTGTCATCATCACCCTTTGCTCTTGTACTAGTTCTTTCTATTTCAACTGCTTCCACCTACACCTCTTTATTGCCTCTTTTACTTCTGTTTCTAATCCCACAATCCATCAATACAGCATTGTTAGGAGATGACACAACCGCCTTTTCCTCAGCTACATTCGTTGCCACCACCAACGTTAGAGGGTTCACGTCTAACCCTCTTCTGAGTCCCTCCGATGGATCTATTTCTATCACTAATAACAACAATGCAAAAAAAAGCTGGTAATTTTTCTTCAAGATGACAAATGGAATATAAAAAAAAAAGATGAATATCCTAAGATACCCAGATCTAAATACCCCCATAAAATATCAATTCTACTTGAAATACTCACAGTTATCTGTGAGCCAATGAGGCTTATAAACTTAAGCCTTTGCAAAACAGAAGGAGATCTATCGATGTGGGTTGGGACTGGTTCAGGTATGGTTTCAGTTTCACTGGTTTGTTGTTGAAAAGAGATATGGAAACCGGTGCCGGAATCTAGGATATCGGCTGTGGTGGTGGTGGTGGGAGTAAAGGTTTGTTAGGATCTGTAAGAGTACAAGTTGATGGATTAGAGCCTTTGTAAAACAGATAGGGATGGAAAGCGTCTAGAGCCGTTTGTTTCATCTCCATCATGGAGTGATGGGTCATCACTGACACTGCCAGAAGCAGCGGCGCCAGAGTTGTTGGTAGAAAAGGTGGAAGTGAAAAAGATAATACCAATGGTAATGTTAAGGAAGACAAAGAAAATACTAGGGGTAAACTTGGTGAAAATTAAAGCCCAAAAGAAAGAAAAAGGTATAGTCGACATTGATTCTTCCATCATAGAATAGAGGAGAAGAGAGAAAGAGAGAAGAACAAAGAAGATGAAAACAAAATGAAAAAAATTGTTAAATAAGTGATGTCATCCATGACATCATACTTATGTGGCATGCCACGTAGGTTACTTTGTTGACCTACAGTTTAATTGACAGTCAACTCACATTTACTGTTAAACTTAGGCTAATTTCTAAAAAAATATAACATTGAAGGTGTCAATAAAAAAAAAGGTTAAAGGCTCAAACCAAAAACCCAAAAATGTTGAGGGTATTTTTGACAATTATGCCTAATATAAAGGCAGTTGTTGGGTATTCTACAAACTTTGTAGCGAGATATGAATGATGAAGGTAGGATCTCTTTTACCTACATATGGGGATATCTAAGACGTTTTAATCAATTGAGATTAGAAATTATCGGCCTTGCTCAAATTAGTTTACATGAAATATCAGACTTATTTTTTTATCTTAGTTAACTTAAGATTCAAGAAATAAAAGATTGAATTATACAAGTGCGATTGTTATATGACTTGTGTTCAATCTAGATACCATGGGAAAATGTATGAACTAGATACCATGGGAAAATGCATGAACTATACGATAATATTATCACAAAAATGTTATGTTGGACCAATACTTCTTACAATTTGGGTAGCACTGATGCATGGGTAGATGTCATTCATATTTAGTAATACTAGAAATGTTTCAATATTATTTCCAACTTTACATGATCATACAAGATCATATCCTATGATTGGAATAACTAGAATTCGAACAAAGTTGGAATAGTGTTTAACTAGACACAAATGTTAAATTAATTAAAGAATTTTTTTATATAATTAATTTAATTTAATTTGACAGTTTTAAAATTTTGACAAAATATATGTGCATGCTTGACATACATTTATAGAAGGCTCAATCAAAATAATATGAACTATGTCTAGCATATTTTAATTGCACAAATATGATTTACTAAATATGGTATTTAATTAGTTTTGGTTAAAAAGGGTTATGTTGGATTTTAAAATAAAACACGATATCGTGTGTATGGAAAGTGTGATATCACGTTTGAATAAAATCGGTTCGCACCCTTTATGTAATTAATGGTCATTCAAAAAGGTTTTTAAATAAAAAGGAAAATGTATCGGTCCTTCTTTCATTCTTACACAAAACTCTTTGTATAGCACAAGAAAGGAACTTAGAATGACCTTCTAAAAAATTTCAAGAATGCCTTATAATCACTTCTCAATTGGTGGATACAATAGAGGCTGAAACGAAAAGGTTGGAATTATGTTAAGATTGTTGATTAGAAAGCTTACTGCCAAAGAAAATTTTGTCTACTCAAATCAATGAAGGTATATTTTGAACCTTTTTTTTTCATGATATGTTATCTAGCAAATGGTTTCATGGTGTGAGTTCACTATATGTATTTTCCACTACACCGACTCTTATTTGGTAGCCCAACAGTTTTATCTGATCTTTTTTCCCTCCAACCACCAAAGTTTACATGTCACCTCCACCTTTCCTTTTAACTATTACCCATAGCCATGGTTTACTAAACTTAAAACCTTAAAAGTCCTAAACATAGAAAAACAAAAACAAAATTCCAAAACTTACCAAAATATATACAATGACAAAAAAATCTAGCCAAAACCTTGAGCAAATTCCTTCAAAATTCCCTTAAAATCTTCTCTTATCCAAAATCGATACATGCCAAAAAATCTAAAAAATTTCTAACTTGCCTTATTTTATAAAGAGACATGAAGCATATGAGTGAAGTTTCAAAATCTCAATAACTCCTAAGGTCAACCAATATTTGTCATATGACACACAATTACGATGCACAGTTTCTACTTTCAGTTCTTAATAGATGCACGTTCTTCCCATTACTTGGTGAAGTATCAAGAGACGCCCTTCTCAAATTCAAATAAAATATCAACACAACATCTTCATGTGCAAAACACATGCTACCTTCCTACTAAGCATCGTTGGTCGCATGATCACCTTTACGCATCGTAAAAGTTAAATACTCCCATAAAAAGTCACTTTATAACTCCCACTCGATTGGGGCGGAAGGAGAAACTGTTATAAATGTCTAGCACGTGTAGACTTTTCCATCACTAACTTTTCATCACCTTACTATATAGGAACCTTGAACACCTCAACCTCACCAAGAGAAGCACTTCACTAGGGCTAGACCTTATGAACATGCATGCGTATGACATAGGGAAGTCTTTTAACTAACATCGCCAAGGACAGGTGTTGAGTCCTCTATTGAATAGCTCCCACATAAGACCTCACATGGTGTATCTCATTTGATCCCCACTGACCTAAAAGACTACTATCCTTCCCAAGTGACCGACCACAATGAGACCTTCGTTGTACACATTCTAATACCCCAAGTTAGAAAGGGCTACCCTCACTGATTAATATCCTTCTCTAACCTTAGGGAGCGATCTCCCCATCTACCTCTGAACTGGACCAACAACACATTGACTTCCTTACGACTATCCACACACCACAGTTTGAAATGTTGTCCAAACTCCTTCCTACTTTTTTCCCCTTAACAAAACATAACTTCAATTTTCAAAAACTAAATTGGACAAAACTTTTTTTCATTTTATTTTATGAAATTAAAATTACTCATTTTTAGTTTATCATAACAAGAACTTTGATCTTATTGAATATTTAAAGGAATTTTTATTCATTAATGTAATAGGTAAAAGAAATTACATGATACTTAAGAAATTATGATATTAATTATGATATGTTAATAATTTAAATAATTAAATCTTTTTTTGAACAATTTCATTATAAGTTCTGATCATAAATGCTTTATTTGACACAATGTCTAGAATTGTCCATAGCTCCTCCTCAACCCATAAATAAGAGAATAACGTGCTTCAGGGCACTTGAACTCATGTCCTCCTGTATAGGCAACAATGCCCATACCAATCGAACTAAAACTCAACCGGCAACAATTAACTTTTTTAAATTTAATGGATACAATTATAATTAAATAAAATTTATAAACCAAAAGTAGTAAAATATCAAAGGCAGTCTTTAGTTTGGGTATTACATATGTGGCCTTATATACCACAATAATTTCCAAATTGTATGTAAAACGAATAAAATATTCTCAAACAGTGCCTTCATGGTGTCCAATAGTATATAAGAATGACAATGGTACTTCAACCTAATGTGTATAAAGCAAAATATAATAAACAAGTAAGAAATTGGTCTAAATTATTATTATAATATTTTTAAAATTGGTATGAATTATTTGATAAACCTTTGTAGGGCAAATATTAAGTTGGCTATTGGTTCCCTTCAAAAGACCACTTGTCAAGAGCTTAAGCCTTATTGGGGTCAATTTGTTGAAAAGAAAGAAGGGATACCTTTGACTCTGTAGGGCCATTGACCTTTTATAATAACCAACAATGTCAACCCAAGCTTTGAAATGAGAAAAGAAGTATTAAATAATAATTAAAATATATAAATCTGTTGAAGTATTCAACGTCAGGCGCTCCAAATTACTATAAAAGAAATAGCTCTTTGACGATTAGTTTATTATTTATTACGGCACTGAAAACATTTTTTCTTTAATATTTAGGTTAAATATTAAAAAATAATATTAAACTTCAACATGTTGTCTACACTTAAACAAGTCTCAGTATTTTTACTTAATTTTAAGTATTTTTCTCAGGTGAAATGTTGATCCATGTTTTTTTTTTCGGATATAAAGTAAAGGTTATAACTTATTTAAGTATTAATTAAAGGCATATTGATAAATTAAATTCTTAACGTTTATATTTTGTAAATTTGACTCTCTCTTTTTTTGTTAAATTTTACCTTTAATATTTTAAAAAGAATTAAATTTGACAATTAATCTTTTAAAAATAATCAAATCACTATTTTTTAACAAAAACTCACTAAAACATTAAATTTTTTTAAAACATGACAACCTGCATGACAATCAACATATACTTTATGTTCATTTTTTAAAAAAATTTATGAATTTTTTTAATTTTTTAATTTTTTAATTTTTGAGTATTTTTTAATTTTTAATTATTTATTGATGTAACACATAAGACAAAAAAAATCATATCAATATGAAGTACATGTGGACTGCTTTATGAATTGCTATGCCAATATTGTCAAAAAATTACTGTTTTAGTTGGCACTTCCATTAACAGAAACAATTTGACTATTTTAAAAAGTTGAGGGTCAAATTTATTTTATTTTTTTAAAATTAAGAATCAAATTGACAAAAGATATAAATGTTAAAGAGTAAATTATACCTTAATTAAATATCTAGAGTTTATTTGACTAAAAAATAAAGATTTATATATATATGTGCAAATAATTTATTTATTATTTTAATATTTGTTCTCTACGAATCCACTAGATTTTGAGTTGAAAGAGACAATAATGGTGGCATATTTCTTTAAAAAATTATTTTTTTAATATTTTCTACAAAATAAATTTTATGTTTATCATTAAAATAAAAATATAACATAAAAGTACACTTAAAAAAGAGATTTTTCATTAGATTTCCTTTATTAAGTTTAATTTTTGTGCAACTTGGGAGACAAAAGAAGATGCATAAATATTTTCTTTTACTATTTTATTTTATTGGGATGGAAGATACATGAATATCAATAAATGGGATTTCATGCAGTGTTTCGGATTTCAACATTAAAATATGGTATTATCAATTTCCCATGCATTCTTGTCTCAACTCCTTGCACATGCATATGAACCAATTTTTATTAAAAGAATTGAAATGAGGAAATAGATTCTATAATTAGTTTTAGCATTTTAATGGGTAAGATGGACTGACTTTAACGTCAATTTGCTTTTAAATAGAATCGAAGTAATTGCAGTAAAGGTATTCGTGAACCCATCCACTCATCTTTTAATCAGCCTCATCGGTAATGCTCAAATAGACCTATTTGATTTAAATGTAAATTACATATTTTAATCTTTTCAGTATGATAGTACTATCAATTTCAATGTATGTTGCAATTCACAATGCAATTAGACACTGTGAAATTTATTTTATGTGTTGGTATGTTTGTGAAGAGATACAACAATAAATGCAAGAAATAATACTAGTGACATGGGTAGTGGGTATTGAGAGTGTAACTACAAAAAAAAAAATAATATAATGAGATTGTTTATATAGTTGTGGGGTGTGACTCGCATTTATAATACGTTTTGTAGGCATTTAGAAAGACGTTTTGGCGAGCAATAGAAGAAGGCCTAAAATAGGCCTGACACCACGACAAGGAGCACTAGGACATCGGGATGATGCGACAAACGTTGAAATGGAAAAGTAGAGACGACGTCGATGTCATAACGTGTTCTCCTATTTGGTAGTTGCATTTTAGACTTCAAGCAGGATTGTTTCTCCTAGTTGGACTCTAATTATTTTGGAGATATTTTTATATGATTAGAACTCTAATCTAAGCCTATTTAAAGTGGTCATTGTACTCCTGTATTCATATGCCAATCAACAAGGGTTTTTCTTGATGGCGACACGTAGTCGCTTATGAGTTTTGATGAGAGTTTGTGGTAATTATGGAGAGTATTTTGTACCCCTTTTATGAGTGTCTTATGAGATTTTGGGTTTTATTTATTGGTTTGATCTTTAGGGTTTTGAATTTTGTATTTAAGGTTTGGATAATGTACAAGTTATACATTTAGGTTTATTTTCTTCATATTGTACTCTCGTTTGTTTACTCATTTAGTGAAAAGTCAAACCCTCATTTGCCAGCAGTTTTTCCATCTTTGAAGGTTTTCCACGTAAAAAATAATTGTGTTCGTTATTCTCTAATTTTACTATTTCATTGTTTATTGGAACGAGGAAAATGTACAAGTGTACACAGTTGTGACAAGTAATAAAGTAATAAACAATTATTTGTGAAAAACTTAGACTTAAGCAAAATGGTGAAAAGATTTAATTTCAAAAGGATTGAGCAATTATCTAAACTAAAATCAACTAAGTAACAAATTAAACTAAAGTTGTAAACACAAGGTAAAAGCAAGATTTTAAAGAGTTTAATCAATATGACATCAACGTGTTAGATTAATCTTATTCTTTAACTTAGAATTATTAAAACAATGCTCATGATGTTAAGGATAATTCCATGGAAATTTGGTTCTTTGTTAACTGATGCAGCCGTATTGATTAAATTATTAAACCTCTTTAATATATGTCTATGTTCAATTAATTAAATATTTTTAATAAGCATAAATAAGATATGGTGAAGTAACAATATAGTTCTATACTGAAACAAATTTAAGCACATCAATCTTTAGGTTATGCAAGGTAATAATATCAGTTAATATTATCACTCATTAATCTAATTTATCCTAAAAAGATTAAACATGCACCATTTAGATAGTGTGTCAATTAATTATAATTTCAATCCAATTAAATAATTAATTCAATTGTCATCTCATAATGATAATGCAAGAGTAACATAAATGTACTTTTATCTAAATGAACAATTAACCAGGGCCTATACCATCAAAACATAATTTCAATAATTTAAGTGGATAGAATGTGATCAATCTAACACAAACACAATTTAAGTCATTTTAATTAAATTGGAAGCATCAAAACAATTAGCAAACGTGTTCATAATCTCAAAACAAATTAAAAAGAATAAAGAGAAAAGAACTAGAGGCCTTTCTTCCTTTCTTCATAATTTGGTGTTTCTCTGTAATCAAACTAGTGTGCATCCCCTTTCTTCCTTCTGCTTTGTTCTGCCAACTAGTGGCCTCCAAGATGCTGAATGTTGCTGCTCCAAGGACTTGCAAAGCTCTTTTTCAAAAGGGAAGTAATAAAAAATCAGAAAGGGAAAATAAGAGAGCAAATGAGATAAAACAAAATGAGAAAAATGGATGAAAGATGAGTGAATTGCTTTATTTTGAAAAGCAATGAGAGTGGCTATTTATAATAGCAAAGAACGGCTAAAAATAACATGGGAGAGCCTTGATTTTCTCTTCCCATGGCCAACCCTTGATTGTATGAGAAGGGTTTGAATGACTTTGCTAAAAGTAACTATGTGCTTGAAAATAGAAGGCTTGAAAAGTAGAGGGGTTGGAATGGTTATGAGAAGTTTTGGGGCTATTTTTTTAATTATTGAAATCAGCTTCAAATAACTGATTTGGGTAGTAATTTGGGATAGTTTGGGCTACTCTCCCTCAATGTGGATCAGTCCTCTTCACATTGTATATTCTAGGCCTCTTTCTCTGCATCAAGCTATCCAAATATAATAATCTCAATTGAGAGCTAGGTTAATTGAATTGTAGGGGTCCAAAATTAATTTTCTTAGGCATCCATGGCTGTTAAATAATTAGTTATCCCCTGTATAACAAATGCTTTTGCAAGATGCTTTAGCAATTTGATCTTCTCAATGTGTCTTTGAGACTAGTCTTTCTTTAGTTTCATAAAACTACTAAAAATTGGAAGAATTTTGTAATTTTAGCATAAAAATAGTTTACAATAGAAATTTGTCTTTAATTTGTCTAACTTAGATATTTTATAATAGAATTACAAAACTTATGATAAAAAGAACTCAAAATTTGCACAAATTGTCCATCAAAAAGTGCTAAAAAGTCTATATATTTTTTTAGTTTCCATCTATACGGATCGATCCCCATCAAACTGCTATCAAAGCCTAGTTTAGCTTCCGCAGATCGACTCGTTTGGTGACACAACAACAAATTTGGATATCAAGAAGTTAGACAAATCAAAAATTTTAGTTTCTAATAGTTTCAGATAATTACGGAGGTAGCTAGTGTGGCCGAGGACAAGGGTGCTGATTCGTTGCTCTCCAGATAATCTGGTTAAAAGTGGAGTTGTGTTAGATGTCAAGCATGTGTTTGATTTAGAGAAGAATCTCATCCCTTTTTTGTCTTTAGGACTTGAATGGTTCGCAGAGTGTTTGAGGCAAGGTTGGTCGCAGAGGGTTATAGTCAGGAGGAGAGAGTTGATGCTTTCACTCCTATTCAGGTATTACTGGCCCTTGTTGCATTATACAATTTTGATTTGAAGACTATGAGTCTTTTAGTTCACAAGTTCAAGCACTGCTTGGGCTTGTTTGGCATTCTGTAAAATTTGAGTTTGGCCCGTGACGGGCATGGAAAAGGAGGCATGATAAATAAAAGTCAATCTGGAGATTTGTGGGGTGTGTCTCGCATTTATCAGATGTTTTACAGGCACTTAGAAAGATGTTTTGAAGAACAACTGAAGAAGACCTAAAATAGGGCTGACATCACAATGAGGAGCATCAGGGCAACTCAGCAAACGTTGAAACAGAAATGAAAAGACGACATCACGATGAGGCGATATGCCACGTCACAACGTGTTCTCCTTTTTGGCAGACGCTTTTTAGAATTCAAGCAATACTTCTTCCCCTAGTTGGACTCTAATTATTCCAGGGATATTTTAGTATAATTAGAATTCTGATCTAAGCCTATTTAAAGGGCCCATTGTATCCCTGTATTCATATGCCAAACAGTAAGGGCTTTTCTTGAGGGCTACAAGATGTAGTCGCATATGAGTTACATGTACAATCTACCACATCGGGTGGCCCAGCAATAATGGTTATCAATCAATATCCTGACCCTATGGTATGCCAACTATATTCGACCATGTCCGAAAAATTAATAAGGAACCAAATTTTTGATTTCATTATACAATTCAATTCATATTAAATCACATCCAACACACCATAAATTCATCCTTTCATCATGTAATACAATATGTTTCAACTCAAGTTCATACCAATTATCATATATCAATTAAATCATAATACTTTCTATTTTATTCAATTTAGTCCTTACCTCGGTATTCAATCTCAACCATGACAATTCAATTCAAATAACGAATGAAAACTCACTTCAATACCATATGATGAAAATGTCATAAATATGCAATAATTAAATTGATAATAGAAATACAAATAGAAAACTTGTGTCACGTGTTGTCAGCTCTTACTTTTCCTTTCCTTCTCAACAGCTCGACAAAGTCTTTAGCTAAGAATAATAGTGCAACAATAACACAATATCAAATTCCCTCCAAATCATATTCAATTACAAAGAAAAATATATTTTTTAATTTATCCAATTTAGTCCCTAAACTCAGGACAAGCATAACTTTCAGTCTAAAGCTTTGGATTAAAATCTAATTTCACATATATTCATTAGGGACCTCTTACTTTCTATTCCTATCGAAATTTCATAACAATTTTACATTTTATTCAATTTGGTTCCTAATGTGCGAAACTAACAATTACGCTTTATAATTTAGTCGTTTTCATAATCTAAGTTTAATTCCTATCAATTTCACACCTAAATCTTCAAGAAATCAACAATACCAACTTTCTAAAACTTTAACAGTTTTAAAATTTTTTACATGGGCTAGCTAAATCAAGCTTCCACGATTCAATTTCCATAAAAATCAAAGAAAAATTAGTAGGGACTTACTTGAAATTGGATAGCCAAATGCTTTAAGGGTTTCAAAAGTTTCCTCTTTCTTTTGTCTATGGAAGTCAATTTTGTAATGAAAAAGATGACCACCTCTCCACTAACTTTTAACCTTTATACTAGGATTAATTTGGTAATTAATCTTAATTTACTTAATCAACTATGTTTTAGTTAAATAAATCTTTAATTACTTTAAGTTAAATGACATATATCATTATTGTCCACTAACACTTAACTAAAAATAGTTTATTAACCATTTTATCCCTTTAGATAATTACTATCTAAGTCCCAAAGTCTTTTCCTAATTAAAAATCTATAGCAATTAAACTTTTAAAATTTAGTCCCTAGGCCTTAATTAACCACGATTTCTACTAAATTACTTAACAGAATTTCAAGTCATCTATTTACTAATTTTGTAAATATACCTATTTAATATTTATGACCTCGATCTTTAGAAACAAGATAAAAAACTATAATTTTCGACACTATTGAAAACCAGGTTGTTAAAATGATAGTTGCAAGCTTGAGGGTTATGCTTTCAAGGATTGGGATAGAAGTGTGGATGACTATAAAAGTACTTCAAGTTATGTTTTTTTTTTCATTTGGAAGTGGTGTCTTTGCATGGAATTCAAAGAAGCAAGATGTGGTGGCTCAATCCTTAGCTAAAGTCGAGTATGTATTTGTTGCTACTACTGGAGTTAACTAAGCCATTAAGCTTAGAAAAATCTTGACTGATTTAGAACAAAAAACTACAATTTGAGTGGATAATAAATATACTATAGAAATCACCAAAAATCCAATCCAACATGGAAGAACTAAACATATTAATTTGAAATTTTATGCAAGTAAAGAAGCATAGAGGCTTAAAAAAGTTGGTGCGGTGTATTGCAAATCTAAAGATCAAGTTGTAGATGTTTTAACTAAGGCTATCTCAATGCCTAAATTTAAAATTCTAAACACAAAGTTTAGAGCCTCCAAGAAAATCTCAAAGAAAAGTGTTAGATACCTCAAATTTTTCTTAGATATTCTAAGAATAGAATGTGCTTTGATCATTTTGTAGCTTGATAGAGCAATTATAAGTAGCCAAGCATCATGCAACTAATATGTTAGTTTGTATTTGATTAGGTAGTATAATCCCTTTGATGTAAAGCTTACTAAATTTATGTGATAAGATCAAACACTGCATAAGCAGTTAGCCTTTGTATTTTATGTACGAACTTTACTGAAATAAAGACCATTGGGTTTTTAGAAGAAAAAAAAATTCTAGTTTTATTTTTCTTTTCATTCTCATTTTGTATCTTTTCTATTTCTTCCGTAACTTACAACGAAGTGTAACAGTGTTGAGAGCAACATACAAGGGAATACTTTTATGCCATTATGCTTGATAGATTTTTCTTGATATGTTGGTTTTCTCGTTCTAGTTGCTTATATTTGCACCGTATTGGTAGCCAATTCTTTTTACCGGCCTCAGTGCTTAAGAAAAAAATTGTTAGCCAAGTAAGTTAGGTAAATATTAGTGAATATTATAATATAATGTTGCATATGAAAGCATTTTAGATACTGAAAACTTGGTTTAGTCAGTTAGATGTTAGTTAGTAGGTTAGGCTTTGTAAACTACGTTTCATCTCTCTGTTAGAAATTTTTAGAGGATTGGTGTCGAACAGAAAGCAATTGATATGGTGTCGAAACATATGTACATCAAACCATAAACAAAAGAAGCATAACTGGCTATACAATAACTATATGGGAATTGCTTCAGCCTTTTATTGAATTTTGGCGACCATACGAAACTTATGTATAGATCTTACTAGGAGTTTCCGGGTGAATTATATCATAAAAAAATTTTGGCCAATAACATCTCACTTCATTCTTTTAGGTTTCCTACTTAACAAAGAACTAGGAATTGCCAATATGGAATATTATCGATCACAAATTGCTTTGTTTTCTCTCTCTTTCTACCCCTTGAAGACAAAAATGATTATGGCTTTAAAAGTGAAAGTGACTAGGCAATAGACTGTCAACTTCATAACGGATAGGCTAAAGACTTCACCTTCTCCAACAATCCTAATTCAATAAACTGGCTCTTTCGTTGACTGGGAAGCTAGCTAACCAAGTCAATTGGGAACTTCCTGCACAAAACACTAGTATTCTAGAATTACTGAGATCAAATCTCTGAAGAAATTCATTGAATTTGAATGGGATATCTAAGCTTATTATCTTTTATCTTTTAAATGTCTTTCTTCTGCCTACCTTTCACTTAGGAAAGCATTGCATTTGGACCATTTCAACTCTTCTTATTACTATTTTAAGTTAAACCTAAAAAAGGAATAGGTTCTATTTCCTAAACCCATAACAAAACCTAGCTTAAATCAAACTTAATTATGTAGGCTCGATTCATTTTCCTATACTTAATAAAATAACATACTTAAATCACAAAAGAAAGTTAGAGGCATTTGAAGTTTGAATGACATTTATGATTTTTCTCTTATTCCCACAACTTAGTCTAGACCATTACAAAAAGAAGTTAACTAACGAATAAAAATGACAAGAAAATATATTGATTGTAGGGCCCATAATAAAAACTTGCTCTCGTGTTCACATCATTAAATCCAATCCAATCACAACCGTACAAGCATCTATACTTTAGAACAAGATGTAATGCAAGAGAATCAAACTTTTTACTTTTCTAGCTTATGTTTGGTGGGCCTAAGAGCCAAAGTACCCCAAACAATAGCATCATCGGACTTGGTCAAGAATATGTTCCTTTTGTTTTCATTAGAAAGGGTTTTGTATAGAAATCCAATACATATGTCCTTTTTCCCATCATTTTTGACTCATTAGTCAACAAATTGAAAGCCCTTTAATCATTAGTACATTATGATTCTTTGATATTCCTTTAATCACTTTCCGTCATAAATGACATTTTTAACCAATTTAGTTAATATTGCAGCTATTCTAAAGTATTTTGACAATTTATTTTACAATAATGTGATACTTGATTTTAAAATATTTTTATTTTTGTTAATATGATACTACTATGTTAGCAACTAACGTTGATGTGGTAATGTCATGTCAACAATCATCTCTAACGTTATGTATGTTAATGGTCACATCAGTGTTGCCAGTAGTTTCTAACGATTGATGATGATTAAAGAGTTTCATTGATCAAATTTATCAAAGGAACTTTTTTTTTTGAAAAAATTTGAGGAATTATTTTACCAATAAGCAAAAGAAAGAAAAGAATCTTGTCCCATTTTCCTTAATGCAACAAAAATTATGTTGAAATGATCTTAATGCAAGGTAAGTCCTGCTTTAGATCCTTCGTATAATTTAAAATCTTATGAAATCTTTAAAACCAGTTAAAATTGCATTTTTTTTCTCAAAAAAATTCAATACAAACCAAGTTTCGGCTTTAGGTAATTTCCACAATTTTTTTGACAAGTTATTCTTTAAAATTGCATGCATATTTATTTCTAAAAATCATCAAGTCTTTGAAAATTTTCGGGTTTTGTTTTTCTATAAAAAAAAAGTTTAATACGATCAAAACAATTGAAAACGGAGAGCCATTGATGATCGGAGAAGGCCATAACCTCCGGTGAAAATCTTAAACAAATAATATTTTTTTATAAAAAGTACAAGAATATTAGAGATAAGATGTAGTCTTTACTAACTCTGGTGTCATTGGGGAAAAGGAAAGAAATTAGGGATTTTTGGAGGGTTTTCGTGGTCAGGTTCGAGCTGAGCGTTTCTAGATATTGTCTCGGCTATGAAATTTTGTCCAACCCATAGACTATTTTGGGCCCACCCCAACTAAAGGTTAATTTCTTTTCTCCAGCACTGTTTTATGTGCAATTGATGGAAACTGGTTTTAAAAGCTTTTTTATGGTAAAACAGAATTACATAGGAAAGATTGCATTTTAAATTTCTTCCTTCTCTACTAATTTTATCTATCCGAGTAATTTTTTGTTTGCCACAAAAGGTAATTTCTATTGTGTATTTATTTATTTTTAATGAACTTCTGTTATTGAAGTAGATAATCTTTTTATTATTTAAATAAATACCTGATCTTATGTATTTTTTATTTTAGGTTTCAAATAAGATCCTATTCAAATCTAATGTAATTTTCAAATTAAATTACAACACAGTAGCTCAACTATTTTTTAATATTTCGTTTTTTATTTATTTAATATTATTACCACGACTGATTTGGTCAAAGCATCACTCTAGTCCCTATATTATCCATAAGAGAGTAAACAAGTCATTCTACAAAAAATAATAAGCAATTAAATCACTCTACTTTTAAAAAGAAAGAGAATTGATAAATTCAATAATGGTGCTAATGGACATAATCAAAATTAATAATGTGGCATGTAATGTCCCAATTTTTCTAGTACAATATTTGGCATTGTTCTAAGATCTCTTACAGTGAAATTTAAAAAAAAATCAATAAGGAGAGAAGGAGTTATAATAAGTAGAGATTTATAAATAAGGTTGTGTATGTGGAAATGTAGGAAAAAATATTAAATTAAATATAATAGAAAGTATAAGAATTAAATTATAAGTTTCTTATTTTTGCTGAAAAAATTTAAAATTTAATTCTTACATGGTTGGATAACACTATGAAACTTTATGATGTTATGAGGAGATTTAATGTGGTAAGCATCATATTGAATATAATAAAATGAAATGATAAGAAAATATATATTAAATATGTAAATTTTCCATTAAAGGATAATTTGGACTTTTCAAGAGAATTATATTGAGAATTTATTTTTATATGCATAGAGAATGGACAGCCATAAACTCTATAACTTTTAAATCATGGATTAATGTGAGCCAACCATTTGATTTTTGGGTTTGGGTTTGACTTATGAATAAAGAAAGAAAGACAACAAAAGCCTTCATCTTTTTCTTCTTGTGCCATCCCACTCCATGAGAGAAGAGGAAGATTACTTTTATCTTCTCACATTCTTTATTCTCTCTTTAATCTAATAAAAAATTTCACTACCCATTGTTATATTGGGTAAACTACACCCATGGTCACTTTTGTTTACCTTAGGTTACGTTTTAGTCACTTATGTTTGAAATGTTACGTTTTAGTCATTTACGTTATCATGTAACATTTTACTCACTGAGCCATTAATCGTCGTTGATGGTGTAACGGTAAGCTGACGTGACACGTTAAATCATCATTTCAAACAAATTTTTAGGTTAAATTATACAATTGATCCCCATATTTTTTTCGTTTTAAGTAATTTAATTTTTTTTCTTTTATGTTCTTTAAACTTTCCTCTTTTTTTTCCATTCTCTTTTGTTCCTCCCTCTGTTTTCAGACATTTCCCATTTCTTTTAACATATTAGGAAGTCGAATTGGCAATGAAAAAAGAAGTAGGAGGTCGACTCTCATCATTTGCCTATAACCAAAACCCATAAACCCATACCATGCTTCTTTCTTCACTACCAATTCGACTTCCTGGTATGTTAAAAGAAATAAAGAAGGTAAAAAAACAGAGGGAGAAGCAGAAGAGAATGGAAAAAAAAATAAAGAACGAAAGAAAGAAAGTTAAAAGAACATAAAAGAATTAAATTGCTCAAAACGAATAATTATGGGGACCAATTGTATAATTTAACCTAAAGTTTTTGTTTGAAATGATGATTTAACGTGCCACATCAGCTTACCATTACACCATTAATGATAATTAACGGCTCAGTGACTAAAACGTTACAACACGATAACGTAAGTAACTAAAACGTAACATTTCAAATATAAGTGACTGAAATGTAACCTAAGGTAAACAAAAATGACCATGGGTGTAGTTTACCCTTATTATATTATTGGAGTAAATTGTGGTTTTTATTCTAATTATTGTCATTGGGTTAATTATGACTTTTTATCTTTGTCATTAAAATTAAAGGTGATCATAGCTCCTAAAAAAAGGAGTTACTTTTATCTATTTATATATTTAGAAATTATTCTCGTGTCCTTATTATAGTTTTGACATGAAATATCATTAGAATTATATTATTACAAAAGATAAAGTACATTAACATTCATTTAATTTTCAAAAAATAACAAAGTAAGTATTTTTCGTTACAGACATAATAAAAAAAACGTTGGAGGGTTTGCTGCCTCATTTAAAAACCCTAGTTGGGCAGTAGAAGAAAGAAGAGAAGGAAGAAGAGAAGAAGGAAAAAAAAAGAGGAGAAGAAGAAACCTTCGAAAAACCCTCACCGCAATGGCGAAACCATGTCGGACTATGATGAAGATTCCAGCGGAGAAGAATACCTTTTCAAAATAGTCATAATCGGAGACTTCACAGTCGGCAAATCCAACCTCTTATCCCGCTACAATCGTAACGAATTCAACCCACATTCAAAAGCCACCATCGGCGTCGAGTTCCAGACTCAAAGCATGGGAATTGACAGTAAAGAAGTCAAAGCTCAGATTTGGGACACCGCCAGCCAAGAAAGGTTCTGTGCCGTCACTTTAGCTTATTATAAAGGTTCTGTCAGTGCTCTTATTGTTTATGATATTAGTCGTAGAACTACCTTCGATAGTGTCGGTCGTTGGGTTGATGAACTCAAAAGTAATTTTTTGCTACTTTGTCTAGATACCCTTTCCATAGTTTTTTATTTTCAATTTGGGTTTTTGCCCCATACCATTGACGCCCCATACTAAATTAAAATCCATGTCGTTTTTGTGTTATTGTGGAAACTTCTCTTTTGTTGTGTTCTTTTCTCTCTAAATTTGAAACCCAAAATATCAATATTTCAATCTTCAATCGTTTAATCCTACCCTTACCCTAAAAGTTTTAATCCTTCAATTGTCCACCACTTAACCCTAAAATGTGAAAGGCGGATGATTTTTATTTCTTATCCTTAATCCCAATTGATCATTCCTTTCTTTTTTTCTTTTATCCCAATTCATCTCTTCTTCCTTTTTTCCCTAAACCCGTCTAAGCCTTAGATCCTTTGGCTCCACATCCAATGTGACAAGTTAACTGGCCGCGTCACCTGTCTCATTAGGTCTGTAATGAAAAATGTTATGGGTGACTAATTTGTCACTTTTTAATAACGTTAATAACTGATTTGTTTTTTTTTAAAGTTGACTGATTGAATTGAAAATTGAGTGGTTTGGTTGAAAGTTAAATAGTTATTTTTTATTAAAATCAAAGTTGAGTAACTATTGATATACTTTACTCTATTACAAACTATCCACATATTTTGCAATTATGTATTTCTAGCTAAATTTTTGTTTTGAATGTCTTTTTTGTTTTTGCTTAACCTGCGAGTGAGTTAGTGAGTAGTTGAATTAAGTCATTCTTTTTTAATATTTTTAGAGATTCTAATTTTATTCATGAATGTGAGAATTCTGAAAGGTATGATTTTAGACATTATCATATTTCTGTATAGCTTTCAAGAGTTTTGAAATGTTTAGATTTGTTATACTATTAGACAAGTTTAAGATATATTTTAAATTTTCTTTGCTTGTTGTATATGTGGAAATTAATATTTTCAAAACAAAAAGTGCTGAATATTTTATGAGATGATGTCTCTT
The DNA here is from genome assembly GCF_007990345.1 of Gossypium hirsutum. NCBI lineage: Eukaryota > Viridiplantae > Streptophyta > Magnoliopsida > Malvales > Malvaceae > Gossypium > Gossypium hirsutum. The sequence goes on from NC_053448.1 coordinate 9,160,902, forward strand.
TAATTTTTTATGTTAATTTAGTTTTAGATACTCGAATATAACATTGCATTATTGCAGGTTTTATCGGTGTCTATTATGTCAAGATTCTAAGCATGACTAAAAGGCAGAAACAAGATTTGACCAAAACATTAAGTTACGACCCTATCAAAACTCCACCAACAGACTTTGGGATGACCACATAATCTTACCTCCCAAACCATAAATGGGTATCTGAACTTTAGAAAGGACCTTATTTAGTAACTTAATAAGAGAGGGGAACCCAAAACGAAAACCGAAAAAAAAGAATTGAAGGATGAGAAGAAACCAAGAGAGTAGAAGTGAAATTAAAAATATGATTTTATTTGACATATAATTTCTAATCATTCATTATCAACATAAACATATTTTATTATTTAACATGATTATAACAATTGCTTTCTATATACTATCATGATCATTACTCTTTTTCACTTTAATTTAGCTCACCCTTTGTTTGTATTTAAATATAAAATATAACCATTTTTAAAATTTGGCCCCCGTACTTTTTCATATATTTGCAGTTTAATATACATACTTTTGTTTTAGGGAATTTAGTCCTCCAACTTTTCGAATTTAAAATTTAGATTCATTTGTAAACACCGTTAAAATTTTTCTGTTAAATTTGCTTGAGTGACATTTTAAAATTAGAAAAAAAAAATAACTCACTTAGTATCCATATAACAAAATATGACATTATAATTGACCTGAATTTAATAGAAAATTTTAATGGTGTTAACAATTTTTAAAATTTTACATAAGTATTTTAATCAGAATAAAGTATTTAAACTAACTTATGACTTTAAAAAAGTTGAAGTGCAAAATTATGTTCAAATTAAAGTATAGAGATTAAATTTCAAATTTGAGTGAAATATAGGGATCAAAATTGATATTTAACCATAGAAATTAGAGGATTAAATTTAAAATTTAGCCATTTTATTGTCATTCAAAAAAGAAAAAGAAAACATTGGGCATGTGTCATGTAAGGAAGGACTTAGAGCTATTGATTTGAGCGAAATATAGAGATCAAAACTAAAATTTAACTATAAAAAATTAGAGGTATTAGAATTGAAATTTAGCCATTAACTTTTCATGTAAAAGAATTGAGTGAAATATAGGGATCAAAACTTAAATTTAACCATAAAAATTATCTTGTCATTATCTTGTCATGTCAAGAAAAATGGACATGTGTCATGCAAGGAAATCCTTAGGGCTACAGATTTGAATGAAATATAAGGCGAGAACTGAAATTTAATCATAAAAACCTAGAGGGATTTGAATTGAAATTTAGCCAATATTATCTTCTCATGTAAAAAGACAAAAGAAAACAGTGTACATGTGTGATGTTAGGGCCTTTGTATAGATATCTATGTTAAAATTTGAAAGGTATGATATTGTTATTGATAAATTCTTTTGTTTATGCTGAGGGATAAAAATAGAACCACGACAATAAATCTTTTAAGTATAATAGTAATGTAAATTATATAAGATAAAGAATCCAAGTTGAATTCTAGAAACGATATTGTTGAGAGAAACAGTCACATATAGAGATGTTCATAGATTGGGTCAAGTCAAGTTTAGGTCGGGCTTAAGGATGATATTATATATTTTATGTTTGCTTAAGCCCGACTCAAATTGAAATATATACTTAAAATTTTGCTTAAGCTCACCTATATTTGTAAATGATTAACCTAAACTCATTTTAGGCCCAACCCACATTTTAAACAAACCTAATTTTATCGAAGCTTATATTTGGCTTTAATATTTTTGCCTAAATCATCCCAAATTCAAACAACCTTTAAGGCTTAGGTGGATAACCTATGAATTGATCTAGTCATGAACCTCGAAAGGATATTAACAAACCATAAAACAAACATGATGATACCCTAATTACAAAAATAAAAATTAAGGACATATACAAATTAGAGATAATTTATATTAAGATGATCCTAAAATATATAATTTTTAGGCACCAATACAATAATGTTACATCATCAACTTTTAAAGACGCACTCTCATCCATATATGATATTTTTTTAGCTTAATTTAATTTTTTAAATAACTTTAATTTACTTAAAATTAATTATTATTTTTTCTATAAAAAAGACAAACACATTAAAACTAACATGCAACAAAGAAAACAACATAAACAAAACAATTAGAAATTGAAAATGCTGTTAAAAAAAACCGGTGAAAATCTTAAGCAAAAAATTGAATTAAAAACCTTCGGCAAAAACTTAAAAAAAATGAAAATTATAACCATCATTGGTGGTGTTATCAAATTTTGGTATTTAATTAAAAATTGAAATAGAAAATTAAAAATGAAAAGGGAAAATGTAAAAATTGGCTGCCTACACGAGAATAAAAGACAATTAAATTTAGAAACAAAAGACTAAAAATGATTAAAATATTATAAGAGAAAAAAAAGCATGTTTGTTTATTTAATAAAAAAATAATTATAGTTAAATAATTTAATTAAAGTTAAATTAAGTTTAGAAAATTTATCATATATGAATAGGTGTATAATAGTATTAGTATGTTTTCAAAAATTGATAATGTGACCAAAGGCAAAGCCAAAAAAATATTTTTAGGGCGGGCCGAAATTAAATTGTAATTTTTTACAATAGTAAAAGTGCAATTTCACAATTTTAATAGTTCTATATCCTTATCATTTTTAAAGGATTAAATCAAATTTTTTATCATTTTTAGGGGGACAACGTGTAATTTTACATTTACTAGTTTAAGTTTTAAAAAATCATAAAGAGCCTAAATAGAAAATTTTCCATTTTAGGGGGTCGGGCTCCTGCTACCCCTTAGATTCACCTTTAAATGCCTAAAAACTATATATTTTAGATGATCCTAATATAAGCTATTCCCTACAAATTAATCAAAAAGCTGATTCAACATAAGTCTATGAATGTTTGCCTTGTTCTTCAACGCATTCCACATTCAACATTGAATTTATTGAATAAGTGAACTTATTATTTCGCATTTTTATTTTGTGGAACAAAGGTAAACTCTTATTTCCGATGCAATTGATATAAGCAAATTAAATGTGAATTTGGATGGGCGATTGGGTGCGGTGCGGTGCTTTTAACTTATTTTTTTGTCTCATGCTACAGTATCGCTATAGTATCTAATCTCACCGCCACCGCTGTTTTTACACTAACCGCAAGTAAACGCACCGCCCATCCAAACCCACCCTAAGATTTACAATTTAACTTAGAGTTTGATCTAATTTTAAACATTTGACAAAAAAATTCAATTTATTTTAACTCATTCGATTAATTTTATTTAATTTATAAAAAATAAATGGAATTTTCAGATACAAATTAAAACTTGGAGTAATGATGAATGATTAGTGGAAAATATATGGATATCCTTGAGAGTCTTCTTCCAAAAGACAGTCTCATTTTATGGGGTTTTGATATTGAGGGATGTTGCAATTTTGGTCATGATGGGATGGAAACTCAAAATCATCTATCTTCTGAATGACAGATTTGGCAAAATGTACTAAAACTATGTCTTGTTCAAGAACTTCATTGGGCTGTTACAAGATCAAAAGGAAAGTCAATTATTACATTGATTTTGAAGATTTGCATTTTTATTAGCATTAAAGATTTTGTTAGGGAAGTGTATAAAGAGTGAATTGCCAACTTTGTTTAAATTGGGGTAGACATGATACGAATAGATGTTGCTGTATTAGCAGCAAATGTGTTTTTTTAGCAGTTTTTCTGCTTGCTTTGGATAATAAATCAAAACTTATGAAGATGAACTTAGCAAGAAAAGAATTCAGATTCACGGCCTAAATATTTCTCTAACATGTGGAAACAACATGTACATTAAATCCTTCTATACAACAAATCGATTGAGGAAAAAGAAAAACAAGTTTGAACACCACAGTGAAATTGAAAGCCATGCTTGTTTTCAAGACTTCAATACAGAAAATGAAACCCTTTTCAATACTTCAATACTCTTGCGAAACTCTCCCTTGCCATCGTCAACCTTCCTTTCTTCTCCCCTGAATTTGCAGACTTAGTCCCCCTTGAGTTCTTCAACCAAACCTCATTCCCTTTTGACCAATTCTTTCCTGATGGTGTCAATTCTATCCCACCGGTGACCCGCGGCTTCCGGTTTTCTTTCCGCAAACTAGCTGTGAAATCAGGCTCTGATTGACCCAAAACAGGGGACCCTTGCCTAGAAATCGCCAAACTTGAACTAAATTTAACTAGTTTCTTTTTGGGGGTTTGTTTAAATTCAGTTTCTTTCCTTTCTTGTTGCTTCCCACTTTTCATTCTCAGCCTTGTTTCTCTCAACTGTGCATATGCTCTGTATCTGGGACCTCTTTCCATTATATAACTCTCTGTTGTAAGCTTCAAAGGAATTGGGTTACTGGGGCTTGAGTTCAGAGAAAGAATGAGAGAAATTGGGTCAAGTGCATGAAAAGTTGATTGCAAAGCTGAATTTGGCTGATGGGTTTGCCGCAAACAATCCCTGATCTCTGCCATTTCTTTTTTTGTTTTTGGAATTTTTATGCTCTCTGTTTTCTTGCTCTGTTTTTTCAGAGGAAGAGAGCAGTTGATTCCGAAGGAAAAAAAACTTGAGATTTCTGATTGTCTCTGGTTTTTAATTTTATAATGGTTGAATTTAAAAAGTATTTTTTTTATTAAAGTTCGTTTTTGTACGTAATGTAAATTCTTTAAAAAAATATTTTTTTGAAAATAATATGTTTTCATATTTTTTTATAAAATATATTGTATTCCTAATAAGAGATTTATATTTAAATTTTAGAGACGATATTATTAGAAAGAGAAACCATAAAATCGAATATATATCCTAAAATGGATATATAAAATACCAAAAAAAATCTTTTAATTACAAAATCAAATTTATTGCATTCCCAAATATAGTCGGGCACAAAGTTCCAAATTACAAACTGATGATAAAACATTGAACATTTGGCAAGCTTATGAACTTTCTAATGTACTGAGATATCCCGATAACAACTCCTTACATTCAAAAGTAATGCTACGAAACTCGGTCTAATCATCCTCCGGAGGCTTGATAGCGAAATATACCTATTGTGCATCGATTACATTATTCCGCTATCAAGTGAGTGGTCGAGCGCCCATAACAAGCCTATCCTTAATGCCATAACCTCCACTTCTCTTGGAGAGGCAAAACCCTAAACATGCTGATAGTACAGTTATATTTATTTAAAAATAACAAATATATATTCGAGGAAAATCAAAATCAATACATAATATGAACGAATCGAAAACCAAATAAACATACAAAACTTACATATAACAACTGATGTGGTAAATCGTATAATATAGATAAGTCATATAATATTTTCTTCTTATTTTTTGCAGTTATAAAATCCAAAGATATTTGAGTTACAAAAGGGACTGAAGTCCAGACCACTAATTTCTTTTTGATTTAATTAAGCTGCATTCTTTTGAAATTTAAAATTTAGTTTTTATATTTATTTTGAGATTTTGAATTTTTATATTTTTTATTTAAAAAATCTAGGTCTCCTCCATTTAATTTTGTTGTTAAAATTATTAATGTAGCATTTAAAAATTGATAAAATAACTTTTTAGCCCTTAATATTTATATTTTTTGTTAATTTGATCCTTATTCTTTAAAAGCACATAAAATTTTAAAATTAAAAGTTTTTCGTATTTAAAATAAAAAATCATTAAATTTTTTTAAAAAAAAACTATATCTTTTAAATTTTCACAATTTACGAAAAAAACAATAAAAACTCTTTATAATTGAAAAAAAATTAAAATCCATTTAAAAAAAATTAAGAATATGAAAATATAAAAAAATAGTATTTATTCCTTGAATGATAATTAGAGGTGTTCATGAGCCTTGCAACTCACCCAATTTGATCAACATGACCCATTGTAGACTAGACTTCAACTTATATTTTTAACTTTGGATTAGCTTGCCTTAACTCGTTTTTCTATATAAATAATTAAAATAGTAATTTTATATTAATATTTTTTAAAATTTAAATTGAAATAAATTGTTATTGTTTTTGAACAACGAAATGGGTCATTTGGGCAAAACAGGCTCGTTGGAATGTTTTTTTGAAATCAAGCCTCTTGACCTCTCTAACAATAATAAGGTATCTCCAAAATTTGTGTTATTTGGTCAATCCATATTAAAATTTGAGAAGAATTGTTTTAGTTTAATTTAAATAATTTATATATCAAAATATTTTTATTTAAATTTAATGATAAAGTATATGAAATATTAGTGTAAAATAATTTTTAAATAATGATACATTCGAATTAAATTTAAATATACTATGTAAATTTTTGTTCAAAATACACTATAAAAATTTGAAGACTTAATTTATTACTTTTCTTTTTTGCAAAAATGGGGTCTATTTTTATATAAAATTCTTTTAACATGTATTTTGAACCAAAATTTTATTAAGTTTAATTCAAATTGAGTCAGAGTTTGTATCATTATTTAAAAATTATTTTGCACTAATATTATATATACTTTATAATGAAATTTCAATAAAAATGTTTTTTTATATAATCAATTTGAATTAAAATAAGAAAAAAAATTAAATATAATTTTGATATGGACTGAACGAAGAACTCAAAGTTTGGAGAGTCCTTATTACCATTAAATGAGTAAATAACACATTTTTTGATTTTTTGGAAACTTTTATATTTTTCATAATGTTTGAAATTTTAAAATGAATTTTTTAAAAAAAATTAAAGAGTTTTTATTTTTCAAGATTTTTTAAATTTTTATTAAAAAAGATAATTTTTAAAATTTTTATTGAAAATATGAAAAACCTTTTATTTTTTAAAATAATTGTTATAATGTTTTATATATTTTTAAAGGTAAAGATCAAGTTGATAAAAAATATAAATGTTAAAAGTGTAAAAAAATTATTTTACTTTTTTATAATTGTCATGTCGATAATTCTAATAATAAAATTGACAGAATGATCAAATTTTTTAAATAAAAATTCAATATCTCAAAATTAAAATATAAACACTAAATTTTAAATTTCAAAGGAATGTATAAGATTTTACATATTTAAACCTTTGTTTTTTTAAGGCATTTGGAGAAGTAACACATTGAATCCTTTGTTAGCTGTTTGATTAAAATCAGTTAAATAAAATAATAAAAGTGGGATTTGATTTGATATTAGCGGGTATTATTTACTCATAATTTACCTTGGATTAATTATTTATTTGTATTAAATTTTAGAGTAAAAATTTAAAGATTAAAATATACTAAGTCTTACATAGTTCACAGTCTCCTACTTTTTTTTAAGAATTTAATTTTTTTTAAATCACATAATATTTTAATAAAAAATAGCGATCCTAACTATTTAAATAAATTATATTAAAAATAAAAATGTAAGAATTTAAATTTAAACATAATAAAAAAATCAAAATTGAAATTTAATTTAGTTATATAAATAAATAAAGGAGCAGCCTGGTGCATCCACTTGTCAATAAGGAAGAAGTTCCTTTTATACAGAGTTTTGTTTGACGTAGTCCTTTTATATAGAGTTATAGAGACAGATTTGGTATTATGGGATCTTTGCTTGGGGAATGCTCCCTGGGCTAACTGCAGCAATTTTTGTCTTCCCTTTGCCTTCTGTTATTTTTATGTTATTTTTGAAAAGTTCTGATTTCGACAAGGAGTTGTTCTCTCGTGGCGGCAATTTGAAGGTGTTCCATTTGGATCAAACTTATGAATCCCCCCCTCCCCCCTCCGTTTACTTCCTCGTCATTTTCTTTTATTTTTCGATAAATTCTATAAATAATTATTCAATTATTAGTGTATTTTTATTTTAGTTTTTCTATTTTAGCGATTAGTATTTCTAAAATTTAATATTTTGCTCACTTGTCCATTAAATCAAAAATTGAAATGTTGATACAGCACTTTTGTTGTCATAATAATAAATTTAGTCTTCTAATGTTTACAAATTCTACAAATTCAGTCCTGATCCTAAAGACTTCATCAAATTTAGCCCTTAATATTATACATTCTATCAATTTAATCTTGATTCTTAAAAAATTCAAATTTAAAATTTAAAAACACTTTAAAAATATTTTTTTTAAAAGTTTAATTTTCGATAAAAATACATACAAAGTTCAATTTTCGATAAAAATACATACAAAATTATAAATAAAAGAATATCCAATTTCCTCTTTTTCTAACATAAAATTTATTTATTAAAATAATAGTTTTATAAATAAAATAATTTTTTTGAAAACCCACAAAACTTAAAGTAGATTCAAAATTTTCCCTTTTTTATTTTATTGTATAAATAATAATTTTTTTATTATATGTTTGGCCTAGTTCCTTAGCCCTTGCTAAATTTGCCAAGTGTTGGGCACCACCTTCACCCACAACCACTAACACCAATAACCCTTACTTTGAACTCCTCAATTTTCACATAATTTGTTCTTGCACCTTTGAACTAGGTATCGGTTGTGGAGCTGTCGACATGGCCTTCCACCCATTAGGTCTCCAAGACCTTATCCTCACCTATATATCCCCAATCATGTCTACCTTCAAGCATAATAAACTTGTTATGGACAACAACTTAAAGACATTGATTCTTACCATATTTGACCTCAAGTTGTATTTTTTGACCCAACCTAAACATGGGGAGTCGTTTGTTGTAAAAAGGGAAAAGTTGAATTCGCGTAAGTTTTATTCATGTTTTTTTCCTTAAAGCCATGTTCTGATACCTTTAATTTAGGTATCGAAACCTAGGTTCCTCTAGGTAAAAATCAGTCTAAAAGCACTATATTTCACCTCCAAAAACTACACAATCATCCTAACAAGTTCCAAATCGTTTCAAACACATTCAAATGGGTTTTAAAACCAATATTCAACACATAAATAAGCTCAAAATACATTAAAACTAAGGTATAACTTACAATTCATCCAAATTGAATATATTCATCACTTAAAATCATAAAACAACATAATACAACTCTTTGGAAAGTTTGAGCCCTTATGTACATGCCATCATTGGAAAGCTCTAACACAATACCATAGTTTAAACCTTCTATTCCTCAAGTGGTGATACAATGTCTGTTGGATCTAGTGCCTTGAGTGCAGTATATTTGTTTGTAAACTTTTAATTTTTTTTAAAAATTAGTTAATAAAACAAATTCATTGATATACTCTGTATAATTGTCCTCATATGGGTTTTGCATGCAAAGCAAAATAAAAACAAATATTGTTCATTGGTTGTCTAATGTTAATTGATACTAAGCGGTATTACGTGGTTGGATCATAATACAGAAAGACAACTTATATTAGTAGACAAACCTAAACATGTCCTTAGTTTAATCGGAAATGAGCAAACTAATTGAAAAAGTAATATATTGTCTATCAAATCCAATTGGGGAGATGTTTTGTCTTGGGCTCGGAGCAGATGACTCCTAAAAGATAGAGACATATATGAGACTGACTAGATTGACTATACATCAGACTCGACCCAAGAAGAATAGATCCTAAATCTGCTTATGGATTTATTCACTTGTGATGTTCATAGTGTGACATACCTAAATCCTGAGTGGATGTCGAACTATGTATGCGCGACTCGTACACTTTGATGCAAGTAAAAGCTTGAGTTTGAATAAATAAGGAACCAAAAACTGATGTATTGGGTGTACGATTTTTGCAGTATGTAGTATCATTCACAACAATGGAATTCATAACCCGAGACATGGGTAAATGATATCCTCTCATTGGCATTACATGGTTGATGAAAAGTAAACGTGGTCACGAGTAGTTCATCTTTGTAATGAATGACTTGATTACTATTTGATAGTAATTGAATTTTCATGAAGGAAGATGTAATGGTTACCATGAGATAAAATAGGATCATATTAGGAGAACTGATGTTATTCCAAAGAGATTAAGGATATCCTATGAAGGTAACACACTTATGGCAAGGTCATTGGATGAGCACTGATCAAGTTGCTTTCGTAATGGTATGATGTTGAGGAGAGCTCAGTCAGAATACTATAGTGGAATGACTTCGTGACTAAATGAGTTTATAGTTAACAGGTGAAAAGTTGGAACTTAATTATAAATCATTTGAGCCTCAATTGCATATGTCCAATTGGTCCTTCTACTAGCTTATTGAAACCAGAAATGAATTGCAGGATGAATCAAATAAACAAAAATGGATAGAAATGATAAAGTTAGAGAAATGAGTTACATTCGAAAATGAATGTGGTTTTCTCACTAAGTATGAAAATGACCTGAGAATTGATTTATGGTTTTTCTAATTATTAATTAATTAATTAAAGTTCAAAAATGAATTTAAATTAATTGGTCATTATGGATCCAATTGAATGTAAAAATTTAAATATATATTCTAATAGATTATTTTACGATAAAGTTGTTATGATTTTAATGGAATTAGAATTGGGTTGAGAAAATTATTTAATTAAAAAATTAATTAATTTAAATTAATTGAGCAAATAATATTTAATTTAGAAAATAGAAAAGAAACATGTACTGGGTTGGAATAAGTTATAAAATGTTGGATTAAAATTCAAAAAGCACATATAAGTGGACCTAGTACAGGAGAGGCCCAATTCCCTTTATATGGAATACCTGAGACGACAAACCCTAATATTCCTATCTAGGGTTGCCGCCCCTCTCCCTAAATAATAGGGAGTTGGAGATTTTTTCTATCAAAATAATATTATTTGTATTCTAACACTTCAACCAGGATTCTACCAACTCTCATTATAACAAGATGGCACTAGTAAGCTTCAAATCACACCAACTAAAAGAGAAAAACACAAGTTTCTCTAAAGTTTTCAATATTGCTATTCTGGCATAAAGTAGTGGAAATTTATTTTAGGAATAAATTCTACTTTCTAAGAATTGCAATTTTACCAGTTTCTATTTAAGAGAGATTTACTTTCCCACTAAAAGTAAAGAAAATATTTCTGGTTCTGTATTTGATTCGATTTGTTCAAGCTCACATTCGAAACAGTTTGTGGTATGAGAATAGCGAAGAAGATCATTTGGTTGAAAGCCGTGAATGACATATATCTACCTATATGAAAATACAAGTATGAATTCGGTCTAAGGTTTATTGCTATAAATATCACAAACCGGGTCACTTTTCCAAATTTAGTTTTTCGCTGTGCAAAAAAATCGTTTTTGAACTAGATTTTTTCCAACAATGCCAAAAGTCACGAGTTCAATCTTCTTGGATAGGTTTCACCTACACATTTAAACAACTAACGCGTTAAGCTTAAAGAGCTTAGTAAGTAACAATGATTGTCCTAGCTTACCATAACCATTATTAACACGAGTATTTTATAAATTTTATGCAAGAATTCACATTAACCATAAGTTAAGGAAGCTATATTTTAAAATTCTTATTTGCACCACATTAATACTCAAGCCATTTAAGATTTATTCATCTCATTCATTTGAATTGTACCATAAAGGTGGTTATCTCTTATGCCATTTTCTTTCTCTTAGATTAAGCATCCTCTTAGTCCTATTATAACTACGCTTTTTTGATTCAATCATACACATTTTCAATAATTTGTCATTAATCTCTAGTAGACATCATAATAAGGTCTCTCATCTCATTTTATAACTAGGTTAATAAAAGTTAGGCTTTCATTTTTCTTTTTCACGATCCAAGTTTAAACACTTTATTTAATTTACATTTCATTTCTTATTAGCCTACCTTAACACATTTCATTTATATTATTCTTATGTCCATTTTTCCCGTTAACATGTCTTATTATCCAAAAATTGATTTATTTTCCCTTAGTAAACTCTAATAGGACTTGACTCAGATATTTAGAACTCTACCCAAACTCCTTATATATTGTACTAAATGTGCATCCAACCTTAACACCACACAAATGCATAAAAAAAAGGGCCCAAGAGTGCACCTAAGTGCTATGTCGTATGGCACCATATCTCCATTCAGACGAAGACCAATCTCTATTGGCATGCCAACTGTATCCTAACTATACCAAGCTTACTAGGGTAATTCATATAAGCACACATATATTACTTTCCAAATTTGTCATATAAACATATTTATCTCATTTTCATGATTTGCAATACATATCAATTTCATACAATTGGAGCTCATCGAGCATCTATTAAGCATCACATATTTCCAATTTCACATCATGCTGCATATCATTTATAAAAGTTCATTGAGTAATTTTTTCAATTTACACTTCAATTTAGTTTATAAGCTCATTTATATAAGTACCCTGACTCTTAGCATTCTCATAGTTTTCATATAGACATATAAACATATTACACATTTCATTGTCATTTCCTCTTTAAAGAGTATTTTATTTCATTGAATTAGATTACTCATATTCACATTTTAAATATACATAGTCATTATGTACATTATTTCACCATTTTGACAATTTTTTCCTAATATTTTTATGAAGGGAAAGTTAGAAGAATACATGGTACTTACCTCATCAACAGCAAAAATTTAGAAGAAAATCTTCTTCTAAAATTATCAATATTTGAATCTATTGAAACAATAGCTTAAAGTCTTCTTTTCCACCCATCCCTCTCTCAACACAAAAAACATAAATGTTCTAATCATCACTATAACCTCCAATAACTTTTCCTATACTAAAATTCAAATATCAAGGATGGAGACAGCAAAAATTCATTTTCTTACCTTGTTTGGAGCTTTCTTTCTCTAGCCACAACTTTATCTCACTAACCCTATTAAAACCCTAAACTCAAATGAATAATATTGAAGTAAATCAAGTTGAATATTGTTTTCTAGAAAGATTTATTAAAGGAAAACTTTGGTTTTTGGCTGGGTTTCAATTGGAAGAGAAAAATGAAAAAAAAAAGCCATGGGAGGAAAGGCTCTCCTCCCCCCTTTTTAGTTGCTGCTGAACTTGAGGGAGAGTCCAAATTACTAAATGTGTCAGTCCAAATTTCATCATCATGTTAAAATTCAATATAATGGTTCTAAAATTATTCCCAATAATTTAATATCTCCAAATATAATATTTCATATATATATTCCAAATAAAATGACCAAAATATCATTTATATGGTAAAATTGCACTTTAGCCCCTTATTGTCTCATCACTAATCTGTAGTACATTCAAGGCACTTAATCCTTCAAATTTTACATAATTTATACTTATCAACCATAATCATCAATTTATCCATGCATAAATTTGCATTTGGGACCTTTTTTATAAAAATGGAAGTTTTACAATTTAGTCCTTATACTTTCATTTTCATTGAATTTGATCCAAAAAATTCTCTTTCATTGCACTTACTTACTATTCTAATTGTATGCAAATTTTTTAATGTTTTTCACTCATTTTTTCTTTTTTGAGAAATTTGCATTATTGGTCCTTGTATTTCTTAATTTTTCCAACATAGTTCCAAAAGTGATTTCCATCAAATTAATACTCAATCCAAGTCATCCTTATCTTCCACAACCATTTTTAACTCATATTATTCAATTTGATCAAATTACACTATCCTCCTTAACTTTTCCTAATTTATAATTTTGTCCTTTTATACCTAAGTTTCATCTTCACAATCATTTTCTCAAATTTCCTCTTCTAGAAATCAAAACAATTCTATAAGACTTCATTTATTGAACTTGAATTTTCTTCAAGATTTCACTATAATGGGTCCTAGATCATTACTATTTACTATACCAAAAATTTGAGTTGTTATAGAAATGATTTCCTTGTTTTAAACTAGAATGTAGGTGAATTTGATGTAAAGACCAAATGTGATATAATCCAAAATTATAAGATTCTGCAAGAAGTATTCAACAAGTTAAAAATCAATAAGGTAATTGTATCTTTGTATTCTATCTTTCAATGTCTAATGCATGTTCACTATACATGCTCTGGAAGAATAATAAAAATCCCTAAAAATGGTTTAGGGTTTAGGGTTCATCACATTAGTTTGCATAGTCATTGAAATAATCTTATTTCTTCTTTTCAAGATATAATCGACTAATATATTTCTTTTTAAATTCAGTTTGAAAGAAGTCTCAATTTAGTCTGTCTCTCAGTGTCATTGATGTTCAAGGGTTATCCACCACTGATATGCTTATTCTTTTAGCAGAGACATGACACATTTCAAAGAGTCTTTTAGAGAACACATTAATTCATCCCAAAACCTTTAGAGTGTTTTTTAGCCAATATTCAACTTTTGTTGGATCATTATCTTTCTTATTTTTGAATTCTTCTACCCTACATTTACGAATTTTTTCGATCAGAGGTCGATTAACGTTATTGGATTTGGGCTTGAAGATAAAGGGGTGCCACAGGAGGCACAATAGAGGGTAGAAGTTACATTTGGGATTGCGGAGCCGAAGGGGTAGCTCCCATAACTATATGAACCATTGGTTCATCAATTGGAAGAAGACATCTTTTGCCTTATTCTCTAGGCCTTGCGGAACGGACACACTATAAACAACTCCTTGGTCAGAAGTAGAAAATTACTTTCTACTTTATCAGATACGACACTATTTGATTCGACCAATGTAATTTATCTATATAAAAAATAGAGTCAATTCAGATTAGAAAGCACCACACTATCACATGTTATTGTGTCATATATTTCTAGACTCAACTCCAAGCTTGATTTAGTTTGAGAATCAAGTAAACCTATAGCTCTGATACTATTAAATGTAACATATCTCACTCGACCCAATGATTAGGTCTGAACTACGGGATGCTACAATTGCTGGAGCAACTACTAAAAAATTCATAGTAAAATCATCATTAATCTAACCAACAACAATACAATATTGAATATCATGGACATTCTTTCTCGGGTCTTATACGAGCATACAAATGCTTTAAAGTCAACCCAAGATCAAATAAGGACATTTTTGAAACATTTTTAAAATTTCAGACTATTTTGAGCTTCGATGTTTTTGAAAAATTGAATTAAAAATGAAGGTATCGATACCAAGCATAAAGTACTGATACCTTTGGCAATGTATCAATACCTTATCTCTATATTGATACCATTTATAGGTTTGATGTTTGAAATTTTAAGAAAAACCACTAAAGTACAGATACCCCTTTCTAAGGTATCAATACCTCTAAGTCAAAATGTCAAAAACTTACATTTTGGTACTACTTTCATGCCAAGATATCAACACACTCAAATGGTGCTTAAATGCACACTTATACCTTCATAAATTTAACCAAAACCATTCCAATTCATGTACTTCACCATTTGAAAAAACTATCAAATGCAACCATTCCACAATTTGACAACAACTTTTGAATCCAACCTAACCAAATTCAACTTGTTTCATCATGCTTTTAAGCTATTCCTTGCCCTCATATACCATATCAATTGATCAAGCAATTTTTCATTCATGTACCACATTTATAGTTCAAAATATTACTAAGTGTCACACATATAAATATGAACATTAACTTTCTCAAATTCAACCATTAACCAAGATTCAAACCAAACTATCATTTCCAAGAAAACTCATATATATATATAACACTTATGTACATGCCACATAACTGATATTAAAACGAGCAAAATTCTACCGAGTCAATAGTAGTATAGTGTGAACTTCGATGTGATCCAATTGACGTGTTCCATAAACTGATAATCTATTGGAAATAGGGAAAACAACTAGGCAAGCATTTCAAATGCTTAATAAGTTTATAGGTGTTAAAACGATGAACTTACCTTGATTTACAATTAAATGAATCAAACTAATTAACTTGACACAATTTGCCTAACATAACATTTCACAACAATAAGGTGAGTTCATCATATAACTGAATCATATAACAGTTCAACATTTAATATGCTATTCAATTTAGCACCATAAACATAGAATCCACAATTTAATACCATTTGCATGATCTAATTATAATATAACCATTTGAACATCAACTCATAATATTCCAATGCCATTTTTCTTTTTCATTAATCAATTAACCCGATGAACTATAATAAATAAATTCGGATACACTGGTAACTACACCACACTAGAGAGCACTGTAATACTAAATAGAGAGCATCGAAGTGCTAATCAGAGACAATTGAACCCATACAAGCACACAAATAACCCTATTGGCATGCCAATCGTATTCTAATCGTTTACTAAGTTCATGCAGCCATTAGAACTATATTTGTAACATTTAAATCACTATTCTGTCATTATATACATATCATCCTATCATAAAACATTTTGTATCCACTCTGACACATATATCACATATCACATTTTTGTACCAAATCATAACCAATTCAAAATTATGTTTACACAAAAAAAAATTCATAATTCCATCATATTTACATTACTATTACATATAACTACACCATATAAACTTATTTGATTAAATTAGTAAAAAAGTTGAATCACCAGGATTAACCAGTAATTTTGTTTTTTCCTCGGTTATCTCCGGTTCGGATCAATTCTTGATCTATACAATAATTTATTTCAATTTATCAATTTCAAATTCCTTATATCATCTTATTATACGCATATGTCAATTCAATTTTATCTTTTGAATATTCTCTAAAGTTTTAAATTTTATTCAATTCAGTCCCTAAAGCCGAAATTGCAATATCTTTCAAATTTGATCCTTGATTTCAAAATTGATCTGAATTTCATCCTTCTACAACCCTTTATTATCCATATTTTCATAAATATTACATCAACTTTAAAATTTATGTACTTTAGTTCCTATGTTTAAAAACTAACAATTAAACTTTACAAACTAGACCTTTCTCATAACTAAGCTTAGAATCTAACAAATTATCACCAACTTCATCAAGTATTCAATAATGGAAACTTTTGAAAACTTTAAAAATTTTACAAATTGGTACATGGGCTAGTTAAAACAAGCTCTCGGGAAAAATACAAGAAGAAGACTTGATTGAGCTTACCAAATTGAGGACTGATCAAAACTTCAAAAGAGGGGATTTCTCCCTTTAACTTATGGCATGAAAATGAAATGAAAGGAAAAAAATGATAAAAATTCACTTAGGTTATCTTTATACTTTGTTTAATATGAATAAATCTTAACTAAGTAAAATAATCTTAATTACTTAACTTTAGTAACAATTAACAAAAATGGGTGGATGCTAGCTAATTCCCACCGCTGTTTGGCATATTTGATTCGTCTTCCGTTAATTAAATATCCAAAGCGATTAATTTTTATCATTTTTACAATTTAGTCCTTGTACCATAGTTTACTATCCAAATGACAAAATTAGTGGACCAAATTTTAATTAAACTTTATACTATCCTCATAAATATTAAATAATAAAATTTATAGACTCGCTTGTTAGAAATGGGGTTCCAACACCATTGAAAAATTGGTTGTTACAATATTTGTGCTACAACCTTGATGCAAGTAATCCAATCATTGAGCAATGCCAGCTATAAATTGATATAACGTTGTTTTCAACTTTAAGTGATGGAATATCTCCATAGGTTTCCAATAAAAAATGAACCTTTCAATGACCTATTGGACATGAATTGATAAACTAAAGCTCTTTTTGAGCCCTCAAATCTGAAATCCAAGAATGCCAATATAATTAACTAGCAAGGTTTGACTAATGCTGGCTACTTCATTAACAAATTCCTCAACTCCTCCCTTGGATTCACTTAGGACTTTTATTGCAACAAGTTGTCCATCTGGTAACTTGCTTTTATATATTGTGTCTAATCCCCCTTGATCAAGTTTGAATTTGAATGAATTGGTTATTCTCTTCATATCTAAATAAGAATATCACTTCGAAGCAAGTTCAAAACCATATTGCAATATGAATGCCTCGATCGTCTTCTAATCCTTGGTTTTTACTCATTGTAAGTTCTTTATTAACATCATTTTGGATAGTAATTCTTCTTACGCCTAAAAGTTACCACCATAGCGTGACTACCAAAATAGCAACTCCAACCAAAACTCGTATGCCTAGTTCAAAAAGTGACGAGTTATGTTACTTGTTATTCAGGGTTCCAATTGGATTAAACATTAATTATTGTCAATTAAGTTTAGAATAGTGTCTGCCTATTGTTAATTTAAAGTTTGAACTGTAACCATCTAATGATCCTACAACAACAAAAGTAAAGAAAATCTTTCACAAAAGACTCGATTAAGGTGAGTAATGGTAAAATGTAGACATTTCGTTTAGCTAAACAAATGTTTAATTATGAAGGAAAGCTATTGTCATGAATTCTTGTACAAGGAGAGTAAATATTAATATAAACCAAATTTTATTTTTATTGTAAATAGTGAAAATAAAAATAAATCAATATAGACTCAAATCAGACCTAAACTTTAGGTGAAAAATTTGAGTCACCGTCAATCCATCATCACATCTACATTAAATTGGGTTGGTTCTGAACAGTAATGATGGGTATGTGTGAGTTGAACTTGGGTTTTTCGCCAAAACCTGTAATATTGAAGCGAATGCTGGAACAACAACACTAGTGCAATATGATCTCAAGGGATCCTTTGCTTCACCTAAGAGGTTGTAAAAGCTAGATGAAACCAAATAATAGCCTACAATATCAGTCATGTTCATGCTAAAATGGAATTGATGATTAAAATGAATTGCATTCGTAGGAGAATTATGATAGAGAGTTATGTTTTGGGTGTTCCATGTTGTGTGGAAATGGCTTAGATTTAAAGAGCTATTGATAGGTTATTGGAGACACCAAATTGTTGGAAATATTAATGGGTGCAACAGTGAGAGATTGAAGGGAGATATTGAATGCAAGAACTTGGTAGGTTTGTGACTTGATTGTAATCATGGGGTTGTTATCAACATCACAAGTTGACTCAAACCCTAGCTTTCCACAATAATCTAGGCTACCTCGTTACCTAAATGGGTAGTTGAGGTTTACAATGTTTCTGCACTAAGATGGTTTGTTGCATTGTGGATCATTGTTAGAGTGGTTGCTCAAACAAACCAGAACTTGGTTGGATAAAATGCTTGTGAGTAGTCCTGAAACATTGAGACATTTCAAATCAAATTAAAACCAAAATAAAAGCTAATTAAAAAATATTCTCGAAGAATAAGAAGAAGAAATGATTTCGGAAACTTATAGAACTTATTGTGAGTAAATGAAAAAGGTCCGTATAGACTGCCATTAATGCTAGCTTAACATTTAACAATTCGGTTTCTAGTGGTGTCGGGAAATGTGACTTTAGAACCTTATTTTCATAAATTGAGTCTGTAAATATAAAATAAAAATATTTATAGTATTAATATGTAAATAAAATAAAGTTCAATTAAATAATTTAATCGAGAAATTAGTTAATTAAAGCTTAGAAACTAAATTGTAAAAATCTAATCGTTATTGAGTTTTAATTTAGAAAAGACTTAGGGGCCTAAATAACAATTCTCTAAAGGACCAAAATGATCATTAAACTATTTTTCTGTTAAAATTAGTGGGTTATGATGATGATGACCATTTAAAATATGATAATTAAGATTAAAGAATAAAGATAAGTTTAATTAAAGTTATAATTATGAATAATTAAAACTAAATTAATCTTAATCAGAATATAAATAGCAAATTAAGTTGAAGGAAAGACGAAATCTCATCATCTTTCTCCATCAAGCTGTAGTGACGAAAGGGAAAAGAAAGAAAAGCTTCAACTTTGCATATATTCGACCACTGTAAATTAATAAGCTAAAGGCAAAGTCGAGCCGTCGTGAAAGAAAGAAAAGGTAAGGGTTCTAGATGAGTAACGACAATTGCAGTTTGTACTTTTATGATTTGAGATCATTTTATATATACATGTTGATAACTATTTAAAAATTAAACTCGAGATTAATGTTAATTGAAATTTTAAATAAATTTATTTTTTAGTATACAACTACAACACTTTTGATAAAAAAAATCTACCATTACATTATACATACAAAGGAGAAAGTAAGAAATTTATTAATGCAATTAATATAATAATTATGACTTAAGGGTGAAAAAAGCCGTCAAATTTAAAAAGAAATAATTAATCCCCTACATTTTTTTTGCACTTAAGTGGTTACTTGTGTCACGGGCCACAGTTCAAAGCCTGTGACCATCGCACCAAATGCATCCGATGGAGGTCTATTGTGTAGGTGGGAATCATTTGGCCCGCAATAACTGACCCGATTCGGTAAGTTGTTAGAGAAGCATGTCAGATTGAAGCATGGTTGGCCCGATAACGGAGATTTGACAACTTAGGCTATTTTGGTAACTAATCTTAAAAGATTGATAGAATCATATCTTGTAAAGATTAGATTAGATTTGATATGACATATCTTATAAATCTCTAAAATCAAGGGATATAGTTAATCTCTTTTGTCGATGTAAATTTATCTTAACCGTCGGTTTTGGGGGAGCTCAACTATAAATAGAAAGCCTCCCCCTCATTTGTACTCACTCCATTCACTGTTTCATTATTCTTAGTGAATAAGAAAATATTGAGAGCATTGACTCAAACACCTTGTGTGCGCTCTTTCTGTTGTTCTTTGTAAGCTTCTTTTGGCATAAATCGTTTCCGCTATACAAGTTGGTGCCTTGGAGGACTTCTAAAGGAATCCTCACTTGAGTAAAGGCAGACTTAGGCGAGTTTGGACGAACAGATCGCCTAAGGCCGTACAGATCACGAGACGAAAAATTTAGTCCCGTGACACTTTAACTGTCGAAAATCAGTAAGATGGCCCATTGACGGACGTTGACCATTAATTTTTAACGGCCAAGATGATGTGGCTGTTAAGTTTGACTCTTTTTTTCATTTTTTCCAACTAAGATGCCATCTCGGATGCCACGTGTATTGTTGATGACATCATTATTATTTTTTCTTAATGTGCCTTTTTTATTTGTTATTATAACTAAATTAATTTAATAAAATTATTTTCTATAATGAGTTGAAAAAAAATCGAAACCCTAACCTAACTTAATCGTGATAGAAGAGAAATAAAAGCAAACAATCACCAAAAGAAACCTCTCTTGATCATCACAAATGTTGGAAGAAATTTTGTTTTCCATTTGAATCATTATCGAAATCCCATTTGGCAATAACCTTTTTGTTTTTTAGTTGAAATCTCATATTCAAAATCAAACTCCTTTCATTGCTAGCTTTCAAGCCACAATCCGCCCCATAAAACCAATCTACCAAAGCTTTTTTCAAGCTTTCTATTTCCCTCACATCGTCAGGCTTCTTCTATTCTGCCATGACCACTTCAAGACTCTCGATCAGAACGGGCTCCTCCTTGTTTAGGCCCCATTCATTGCTACCGTTCGAAGCACGGACCTGGAAAATGGGCCTTGGCTGGACTAATTTCTAGGTCAAAAATTGAGATTTCTTTATCATAATCTGAGTTGGTTTCTGGACTGCTAAATCAAAAACTCATTTGCTAGTCAAAAACCACATTCTCTAAGAACCCCTCTTCAATTTCAAACCCTAATAAACCCTTTTATTTTACTTAAACCCCCAAATCAGAAAACCCTATTTTAAAAAGCCAAAAGCTTTCCTTGAACTTAAGAACCAAATGCACAATTTCGATGCTTTAAAAGGCTAATCGAGACGTTGAATAGGTAAGTTTTTGTGAAATTTCTAGATTGAGTTCTTTTATTTGGGTTTTTGACTAGTTTCTTTATGATAAGAAACTGACTTTTTCTTGACATGCTTTCTAGGTTGAAAAAGAAAAGGGCTTATTGTAAAGATTTTGTGGCCATGTAAGCAACAACAATTGTACCCAATTTCTAATTTTATATTGAAATTTGTTTGTGTGCAATTGAATAGTATATTCTAAAAAAAAGAAAAATTTGTTTGAGTGCATTTGTCATGGTCTAGATTCCCTTTCATAAACAACAATAATACAAAAGTAAATAAATTAAATAAAGTCAATACAGTATTAACATAGCATTTTCTCCCCCATTTTTCTTGTTCTTGTTCAGATTTATTATATAAGTTATCTTTAATGTATGTCTGTTAAAAAGATTAAATAAAGTCAGTATAGGACTGAAAATAGACATAGAAATTATTTTTTCTTTTTTGTATGTTTGTTAAATATAATTTATCAGGATCATATTTCTTTTAAACAAATTATCGGGAACGAACTATTTGCACTGGATTTCTTTTTGTTAAATTTCTATTTGCACTTGTTCGATTGGATTTTTATCTTTAAGGTTACCAGTGTAGCGAAGACAAATTATCTCGGCACCAGAGTCTCAATTGGGACCAAAACGTCACTTGAACTTAGTAAGTCTTCAAATTTTTGATGAAATAAGAAATTGATAATTGTAGGTTTTGGGATCAATATTCCTTTAATTGTTGCTTCCCTTGAAACATTGGTTTATTTAGGCTATATTGAAATTAATATATATTATAGGTAGAATTTTGATTTTCTTTTATTTTTTTAAATGAAAATAAAAATTGTTCTTTGATGAAAATAAAAAATGTAACAATCGACCCTATAATTTTAGAAATGATATTCGTACGTCTATAGAATACAAATTTATCACAATTTATATTAAAATAATAAAAAATTTATATAAATATATAATGTCTCAAATTATGATGTATGAAAATAGAATATTAGTATTTATCAAGTTCTGAAAGATGGAATTATTACTGTTTAAAACGTGGTGATAAAAGTGTTATTTATGTATATTTGTTAAAGTTGGAAGATAGTAGAAACTGGCAGCCATGAGGAGCTTATTTTAAATCTTAATAATGCCTACTCTTCACTCGTTCAGCTTCAAGAGACGACGTCACTTCAACGATACCCCTCACAGAGTCCTGCAATGAGTACACTACGCAGGTGTGTAAAACAATGCAGTTGATTTGCATCAGGCTTTATATCATGTTTTTTGTATGCTAGTCTAGTAAGAATTCATTAATCAAAATTGTTTGTTTTCCCCACTTTATAAATTGAGTTATTCACGAGAATTATCCCAAATAAGGACAAGCTTTGGTGCAAGTTTTTGTTCCGACAAGGACTCCATATTTAGCCGTTTAGGTGCTAAAGAAATAGATACAAGGAAGCATGTTTCACTAAGAAGGCTATATTCTATGATAGGACCTGAATTGTATTATGGGTGATGGTTACTAAACTAACTATAATTACGACAAAGGCTAGTGCACCAATCGAACAATAGTATAGTTATGGTGAGTAGGCTATATCGTATCCATAAGGACTAAAAATACTAGTAATTACTATTTTTCTATTATTTAGCCAATGAATTGGGATTATTGTTTTAATCTAAATTTACTAATCTAAATTAACTAAGAACACGATAGAGAATGAATTAGGAAAATATTTGAAGATAACCAAAGAGAAAGACAATACCCAAGAAATAATCCACCTAGACTTCCCTTATTATTAGGAATCTGAATTAAACGATTTATTCACTTGTGTCTTGATCTATAGAAATCCCTAAATTATGTTAATACCTCTTTCAAGAGTAAGAACAACTGACTCTAGGTTGATTAATTGAAATCTTTTTCTAATTAAAACCCCTATCGTCGCATTAATTCGATCTATGGATTCCTCTATTAGATTTGACTCTAATTTGGTAGATTTATGTCGTCTTATTTCTAGGATTGCATGCAACTCCACTCAATTATGCTAGATCTACTCTTAAATAGAGACTTTTGCTCCAATGAAATAAGCACATTAAGCATGAATTAATATCCCAAAAATATTAAAACACGAAATAAACATACATAATTAAGAACAAGAATCAAGTATTTATCATGTAAATCATAAATCAAATAATAAGATTCATCATAGGTTTCATCTTCCTTAAGTATCTAGGGAATTTAGTTCATAATCTAGAATGAAAACATCTCAAAGTTAGGATAACAATAAGACATAAAGAAACTCAATAAAACTTCAAAGGAAATCAAATGGAGATCTTCAATCTTGAAAGAGATTCGCTTATGAGTTGATTCTGATGGCGTTCTTCGAGTGATTTATTTAATCTTTTCTGAATTCCTCCCTTATGTCTTCTTCTAATTTTTATTTATCTACTTTAGAATGCTTAGAAAGCCTAAAAATTGAGTTTTTTCATGTGTTTGGAAACAAGGTGTGAAATCAACACTGGCTGGCACATGGGCGTGTGGCCAGCCCCTGTGGCTCACACAGGTGTGTAGCCAGCTCGTGTGGAAATGCTCAGGTCGTGTAGATGCTGAAAACAACTCTTTTTGCTTGATTTTGGCTTGTTTTTCGCTCTTTTCGCTCCCCTATGCTCACCTAAGTATAGAAACATGAATTTAAAGGATTAAGAGAATCAAATTCACTAATTTACATAATAAATCATCCAAAAACGCATCAAGAATGGGATTAAAAACATGTTACTTTTATGGCTTATCAAATATCCCCACACTTAAGCGTTTGCTTGTCCTCAAGCAAAATCTTCAACTCACAATTAAAATTAATCTTTCTTAACTCATAATTCTCATTAATGATGTTTCGTCATAATTCACAAATAATAATACATTGATAATTCAACTAAAAGACCACTAAAGATTCAAACAATCAAAGTCGAACATTTTTAAAGCATGAAAACATAGGTATTTCCCATTATCTAAGTAATTACCTTTAATTCAAAATTGACAAGAATCAACATCCTCACTAAAGATTCACTCCAATCACTCAAAGTGTTTAAGGTCCAAAAATAAGCACTCAATAGTCAAACATGAAAAGTCATTACCATAACTTTGCATGAAAATTAAATCTCCACCACTATAAAATGAGATGATACACAAATCAAAAGGTTTTTAAGATGTTGTAATGGGGATTAGGTTAAAGGGTGTAGAGAAAGGCTGAAAAAGTTGGTTAAAATCGAGATTGAATTGATAAATTACCAAACTAAAAAAAAATAAACAAATGTTGAATTAAAAACAATTACATCAATAAAAAACTATTCAAGAATAACAAGAGCTTCTTCTCAAAATATGAATTTAACTATTCAAACTCAATTAACAAAGAACTAAATAGTAACCAATATATGCATTTTTTTAATTTTTTTATTTAATTGAGAACAAGAAGAAATAATTCAACAACTTAAACAATAGGTGTAATCAGACAATTAACCAAATCAAATCTCGATAAAAATGGAGTCAATAAAGCGAGAAAAATTCTCAATGAACAAAAAATGAGTTATGGGTTAACATTAATGGGTAAATCAAGAAACGGTGTGTTAGGCTCAAAGGGGGTTCACTAAGGGTTAATTATGTAGGTAAGCTTTTTATGGTATAAGTAGGTTAAAACCTAAGTGCATTTATCATCTCAGTATATCAAAACAAAGGTGTGGTCTCAACATGCATAATCAAAGCAAGTTCTAGAATATCAAATCAATATTGACACACTCATATCCAATAATAAAAATGAGCAAGAAAAATTTATGCTCTAAAGGCTCAAAATCTCACAAAAAATTATGGTTTTTGATGTCAATCTTGCAAATCTCAAACTTCAAGGTAATACCTCAATTCATGGGAACAACTTAAAAATTTTTAATTCTGAAAATATACTTATCATGCTTGATTCTCTCATGCCTTAAAGTTTAAATCAACCAATACACAATTATCAGCAAATTAATCTAAAACACATTAACAAAAATCACGAATCAATAAAAATTTATTCTAATAGAAGTATGATAAAATTACTTAAACACAAGACATGATTCAGGAATTTTCTAATAATTATATAAATAACCTCCCCACACTTAAGATGCACATTGTCCTCAATGTACAAATATTTATAATCACAATATAAACTGAATATTATAAGAGAGGGAGAAAACTGAAACTGCCCTGAATTTTGGATGAAATCCTCAGAATAGTGAAAAACAGAATTGTAGTGAAATCTAAATGTAGAGTATGATTCCGAGCAAACTAATAAGAAAATAAACACAAATAGTGAAGAAGATTAAGGGAGTAAAACTCGATTAGAAACAATCATAAAAATAAAAATATAGTTCAAAATACAAAAACGAAATAAGTCTAAGAAAATAACAATAAACATAAAAATAAAATAAAATAAATGGACTCAATGGTCCTCATCATCAGACGCATTGGTGTTGTGAGTCATCGGAGCTGAGGAGATATGGAGATGCTGATAGATATACTGCAATGTCACATCAATACTGTCGAACCTCTGAAAGCAATGTTGTTTGAAACGAGTGAACCACTCAGAGAGGTCCGCTAAAGTAGCAGTAGAAGAAACAGGATGGTGACTCGAAGGTGGAGGCTGAGGTGGATCCTCGTGATTGAAGGGGACATCATCAGTGAAGTTCTCGGGTTTATTTTGAGAATCAGAATGAAATAATCGGTATTGAGGAGGATCTACTCCATGACGCCGCTTGATCATCCTCATATGGATCATGTTCGAGATTCCTTGTGGGGGCATCTGGCCGACGAGTGTAAGTGTAAAGGACTTCTCTGGTGTGTCGAGGAGACCAAAGTGTTGAGTAAGTCAAGTCACATAAAGGCCTAAATAGATGAGACCCTTCCTGTGGCGGTTAGTCTGATGGCGGAAGGCTAAGGCGATAAAGTATGCTAAATCAAAGAAATGTCAGGCGACCATGCTCCATAAAAAATAAGCAACATGAGTACTAACGACTCTGGTGCACTCTCTTCTACCTGTCAAAGTGTGAGCTAAAAGTGCATGAAGATACTGTAAAGTCAGAGAGAGAAATCGCCTTCAAGCAACTCGTGTCATAAAGTGTCCTACTAGTCGTAAGCTCTGCCCAACAACAAGATGGCGAGTAATAGATGTGTCGATGTAGGCAGAGAAAATTCTCTCCACTCATAAACTCCTCAGTGTAAAGTCTCATAGCAGCACCAAACTCGGGGACACTCATATGGCGCACCAAGCCACCGAGTCTAAAAGTGATGGTGTCTGGCTCCTCATGAGTCGTCATGACCTGCTGTAGAATAAATGTCAAGCAAAACTCCAACGTCAGCACCATATGTGGGCTCAATGATAGAGAAGAATCTGTCCCAGGAGGATGTGACAATAAAGGCTCGAACAAGATCAGCGAGGTAGACCTGCTCCAAAGCAGCCCAATCAATACATTGGCTAGGCCGAGTGGGCGCTGTTGAATGAGCTAAAATAAATCCTCCTGTGGACCTATCGAAAATCAGAGATAATGGTGACGGGCCTTGGCGGAAGCACTCGAGGAGGAGGTTGTGCTAGGTGTCTTCCACTTTTTTGAAGCGGGGACGGTGACCTTAGACTTGCTACTAGTGTTGGCCATTGTGTGCTTGAAAAAGTAAAAAAACTCAATAAGAAATAAATAAAGCTTCATCAAACATGCAAACAGACGGCCGATAAATCAAAATCCTAATAAGTAAAAACAAAAATCTAATCCAAAAAGAATATGTACTAATACCGAATAATGCAAGAACCAGAATAAAAGACAACTATTGTATGAATAACGAAATGATAATAAGAAGAATAATCAAAACAGTAACACCAATAATAATAATAATAATAAGATAATGACAAGACAATAACAAGAAGCAAACAAAACTAATGAAATAAAGCAGAATAAAAGAGAAAACTAATGAATAATGAAAATAAAATAGACTAAACGAAAAGGGACAGACGAGTGCAAATAATGACATAGCTAAATAATGAAGCAATAAGAATAAGAAAATAAAATAAAACAATTAACAATAATAAGAATCATAAAAAAATAACAAGTAAAAAAATAAAAAAAAAACAAGAAAACAATAAGAATAACAATGAAAAATAACAAATAAGGATAATAAGAATAATAACTAAATAAAATATAGGGGCAAAAGTGGTTGACCGACGGCGATGGAGGGCGGTGGCCGAAGTGAAGGTCGCGATAGGGGCGATGGGGGCACAGTGGACGGTATGGTGGTGTGCGACGAGGCTGGAGGGTCATGCTTCGGGTTGGAGTAGGGGTGGTCCGACGAGGAAGAAGGGAAGGGAAAAAAAAGGAAAGGGAAAAGGGTAAGGAGAGTGTTAGGAGGTATGATGGTGGGGGTTGAGGCTTGCGGCGCGGCATTGAGGCGCTGTTGGTGGGTGGTTCGAATGGGGAGTAAAGGGAATAAGAAAGGGTAGGTGTAACGGTGGGAGCTTGAAAAGGGAAAAAAGGGGTCAGGGTCGACGAGGTGAGTGAGGGAGAGGTGATAGAAGAGAGGGGTGTGTGGTTGGGGACGGGCGTTGGAAGGGAGAGAGAGGGGGAGGAGAGGGAAAGGGTGACGGTGGTTGTTGGATTTGGAAATGAGAGATGAACGGCGGTGATTAGGGTGATGGGGGGATGAAGAAGACAAAGTAAAAACTAAAAAAAAGGATTAGGGTTTTTTAAAAAGGTGACACAGTCGAGTAAGGCCTGTGTTGTGCCACACGCCCGTGTCATACGACCGTGTAGCTCTCCTCAGCCCATGTCGATAAAAATTTTTAACCCAGTCTTCACACGACCTTAGACGCACCCATGTGCGTGAAGTGATGTTTTTTTGATGTGGTTTTTTTTTGTTTTTATAACTAAATTAATTTAACTAATTTTATTTACAATAAAATTTAATTACAATTTTTGTAATAAATTGAGCAAAAGAAAAAAAAGTAGTAATCATAACCCTAAAGCTGTAAGATTCCATCTTCAAATGAAAATAGTATTTAATTACATTTTCGTATGAATTTTAAATCTGAATTAAACAATAATTCAATAATGAACATAAAAGAAGCAACACGTCAAAAAAATACATAAAAATTAAATTTGAATATGCAATATCCTTAAAATGCATCCTTATTAACAAAATATTCTAATATAAACAGAATGTTCCATTGTCAACAAATGATTCCCATATGAACAAAATGTACCAATCTTGTCCCTTATCAACCATAAACTATACAATAAAAGAAATTAAAATGAAGTTAGCATCAGTTTGCACTTCAATCATCTATTACAATAGAATCTATTTGGCTTTCTGGTGTCCCTATCTACACTTTTTTAGAAATATTTCCCCTTTTCTTTCGGACAACATTAGCGTGTTGTTTCATAATTTACCTTGTTGTCATAGCTTTTTCCCCTTCCACTTCAATCCAGGGCCTTTCCATGAATGTTGATTTTGGGAAATATCAGATTGTCCAATCTTCCTTACAGTAGTAATGGTTCTTTACCTGCTTGTATCAGGCTTTAAAAATGGAAAACAGTTAAAAAAATCAATAAATATAAATTACTTAGTTAACAGGCAACAAAATCAATATTTAGAATAGTTACATATACTCACATGTAGTATTTGTTCAACAATTTTGAGGTTTGTGTATACCCCAATAGCAAATGGTTATTTTCTTTTTTTGTGCTTTCTTCACTGGTGATGCATTGAGAAGTTGATACACCTGGTTCTTTTTCTTTTCCTTCCATGCTGTGAGTTCTTGAACGTTTGATAGTAAACTATAAAAAATAAATAGTTATGAGATTTTTGAAATGGTTGAATCTACCACCAAAGAACAAAATTTATGAGCAATTCTCAAAACTAAAAAATCAAAATTCTCAAACAGTCGACCAAATAGATATTACACCACACTACATTAATGTATCTTTTACCTTTGGTATAGTAGCTTCTAATTGTGGTTGTTGTACTTGCATAGAGGATGAACCAATATTCAAATTTTTTTCCTAAAAAATATAAGAAATTCATTATAATTTATTTTTTGGTTAAACAAATATGAATGTAAAGAAAAACTAATCTAAAATAAAGTGGTCGATAAATTACCTGTAAATTCTGACTCATATTTGATCTTGTTGGACACAATTTCTTGTTATGCCCTACTTGTTTACACAAAAAAAATGACATTTTAAGGCCTCTCCTAGTGTCTTTTCCAAACTTACTTTTTTTTAGTTCATGCTTAGATTTCATTCTATTTTTCTTGGGCCTTCTAGGCATATTTTTTACCGGTGGAGGAAGAATTGAATCATCTCTCTTGAGCCAAAAATTTCCCCCTAACTGGTTGTAAAACCTAACTATATGCTGCTACATATTTCTCCTTGTTGTACCATGGTGAGACATAGGCTTCTAGATTCTTCCTGTCATGGTACATGGCACATACAACATGGCAACAAGGAATCCCCTTAAGCTCCCACGCTTTGCAAGTGCTTTTAAGTGCATGTTGGTTGTCTTCATGGATTGTTTTAAACCCTTCATCACTATTCTATGCAAGCATACATTTAGTTAAGGTTGTAGTGTTCTTTTCCAACTTTTGCAATGCAATAGGGGAAATGTTAGTTCTCCACTTTTCTACTCAGGTTCTCTTCACATGTATCCTAGTTATCACCATCACTTTGATTTCTTCAAGCATGGTGATGATAGGTTTGCACCTTGCATCAAGTATCCATGCATTAAATGCCTCAACCATATTATTATCCACTGAATCACATTTGCATGTCCCTTTAAAAAATAACTTTGCCCAATGATGCACAGGGATCTCTAATAATTGATTGGTGGATGTCTTACCATTCTATTAATTTTTATAACTGATTCTCAAAGTTCTCAACAAAAGTCGACCTGACACAATTCCAAATTTTCATCTTCCTATTCAACCCTTTCCAAGTCTTTTGTTAATTGGCATAGATGTGTTTGTACACATTCTATGCTCCAAGTCTGGAAAATACTCATTTAGTACACTGATCAGCACTTGTAGCAATTATAAAATTCAGATTGTTAGTCATGCAATTAGTGTTAAAATATGTATATTAAAAAATAAATAGAATAAAAATATTTATACTAATAAATTACCTTTTATTGATCTGACATCAATGTTAATCCAACACCCATTGGATGACACAAATCTGTAAATAAGTTTTCTAAAAATTATTTCCACGAATAGGCATTTTCCCCTTCCACCACTACCCAAGCCAATGGATACATTTGATTGTTGGCATTTTTGCCAATAGTAAATAACATCTCTATTTTATGGACACTTTTATGGAAACACCCATCAATTCCAATATAAGGCTTACAACTAGCTTTCCACCCTTTTTTCAATGCTTCGAAAGACACATAAATCCTATGGAACACAACTTTACCTTTTTGATTTCTATGGACTTGGATTAAAACTGTGCTCCCAGGATTACTTATTTGTAGCTTAGTAACATACCCTCACAGATTTGCATATTCTTTTATATATGGCCCCTAGATTCCCTAAGAAATTCTCTCCTAGCTCTTTGGCACATGCTATAGCTAGCATAAAGTCCCAATTCAATTTTACACATCTCCTTCAAAGTTGCCACTTCCATCTTTGGCTCAGAAATTATTTTATCCCTAAAAGTCTTTTGTATATGCTTACAAAACAATAATGGGTTCTTATTGCTTCAGAAGCATTTATGTATATGGTTGTAAGTTTTCATAATGAAACAATTCTCTCTATGGTCAAAGCTAGCAAAAAGTTTCCAAGGGCAACCATCTCTACAACCTACCATTGTTCTTTTGAGTTCATTATTAATAAACTCCTTTTGTAAAGAAATATTTTTTAGTGCCTCTTTAAACTGTTGGTTATCTTCAAACCTAAATCCTATCTCCTACAATAGGATAACATAATTAGGATCATACCTAGGAGCAACAATTTTTTTACCCAAGTAAGATGTGTCAATCTCAACATCAGAAAGCTCACTGTCCCTATACTCCCCTGGCTCAAATGAGTCCATATATTCACTCTCATTCCCTTCAATTTTTCCCTCATTTTCTTTTATCTCATTTACTATGAAATCATCCCTCACAAGTATCTACCCATTGAATGTAACCTCACTATCTCCCTCACCACCTTTCTCAAACTCGCCTTTTAACCCTTCATTAGCCCATGTACTTCCCTTAATCTTTTTATTTTTATTTTTCAACCTAGTCTCAATTTCCTCAACTTTTTCATCTATATCAGTAACTATCTCCATATTAAATAAAAATTCACTATCAACATTGTCCCTACCCTTAGTCCAACATCTTCTCCACCCTCAGTCTTAAAATTTACTTTCAACTTAGTCCCAAAGTTTTACCCAATCCTAGCCCCCATGGCACCTATAGCACCCTCACCAACAATATCTACTAAACCCTCACCAACACCAAACTCACTCTCATTAAAGTTTTCACTACCTTGACCTACCACATATAGGTCTAAATTACCCATTTTTCCAAAATATCTATTATTTGCCTAACAGTATTGCCATCATGTATTAGGACTAACCCATCCCCATTAAAGGCAACATCTAGGACCCTATAATAAACATATGGTTTAGATTCATACCCTAAGTCTTTCACATTATCTATAATATCCCAATAGCATAATAAATCGGGGTCTACTTGAAACTTTTCTAAGCTACCATTCACATAGTCAAATTTAGGCTGTGTGACAAACTCCTTACCATGAAAATAACTTAACACATACACCATTCTGCATAAGTAGAAACAAAAAAAAAACTAATGGCATACATAAATATATAAATGATGTCATACAAATAAACATATAGATTGCATTCAATTAACACTCTAACAAATATACATAAATAACACATTGATCACCACGTTTTAAATAATAATTACATCTTTCAAAACTTGATAAATATTAATATTTTGTTTTGAAAGGTCACAATTCGAGAAATTATATATTTATATAAATTTTTTATTCATTTTAATATAAATTTTGATAAATTCGTATTCTTTAGATGTACGCATGTCATTTCTAAAATTATAAGGTCTATCGTTACATGTTCTTTTAACATCGAAGAACAATTTTGATTTTCATTTAAAAAAAAAGAAAATCAAAATTCTACCTATAATATATATTAATTTCAATATAGCCTAAATAAACCAATGTTTCAAGGGAAGCAACAATTAGAGGAACATTGACCCTAAAACCTACAGTTATCAATTTCTTGTTTCATTAAAAATTTGAAGACTTACTAAGTCCAACTGCCATTTTGGTCCCGATTAAGGCTCCGATGCCAGGATAATTAATTTTCGTTGCACTAGTTATCTCAATGATAAAAATCCAATAAGACAAGTTATAAAGTAAAAAACTCTACAGGAAATTTAAGAAAAAAATTCCAGTGCAAATAGTTCGTTCCCTAAAATTTGTTTACGATAAATAAGGGCCTGATAAATTATATTTAACAAACATACACAAAAGACAAAATCATTGCTATGCCTATTGTTAGTACTATATTGACTTTATTTAATTTATTTAACAGACACATACAAAAGATAACTTATATAATAAACCCGAACAAGAACAAAAAAATGGGGGAAAAATGCTATGTCAGTACTGTATTGACTTTATTTAATTTATTTACTTTTATATTATTATTGTTTATGAAAGAGAATCGAAACCCTGACAAATGCACTCAAACAAATTGTTTTTTTTACTATATACTATTCAATTGCGCACAATCAGATTTCAATGTAAAATTACAAATTGGGTACAATTGTTGTTGCTTACATGACCACCCTAAACACAAGCTTTTTGCCAAAATCTTTACAATAAACCCCATTGTTTTTCAACCTAGAAAGCATGTCAAGAAAAAGTCAGTTTCTTATCATAAAGAAGCCAGTCAAAAACCCAAATAAAAGAACTCAATCTAGAAATTTCATAAAAACTTACTTACTCAATGTCTCAAATAGTCTTTTAAAGCATCAAAATTGTGTATTTGGTTCTTAAATTCAAGGAAAGCTTTTGGCTTTTTAAAATAGGGTTTTCTAGTTTAGGGGTTTGAGTAAAATAAGAGGGTTTGTTATGATTTGCAATTGAAGAAAGGTTTTTAGAGAAGGTGGTTTTTTATTAGGAAATGAGTTTTTGATTTAGTAGTCCCGAAACCAACTCAAATTATAATCAAGAAATCTCAATTTTTGACCTAGAAACCAGTCTAGCCAAGGCCAGTTTTCCAGGTCCGTGCTTTGGATGCCAGCGATGAATGGGACCTAGACAAGGAGGAGCCAGTTGTAATCGAGAGTCCTAGAGTGGTCGTGACAGAAGAGAAGAAGCCTGATGATGCGGGGGAAATAGAAAGCTTGAAGAAAGCTTTGGTGGATTTGTTTTATGGAATGGACCGTGGCTTGAAAGCTAGCAGTGAAAGGATTTTGATTTTGAATATGTGATTTCAATTAAAAAGCACAAAAAAGATTATTGGGAAATGAGATTTCAATAATGATTCAAATGGAAAACAAAATTTCTTCCAACATTTGCGACGATCAAGAGAGGTTTCTTTTGGTGATTTTTTGTTTTTTCTCTTCTATGATGATTAAGTTAAGTTAGGGTTTCTTTTTTTTTTCAACTCATTACAAAAATTGTAAATAAGATGAATTAAATTAATTTAGTTATAATAACAAATAAAAAAGTCACACCAAGAAAAAAAATGATGATGTCATCAATAGTAATGTGGCATCCGAGGTGGCATCTTAGTTAGCAAAAATGAAAAAAAAGTCAAACTTAACAACCACATAATCTTGGCCGTTAAAAATTAACTGTCAACGTCGATAAATGGGCCATTTTATTGAGTTTTGATAGTTTAGGTAGGTACACACTTGAGTGCAAAAAAAATGTACCAGCTTAATTATTACATTTTCATTTAAGAAGTTGGAGAACTTTTTTTCACCTTTAAACTAATAATTATTACAACAATAAAAAAGTGTAAGTTAGGAGTGCAATTTAAAAATGGTAAGGGTTATGAACCATATAAAAAGAAATCTCCTTACCGAATAAAAAACGGAAACAGTCACGGAATACTAAGTGGGAAGAAAAAGAAAAGATGTTGGTAATTGTGGAAGTTATGAAGAGTGAGTAAATATTTTGCAGGTGATTGATTTTCTTACTGAATTTAATATTTGGATATGAAATTCCGTGTTTAACTATATATATAAAAAAAAACAGTACCTAAAAAGAATATTTGAATAAATTAATTATATCCGAAGTGAGGGAGTTTAGAAGTTATAATATTGGAGGTGTATATAAGGGTGTCATTATCTGGGTAGCCTCCTTTCTGCTTTTATATGAAATAAAGTAATCTTTATTCATTAAGCAACAATCCTTATCCTTTAATAAATTAAATGTCCTTCCCAACCATTTGATGGCGTGCTACTCTAATTTAATATTCATATATATTTTACAAGGCTCCTAAAGTTGGTTGTCTGCTATAACTATATCCTAATAATATATTTTCCTTTTGGGTTAAATAGTGATTTGGTCCTCAACTATACCTCATCTAACAATCTGATATCTAAACAATTTTCTTCTTAATTTAGCACTCTACTTTTTTGGCGTCAAACAACTCACCCCTTGTCGAAATGTGTTACTCTTTCATTGGTTATCAGTGCCTGCAATATAGAGAAGAAAAATTCTTTTAAGTACCACAATGTTTGGGTGAGAAATAGTTAAGGGGCCAAATTGATATT
Source organism: Gossypium hirsutum (assembly GCF_007990345.1). Lineage (NCBI taxonomy): Eukaryota > Viridiplantae > Streptophyta > Magnoliopsida > Malvales > Malvaceae > Gossypium > Gossypium hirsutum. The sequence goes on from NC_053448.1 coordinate 9,196,334, forward strand.
TAATCTTTTCTTTATTGCGTGAAATAATAATAGTTAGGGTGCTTGAGCTTCCTAGAAAACAGGATAAGGGCAGGCAGCAACCAGATTAGTCGCACCTTTCTCCACATCATATGCTAATCCTAATCCAATCCACCATTTTTTTAGCCCTTTCATGTCAGCTTTGACACAACCCACTATTTATTATACTAGGATGACAAAGGAAAAGAAAATTGAATTATACAAATTCGATTTTTTTTTAAAACAAATTTATTAGATTTTTTTTATGAAGGTATATATTGTAAATTTTCTTATAGTATAAACTTATGTGTTTACCTTAATTTTATATCATATCATTGTTTATTATTATTATTATCAAATTTGTGTTGCGCTAAGTCATCGTGAATCATGAACCTCAACCGCATATCAACCCTCGACTTCTCACTTAATGAAATCCAAGAATCACGTTTTCAATTAATTTTAAATTTTATACATCTTTTTTCTAATTAAAAAAACGAAGCACGTGTTTCCAATTTGTTTAGTCAATTAAGGACTACCAAATGACAACAAATTTCTTTCCAAACATACACATTCGTTATTCACACAAGTCATAATGCTAAATTTAAACATATTTATCCTGTAAATTATAAATCAGTTTTGGCTTCTTCTTTTTTGCATTAAGATAATGATATTATATAATGTAAGTTTACGCATACTTTACACCTGTTTATGCTACAGGCTTGAAATAAATTTTAATGGTTCAATTTCGATCTAATTTAGCTTATTATTATTATTTAAATTATAAAGCAAATTTACATATAAAATAAATATTTTTATTTTTTAAAAAAAAAAGCGTTTTATAAAGAAATTAAAACAAAACAATACAATTATCTAACGCACCGGTCTTAATTTTGTTGTTTTTAAGGTAAAAAGAATAATTGCAATTTCATTTTTAAAGTATGTAATAATTATATTTTTATTAAATTATTCTGCATCTCCAAACATATCTAATCATGTTTCAAAGATTAAGTAAAAGGAAAAAGAATATGCGCATTTTATTTAACCTAAAATTGGTATCAAACCCTTGTTTTTCATTCCTTTTCTATTGGTATGCCATATATATATATATATAAACTGGACATTAATTCAATGAAAATTGATTAAATTTTTTTCTTTGTATATGTTTTAATTTTTTTATATCCTTAAAAAATAATTTAAACTCAATAAATAAATAATAATAATCGTGAGATTCGAATATAAAACATTAACATTTTAACTTCATTTTAGTTAAAAGATAAAATATAGTATAAATACTTTGGGGAGGAATCCACTTATACTAGTGTAAAACTAACATGGTTTTACACATTTTCATAAATTTTTTCTACTACTGATATTTTATAGTCGTTGATTTATCAATATAATTGCACTTGTTATGCATCTAAAATTTTGAATCAATCCAATATTTCTACCATATCAATCTAAAATATTATCTATATTAATATATATTTAACGATTTAAAGCTCTTTTTCACATAAAAAAATAGCTTAAAAATTATTTACTCCAAGCATGACATGCATGATCTATATGAATGAAATACGATAGTTAGATTATTAAAATATTAATAGTAAAAAATATAAAAAATATAATACCATATTAATTTTATACCGATATAAATAGATCTCTCCTCAAATACTTTTTCATCCCTTAAAATCTCTCTTGGAGTAGCTAAAATAGGTATATTTATTTATTCTTGAAATTTCCTTTCCGGAAAATAAAATAAAAGACGCAAAGCACAATTTGGGTACGCTTTTAATTGATGACTACCAAAGTTTTTTTTTCCCAAACGATAAGATTTCATTCTAAACTTAGAAAATCCACAAGTACCTTCGTCATTTCCTTATATTAGGGAATAGATAAATGAAAACAAATTATTGTATTAGGAGATGTGAATTATTAAAATAAACGTGGGTTTATATTAAACTTTTTAAAGCTACTATAATTTACATTTTTTTAATAATTTGGTCAAAGATATAGTTTCTAATTTGAGTAACTTCATTTTCATTTCTGCTGTCTTCTAGAATCTCTCTTTACCATGCATTCAAGATTATACTACTAAGCTAGTAATCGGGTGTATGATTATAATGAATAAAATTTTCAGTATGAATAACATAGTTTTTCTTTAAACTTTTTATAGTTAGTGACTATATTTTTTTTCTCAGGGATAAGATAATAATATTTAAAAGTTAGACTGAAAATTAATATTAATTGAAGATTTGAATAATCTTCTTTGTGTACAACTACTATACTTTTGATATATAAAAAATATCTATCATTATATTTTACATACAAAGAAAAAAATAATGCGGATTAACTCTTAAATCAATTAATATGATTATTATTACAACAATAAATACATAAAATTGAATTATAGAAAAATGTCGGTTTTTTAAGATATTTATTGGATTAGGTTTTTTTTTTAATGATGGGATTGGGCTAATATAATGAAAACGCTTCCTGTGGAAATAAGATTAGTGTAAATACGATACTTGTAAATATCAAATTAAATAATTATAAAAAAACTAAAGAAGTATAATAAACTTAAAAATTATAAAAAAAAACTCAAAATTCTATAAAACCCTAAACCCTAAAAAACTCCACAAAACCCAAACCGTAACCCTACTTAAAAACACAAAAATCTAACCCCAAAAAACAAAACACAAGAAATGCTTCCAGTTGGAAGCGGTTTCGTTATTTCGACCTAATCCTATCATTTAAAAAAACCTAATCAAATAATTTTTTAAAAAATAGGTATTTTTGAGAAATTCAATCAAATGGAGTAAAATTTAGAAATGGTAAGAATAAATTAAAAATCATATAAAAAGGAAACAGTGAGGGAATAGTAAGAAGTCATGGAATGAGAAAAATAATAAGCGTGAGGCAAAAGAAAAGATGTTGGTAGTTGTGGAAGCTATGAAGACTGAGTAAGACTGATTTTCATACCGGATTTTATATAACATAGTCGGGGTAAACTCAGAACAACTTTTTAGAGCTCGAATAAAATTTTAATTTTTATAGTTTATATTTTTATAATTTTAAAAGAATTAAATAAAATTTTTATAATTTTAAATAGTAAAAGTATAATTTTATCTTTATTAATTTAAAATTTTAAAATAATTTAAAGAACTTAAATAATAATTTTTTATTTTAGAGGCCGAGGTCATGCCAGCCTCCTAGAATCGTATCTGAGCATAGTTAAATTATTTTATAGTAAAAATGTATTTATTACCCATTGTTTAAATCTTAACACAAATATAAATAAAATTTAGAATTAAATTGATAAAATCGTATTCCATGATGCAATTTAGAATTCAAAGTAATAAAGGATCGTGTCAAATGAGCATAAGCATAGAAATTGGATGCACGCGGACTGCCATTCGTAATCCATCTTAAATCCTCTCCTATAAATACCCAAACAAGAGCTAACACAATTCAGTCTTCAATCCAATTTACCCCATCCACCCATATATTCACTCTATATATATGGCTTTCAACAATGATCTCTCCGTTATCCTCCCTCGTGTTCTTATCGTCTCTAGACGTAGCGTTCGCAAGAATAAGTTTGTAGATTTTGTTGGTAGGTTTCTATACTTTTTTTTCTTTGTTTTGGGATCTTGTCTTTTTTTCTTCGGATGGACTTACTTTTGGGTGTTGGAATTTGCAGGTGAATACCATCTTGATCTTATAGTTACCTATGGTGCAGTTCCGGTGATTGTGCCCCGAGTCAATGGGGTTCATATGTTATTGGATAGTTTCGAGCCAATCCACGGTGTTCTTCTTTGCGAAGGCGAAGACATCGATCCATCTTTGTACGAACCCGAAACGTCAGGGCTTTCACCTGAAGAAATTGAAGAAATCAGGAGACTGCATGCAAGTGATACAGCCGTGGATAAAGAGAAAGATTCAATAGAGTTAAGGCTAGCGAAGCTTTGCCTTGAAAGGAACATTCCTTATATGGGGATTTGCAGGGGTTCCCAGGTTCTGAATGTTGCTTGCGGCGGTACCCTTTATCAAGATATTGGCAAAGAATTGACAAGGAAATTGCCAGAAGATCAAAGGGTAGTGCACATGGATTATGATAATTATGATGGGCATAGGCATTTTGTGAAGGTGGTGGAGAATACCCCTTTGCATTGCTGGTTTAAGGATTCTTTGGAAGTAGGGAAGATGGATATTTTGGTCAACAGTTATCATCATCAGGGTGTCAAGAGATTGGCACAACGATTTGTGCCCATGGCTTTCGCACCAGATGGCTTGATTGAAGGGTTCTATGACCCAGATGCCTATAATCCTGAAGAGGGTAAATTCATAATGGGACTTCAATTCCATCCAGAGAGAATGAGGCGGTCTGATTCTGAAGAATTTGATTATCCAGGATGCCCATCTGCTTATCAGGTTTGCTTACAATTCATCCCGATAATATTTTGATTTTGGAATTTGATGAAAAACAGGGTTTTTCTGATTCTGGGTGACGATTTGTGCAGGAATTTGTGAAGGCAGTACTTGCTTATCAGAAGAAACTTAATATCTCGACAGCTTTGCCAAAGACATTGATGCTCAACAAAGAAATGGAAAACAAAAGGAAAATCATAGTCCGAAGCTTCTCACTCGCAAAGAATCTATACACTGCAGGAATTGAGATGAATCCTACTAAACAATCTGAACTTGAAGCTGGAGCAGAATTTCTGGAGGTATATATACTAATTGGGTGATTTTGAGTATGAATTATGAAATACATGTGTTCATACACTCAGATACTTGGTTGCCTCTTGCAGTCAAACACAGCCCTGAGCGTGCAACAAGAGAACAGGCTGAAGCAGATGGGGGCAACAGTGAGAAACGGGAGCCGTTACATTGAAAAGCTCAAGTTAAACGAAGAAAGGGACAGATTAGCAAGAAATGTAATGGGGAAAATGTCGGTTGAACAATTGTCTGATCTTATGTCATTCTACCATATGATGGGGCAGATCTGCTCTGAAGTTTTGGAAAGAAAACTAAATGGCATCGTAAATGACAATGCTTGCTAATCGCCATGAATCTTCAGGTGGGTGGGTGTGTGTGTGTGTGTGTGTGGGAGAGGGGGGGGGGTATCATGTGCTTTTGTTGTCAATAGAAATTGACGTTTTATCAATCCTTGGTAAAAGACTCACAGGAAACCTGGTCTGTTATGTCCGAGGGGGTCCCTTTGTTTTGTCTTACTCGCTTCATTTCATGTGAATTTGTCCACCGAGTGGACTTTATTTTGTCTACATTAATTTTTGTTTCTCTTGTGTTAGAGAAAAAGGGCTCCAATGCCTAAATTTCTGGCCATTAATGTACTTTAGATACATGTATCCATTTCAGAAACAGCATCGCGACGTTGCCCGTGAGCAGTTCTAAGCTCTATGTAATTATTTTTAACAAAAAGTAAAAGATTTATCCAGTATTTTTTTACTTGTGAGTTCGAATGGCAATTTGTTATCTCCTATCTAGCTGGCCTTCGAGAGAAGCTCAAGGATGTTTCTTCCTCTCATAACACTTAGCTATTCCGCACTTGAAGAGGTACTCGGATGGTCCAGCATTTTATAGCACCATTTGGTTGGTCGTTACTAATCACTTGAGCAACCTCAGTCAAGGAAATGTCAAAACAATATCATGCATGAGGACAACCCAAGTACAACGATCTTGCCACCTAGTCGATCGTACAGTCATCAAGTCCCATAGTTGTCGATGATGTGACCTCATTGAGCATGAGACCTCTTTTCCTATAAATACCCTCCAAGTTAATAAGAAAGAGATCTTTCGAGCCTTTTAGCAACTTTAAGCATTCCTCAGCATCCAACCTCCTTTGCTACCTTATCCTTCTTATTTACCTCATTTTGTCGGCTTTCCACTTGTTTAGGTGAATCAGCCTATCTTGCACCACCACCTTCTCCTCTCCAACCTTGTTGACATTTGTATCAATAATTGGTGTAGTGAACATGGACTTCTCATACTGATGCTTCTCTCAACCTAACAAATCTAGTCACCTTCACCAACCCCGTTAGCTCAATAGCTCTACTAGCTCTTATTAACCTCATCACCTCTAAGCTTCCTTCAAGCTAAACCCTCACTACACCATTGGCTTCAACTCAGCCTTTCCTCCCTCTCTTCTAGCCTTTAGTATTGTTATTTCGACCTTCTACACCATTTTCCTAGTCTTTCCCTCCTCTTTCCCAATTTGTTGCACCATATTCTCAGCCTATTCCATCATTTTCCAAGTTGCTTGCATCACTCCCCCAATTATCATCCATATAGGGGTTTAACAATGGCCCCCCTGAGAGACACGTGGCACCACGAGAAGGCATTTGAGAGATCTATGGGTGTCCCTTCACTCACTTTTCACTTGATATTACTTAGTCTACTCCTCATCTGGACGTTGCCTGGATGGTTCCCCACCTTGTAGCATTTATCCAATCATTGGATGGCCAACCACCTGGCTTCCTTATCCTCTAGGTCACTAATCTGTCGTATTTACATATGTCAAATTAGACTTTTTAAACACATAAAGAGCTTATTATTGAGTATTTTATAGTGTCTTTTCTAATATTTCTGCACTTTATGGGTTTCATGTTTAATATTAGTTTTTATCGCATTCTAACACTTTTCTGAATAAAAATGTCAAGCATATATCATAAGGGACTTAATATTTGAGTTGAGCTTGTTTTAGGTACTTGGTTGATGCAAAAATGAAAATAAGAGCTTAACTTGGAGTCGAGGTCACGAAATTGAGGAGTCAATGTCGCAACACCAATGCCTTTGCCATCGACTAGGGAGTTGGACTTCATCAAATGACACGATTGAGTGAACTATTTCTAATGTCGCGACACCAAAGAGTTGATGTCGTGACACAAGCACTCATAGTTGCAACATTGGACTAATGGTTCGCAACACCAGCCACAAACTCTAAAGATAAAGAAGTCGGCTATCTGAGTATCGTGTCACAACACCAAGGAACCATGGTTGTAATACTAAAGCACAAAAACATCCATTGAGTCAATTGTTGAGGGCGTCACGACACTGACCCTTGATGAGGAAAATTGTTAAAAGGCATTTAGCTGTCAAACAAGCCTCAAATTAGATTTTAAGTAAGGACATACTTGTCTTTTGTAGGTTAAATTAGAAAGACTATAAATACCACTTTTATAGGTCTTTTTAGTAAATTAAAAAAATTAGGTTACACATGAAACTAGAAACAAATTCCATATAGAATCAAATGAAAAAAATGGATAAAAATGATAAAGTTAGAGAAATGGGTTACTTTTGGAAATGAATGTGGTTTCTCACTAAGTATGAAAATGACTTGAGAAGTAATTTAAGTTTTTCAAATTTTTATTTAATTAAATAATTATTGTTCGAAAATGGAAATGAGTTAATTGGTTATTGTGAATCCGTTTAATATGAGAATTAAATATATTTTCTCATAGATTTTTTTTTGCGATAAAATTTTTATGACTTTAATAGAATTAGAATTGGGTTGAGAAAATTATTTAATTAGAAAATTAATTAATTAAAATTAATGTAATAAATAATATTTATTTGGAAATAGAAAAACATGTATTGGGTTGAATTAAATTATTAAGTGTTGGGTTAAAAGTTCATGAATCACATATAATTGGACCCAATATAGGAGATGCCCAAAACCCCTCATAATATGTATGAGGGGCGACAATCCTAGTATATTTAATTACGGTGTGCTGCCCCTCTCTCCTAGTTAAACTAAGAGACTAGTTTTTCTATTAGATAAGTATTATTTGTATTCTACTAATTCAATAAGGATTCTCTTATCTCTCCCTATAAATAGATGGTACTCATAGGGCTAAAGATATACAACTTTGAGATATTGTTATTCTGTAAAAAAAATAGTGAGAATTTATTTTTTAAATATAAATTCTATTTTTTGGGAATAACAATTCTTCTATTGATAGATTTATTTTCCTACTGAAAGTAAGAAACTTTTTCTGATTGTGTTGATTCGTGATTGTTCGAGCCCACACTCGAAGCGATTCATGGTAAGAGAATAGAGGAGAAAGTCATCCGATTAAAAGCCAGGATTGTCAAAAATTTGTCTCGCACAAAGCACAAGTAGTTTTTGGGAAAAAAAATATTGCTATAAATATCACAAACCGACTCAGTTTTTAATATTTTTTAATTTTCCACTGTGACAGAAAATCATTTATTAAACTAGATTTTTCCAACAACCTATTAGAATAAACGAATGTAATGCATAATGCATACCTAAATCATGATAGATCGATTGGTTCCAAAGATAAAAATTCTTGTAAAATAAATAATAAATTAAGATGATCATATAATGGCGGCGAGTGCTCCCAAAACCCAAGACATAACTAATTATTAAAACTCTAGAAGAGCTTCAACTACTTGAAATTGAAGATTGAAATAGTGAAAATAAATAGATCTCGATAAGTTATGCCAATACGGAAAAATATGGAATCAAGGAAAATAAAAAGTTGTCGATAATGATTTTGCATGCAACATTATTGTTGAAATAATGAGGATCTTAAATAAATCTATTGAGAAATGTAGACATGGAATCGATTGACCAAAATGGAAAGACGTAATTCAAGTAGAATTAAATTCGTGAAGTTTTTATACTAGTAGTTTAAAAATCTAAAGGTATAAAACCAGTTATGGTACAAATGCGTAGTTTTGCAAAAACAAAATAAGAAAATGAAGTTTTTCACTAAGTCTTAGTATTGATTATGATGCAATAACCTTTAGACATCTTATTAGCCTAGTAGTTCATGAAAATTTGATATGCGTATAATATTGTTGTTACAACCTTTAAATGATTCACTATATAGTGGAAGTTTGTATTAAAATTCTTAAAGGATTTAAAATTCTTGAAGTATATAGAATCTTTTGGGAATTCGTTAAATATATTTGGGTAAGTATTTATTAAATTGAGTTGGACATATGTGGTAAATTCGACTCAGTGAATAGTAGTTGAAGGAAGATTATAAAATGATCTAAAATACCTATATGTATTATTATAAAAGGATCATAATCAAAGTTTACTATGATTATTGTTGGAACTCTTGAAAAGATCAGAATATATTTTCTCAAAATTCTTCCTCATTCATGATTTCTAGAAGAATAATAATACAAAAGTTTATCAAACACCATTTAAGTGATCTTTTGAAAAGCTAGTATTAAGATTGAATATGTAAAATATGAGATATCATGTGATATTGTCATGAAGGGGAGTAAATACAAATTGTGCTATTTTTACCTTAACCAAGGTTTTGTCCCATTGGATTTTCCTGGTAAGGATTTTAATGGGGCAACATGCTATGCGTATCATAGATATATGTACTCTTTTTACTTCACTTCGATTTTTCCCCATAGGGTTTTTATATTAGTAAGATTTTAACGAGACACATTATCTATCAATGTACACCCAAAGCTATGAAACTCAGTGTATAACTAAACTCAAATGGAGATCAAACAAAACACAATATAAAAGTTAGAGTAACATAAAGAATTTCATATCGATCATATAACCAGGGCGGAACAAATCAGAGTATCACAGAGATTTTCATAATAATCATATAACAGAACAGAGGATGTATGATTATGCTAATATGATGTTTTTCAAAAAATCAGAATGCAAATTATCAGAAAACATCCTACCCAACTCCGTTACACGCCAAAATAGAGTTCCCTATAACTTATCTAACGAAATCAGACCAACAGATAATTGTAGACAGTGCCACCAAAATTGCAGTTAAAACTGCCAGATCATATATATGTGGTCAAGCCACTATAATTGCAGAGGAGGTACCAGACAAAATTGTGGATAAACCATCAGATAATGCAAATCATTGAACTGCTAGAAACTTCCTCCTTTCACATCATCCTGAGCCCCATGCAGTGTGTCATGGTATGCATATTTAGAATCAGAATGATAAGCATGTAGGACATGTTGTCGTACAATAACAGAAATAGAAGACATGGAAATCCATGCTTTGCAAAACATATTGATCAATTTTTAATGAATCATAACCGATTTGCCATGAAGTCACATGCATGGTTACCTATAACAATCAAATCAAACACAACAACTTATTCAAATATGACACGTTCACAGCCAGTAAGGTAACACAAAAATGACCCATAAAAATTAATAGAGTATAAATCATACATGAATAAATCACATACCTTTTACACATACCAAACAAAAGCACACTATACGTTAACAGATCATACTTACTTAGCTTATATCATGTCAGACATACATACAGATAACAAATTATTCATTAATAGATCATTAAAAATTAAGTTTTATACCCTGTTTTAGATCATACAAACCCCACGGAAGGCCTGCGTTCTATTCGAACGACGTTTACAATCCTAGGGAAAATTTTTTATTTTTAGCCCACATGCCCATGTGGATTCACATGGCCAACATGGCTGGCTTGTGTGTCCCACACAACTTGGTACACGTACGTGTAATTCGTATTAGTGGCCACATGGTCTATCACATGACCTAGCACATGGCTGTGTGAGCCAAAATAATGAGTTAAACAATTTAGCACATGGCCAAGCACACGCTCGAGTGGCTCAAGACCCAAAAATTCTCTCACATAGCTTCGACAGACGCCCGTGTCTTTGGCCCGTGTGAACTTAATTCCAAAACAGTGAGTTACACGACCTACCACACGACCATGTGGCATCGGCAGCCTCAATTCTGGCTTTTACAGATCGTAGATTACTCAAGTTGTTGTTACACACTTGATATAGATTCGACATAGAAGCAACATAAATGATTCTGAAACCCAAAAATGACAATCAATTGACTATTTAGATAAAACAATCAAGCCAAAAATGCTAATTAACATTTAAACACAAGACTACTTCAAAGAAATTCGACAAAAAACCCTAATTTAAACTATTTACTTACTAACAACCGAGAAATTATTAACAATTAAGAGCTTGGAGGAGTGTCAATCGTTGGTAAGTCTTCTCCTAGAATTATACCAACCAATTAAACCAATATTGAAAATAAAATCCAATCTTTACGATTCAAACTCAATAACCAATTGAAAGGAGATTCTCAAACTGATAAGAAGAACTATACTCTTACCCGACCGAAATAGAATGTCAAGAGGTTAACGAGTAACGGATTCATGACACTCGTGTCAAGAATTGAGTCACGAAAGCAAAAGAAGAAAAACTAAAAAGAAAAAAAATAGAGAACTTAAGAAGTCTAGAGCTGAAGAAGAAACAAGTTTTGGAAAAAAAGGAAAGGAACATGGAAACGCAAATTTAATTTACTGATTTAAAATAAAACTCACTTATTTCCAAAAAGATGCAAAATATTTCTTTATTACTTACACAGGGATTCGAACACACGACCAAAGGGTATATAGAATCTTAACCATTGAACCACTAGACTAATCGTTGACATTAGTTGATCGAAGATATTACTTATGCCAAACAATTAGGGATAGAGGTTAAAACAACAAAAAAAAACAAAAATTCCAAAGAAGGGATTAAAACACAGGACCTCAGGTACACATCCAGAGCACTTAACCACTGAACCAAATCAATTTGCTTTGCAAAATTTTCAAAATCCTAACTCAAAATCAAGACATAACCACTCTTGGTTTCGTTAACCCAATTACTTCTAACCTGATTTTTAGGATGTTACAGGGACTGTTATAAATATTATGTTATAATAAAAGTAGATTGATAGCTTAACTCGACTTGTTCTTGAAATAGTTCCTGCTAATTAGTGAATTTTGTGTTTAAATATTGACAGGAATGAAATTAAGGTGCTTTAAATCAAAGACAAGCAGAAAAGGGATTAAATTAATGCATGAGAAATAGAACATGGACCAAATCATAAATTTGGGAAATTTGAAGGGCTGGTCAGATTTTGACCTTGTAAAACCCAAAATTAAAAAAGAAATATGATATGAATTTATGTATTTAGTGGTAGGTGGAACAAGCCTAAAATTATCATATGGCTTATGTATAAATATGTGGTGTGATACACTTGAAAAAACCACACCTTGATTTGCCTGGTAATTCAATAAAAATCAATTTATTATTCTTATTTTGCGTGAAAGTTTGCACGCATTCTACCAACTTTTGTTCCACTTTCAATTTTTGGCTTAATTGTTTCCCAAGTCCTTCCCCTTTCATCTATCAACATTTTCGTTCAAATTCACTTCCATAACCAACCAAAGCATGATTAATTTCATGCTTTACTAAATTTAGATTAGCTTTAGGCTAATATTCTTTTCACTCAGGAATTGTGAGAAACATATCCACACTAGAAACCCTTCAAATCGGTATTCACAATTTCTCTGAAATATTGGGATTGAAAAATTTATCCTTAAAGTTAATTCGATTTTAATTCAAAAAGTACGTTGGGTTGGAGTTGTTTTGGCGTACAGTTGGAAAAACGAGTTGACTATTCTGTATTTGGATTTTCGCAAACAAATTAAGGGAGATAGTGATTAGATTTAAACGTCCTACGCAGTTAAGGCTATTGATCCGAGTTGGGTTGTTCAGAATGCAAGGCTACCAAAGTCTTGAATCGCGACGCCTGTATCGTGGTTAGATAATCAGTAAAGGTTGGTTTGTAGGGCATACAAGAATCAATTACGAGAGGAAGAGTTGGTGGTTAGGACATTCTTAGCTGCTATAACCAGCTTATTGTTTGGAGGAGAAGACTCATTTTCGAGGATCAATTCAGAGACCGAACTCACCGAATCTAGGGTTATTTATGTTCACAGAATTTGAATTTAATTTATAATTTAATTTAATTTCTGATTTCTTGAATTTCTTATTTCTACTATCTCAATTATTTAATTTTTAGAAATTTTCAACTCCCCTAATTTATTTAATTTATTTTTCAGTAGGTTCGTTTGGAGTTGTGGGCACGACTATTACCACGATTATCGACTCGACCGAAATTCTGTTCATAAGAAAAACACGAAAGTTTATCATAAAATTCAATCCTTATAGACTTGACCTTAGTACTTTTTACTACTTTTTAGAGTTAATTTAATTGTAAGAATTATTTTTAGTGGTTTCGATGCCTATCAAACTTTGGCACTATTGCTGGGGAACGAACCCAGGTCACTTTTTTTTTCTATCTATATCTAATACTATCGAATAATTTTTCTTGTTACTAGACAACTAAGCAATTCCATGAAATAAGAAATAACCAAAGGCTTCTAACCAAAAAGAAAACCTCTTGTGAAATTATGAAAAAAAGTCAATTTTTAGATTTCACATCTAATTGACTTGCGAAAATATGATAATTTCCTTCATGAATTATTATAAACCAACTCGCTGAATTCACGGGTTACTTGATTTTCTCGGACCTCATAAATTTGTCGTGGTTTTTCCATTCCTGTCTTCGCCGATTAGCTCTACTCTCCTTCCCCAAATGTCACCATTTACCCCTTATATTTCATTTTCTTCTTTTTTCTACCATAACCACCTACCCCCGTTCCAACCTCCTTAACCAATGTCGTCTGACAGCCCCGCCACCACCATTTAAAAATAGACCTAACCCATGTCACCAATGCCACCGACCACCGCCGTTACCCATTGTCGTCAACCACTGTGAGCAACAATAAACAAGGCCATTTGTTCCTCAAGCCTATACGCAAACCATGGTTCAAACTAGGAACCAAACAGCCAATAGGATTTCACTTCACTTAATTGCAGACAAAACTGATTTTCAGTGCCTCAAGTCATCGATTTAAATGATGACGACTTGGAATCATCTCCACCCTCAACAAGACGAGTGGCCGCGTTTTCTAGGAATCATCGCCAATTTGTTTTACCTTTACTAACATACTATTCAGGTTACTCAGATGAGGTCGGGACTTCTAACGACCATGGCAAAGGTCATTTGATTAGAAACAAGAATGTTTCTCAATGTCGAACACGGTTATCTACCATTCGAGCCCATTGACCACCCATACATGAGCCAGCGATGCCTTCACACAGTAGTAATGATGCTGCTAAAAATTCGAGTCCACCACCCAGCTCGCCTGACGAAAATGTTCGACCTTCACGAGATGGTCAACGTAATAGGTGAGGTTGTACATACATTGTTCCCAAGAAAAGACGATTATGAGGGTCTCTAAACTTTTTGTCTCCGGAGCATTGCGCAAGATACAACAACATTCGGCAATACCCACTCTTGCTCTGTAAGAAAATTGTTCTTTACACTTTTGATATGTTAAATTTATGTGATGCGGTGTTAAACTATTTTGATACTATTGGTTGGAGTTCATTTCCAAACATTTCATGTACTATTGGTTGGAGTTCATTTCCAAACATTTAGCTTCAATATTAATGCATTACAAACTATTGAAACTCAAGATGTTGTCTGTTTTCGATTACTTGGTAAAAACTTTAGGATGTCAGTTTTTGATTTTAACATTGCCATGGGTTTCGTTGACCCTAACGACATACAAACTGATTCCTACCATACTACTTTGTTAGACTTTCCAAGTAATTTTGATGATAATGATGTTTATTATGATTTAATTCATTCAGGAAATTAACTTTATAATCCCAAAACCTCTAAGGACTTGTTGGTGCACTCGCTTTGAGATACATTCATCAGTTTTTAGCTTTTATTTTTTCAGGTAAAAATGATTCGTCATCTATTTTAACTAAAATAAAATTTTTCTTTTTGTGGTGTATGCATTCTAGATTTAAAATTAATTTAGGAGATTGGTTTGCGCAAAATTTTCATGCTATTTTACGCTCTAATCGACCACTAATACTTGGTCCATATATTAGAAATTTAACCTCTCAACTTTTTCCCTCTGAAGTTGATTTATTGTCTTGAACATGTGCACATACTATAGATAATCTAGATGAGTATTGTTTGGATTCTATGGGTTTGCTTGTCGGCACCCCTTCTGCGTTTTATTTTATTCCTTTAGGTCCACGAACTGCTTGCAGTAATAGGGTCTTTCACCAATGCCCTAATTTCACTTCTAAGGAACAAGAGGAGTAGCCTCCTTCATCTGTAGAGAGATGTTTAAGTCGGATCGAAGCTTGACCTGAAATAATAGAAACCCAAGTCTCTACGATTCTCGACATCTTACAAAATCGTTACTTCCAATACCGACAATAACGTTAGAAACACATGAGGTGTATCTTAACCTTTCTCTTTGCTTGTTGTTAGAGTTACTAAACTTAAATTCATATTAAACATGCTTGAGGGTAAGCATCATTTAAGTTGGAGGAGATTTTGATAATTTGTCAGTATGCATCGTTGATTTTCTTTTACTGCATGTTTTTTCTTTCGCATATGCTTATTCTTATACTGGCTTTTTCGTTAATTTGCTTGACATTAGGCCTGTAATTTCATTGCTAATAAATTTGGACAATTGGATGACTTTTGAACTAGAGTGTTCAAATATCTAGTTTAATCAACATGTGTTTTAATGTTGGTATATGTAATTAGATTTTTTTTCATGAAAATTGACTATTTATAATTACTTGGTAAAAATATTATATTTACTTGTAAATAAATAGATAAATAAAAGGGGGGCTCGTGTTATAAGTGAAGATTTCAGAAAAGTGATCAAATTTAGTAACTGAGATGAGGAGCTTGGGTTCTCATCTCATCTCGCGTAAAAAGGTTTAAGTGACGAACCAAAAACTTGTAAACATTTCGTTAACCAAGCTGCCATGAAAAAAAAAGAGAAAGAAAGAAAAGAAAAAGAAGAGTCCATATGGAGACATGTTAAATTGAGTAATCAGGGTAGGGTGCTTGGGTTGTCATCCTAGTTCGCGTAAAAATGTTTGACCTTCCCAAATTTACTACATGATTAATTGAAAGTAATATATTGCAAATTTTGTTTCTCTTTAAGGAAATGGTTTGATTTACATGTTTAAATTTTATGGACACTAAATGGTTAAACAAGGTATTTTGAGCACCTATTCATTTTTGTCTAAATTGTTTGCGTTGATCATGGTTGGGGAAAAGAGGCATGATTTTCGATAAGTTATTGAATAATTTCCAACGTAGGAAGGTACAATATGCTTGAGGACAAGCATGAGTGAAGTTGGGGGATTTGATAGCTTGTTCATTTTGCATATTTTTTGTGCTTAACTAGACTTTTTTTTGAATTAGTTCTTGCTAATTGGTGAATTTTGTGTTTAAATATTGACAAGGACAAAATTCGGGTGCTTTAAATCAAAGACAAGCAAAGAAGGGATTAAATTGAAGTATGAGAAATAGAATAGAGACCGAATTATAAATTTGGGAAAGTTGAGAGACTGGTCAGATTTTGACTTTATAAACCCAAAATTAGAAATAAAATATGATATTAGTTTATGTAGTTAGTGGTAGGTGGAACAAGCTTAAAATTAGCATATGGTTTATGTATAAATAGGACTGGTACACTTAAAAAACACACATTGATTTTTTTGGCAATTGAATAGAAATCAATTTATTTTTCTTTCTTAATTTGCGTGAAAGTGTGTAGGCATTCTGCCAACTTTTGTTCCCATTTCAATTTTTGACTTAATTGTTTCCCAAATCCTTCCCATTTCATCTATCAACATTTCCATTCAAATTCACTTCCATAACCAACCAAAGCATGATTAATTTCATGCTTCACTAAATTCAAATTAGCTTTAGGCCGGTATTTTCTTCGGTCAGGAATCATGGGAAACATATCTGCACTAAAAATCCTTCAAATCGATATTCACCATCTCTCCAAAATATTGGGATTGAAAAATTCATCCCTTAAAGTTAACTCGATTTCATTTCAAAAAGCCTGTTGGGTTGGAGTTGTTTTGGCGTGCAGTTGGAAAGGCAAGTCAGTTGTGCTGTATTTCAAATTTCCATGAACAAATTAAGGGAGATAGTGATCAGATTTAAACATCTTGTGCAATTGAGGCCATTAATCCGAGTTGGGTTGTTCAGAACGCAATGCTACCCAAGTCTTGAATCGCGAAGGCTTGTATTGTGGTTAGATAATCGGTAAGGGTTGGTTTGTAAGGCGTACCAGAATCAAGTACGAGAGGAAGAATTAGTGGTTAGGATGTTCTTAGCCCCTATAACCAGCATATTGTTTTGATGATGTAACTCATTTTCGAGGACTGACTTAGAGACCGAACTCACTGAGTTTAGGTCTAAGGCTTATTATTTCTATTCACAAAATTTGAATTAATTTACAATTTAATTTTATTTCTGATTTCTTTAATTGCTTATTTCTGCTATCTCAATTATTTAATTTCTAGAAATTTCTAACTCCCCATATTTATTTAATTTATTTTTAGTAGGTCTGTTTGGAGTCGTGGGCACAGCTATTGCCACGATGATCGGCTTGACTGAAATTCTGTTCGCAAGAAAAATACAAAAGTTGATCATAATATTCAAACCCTATGGACTCGACCCTACTACTCTTTACTACTTTTTAGAGTTGTTTTAATTGTATGAATTATTTTTGGTGGTTTCGATGCACATCAAATTTTAACTAAAACAGAATTGTTCTTTTTGTGGTGTATGCATTCTTAATTTAAAGTTAATTTAGGATATTGGTTTGTGTAAAATTTTTAATTTTCTTTTATGTTCTAATCGACCACTAATACTTGTCCAATATATTACAAATTTAACCTCTCAATCTTTTCGCACTGAAGTCTATTTATCGTCCTTAACATGCGCATATATTATGGATAATCTAGATGAGTATTGTTTGGATTCTATGAGTTTGCTTGCTGGCACCCCTACTGCGTTTTATTTTGTACTTTTAGGTACACAAACTGCTTATAGTAATAGGGTCTTTCACTAATGCCCCAATTTCACTTCTAGGGAGCAAGAGGAGCAACCTTCTTCATCTGTAGAGACATGTTTAAGTCAGATCGAAGTTTGACTTGAAACAATGGAAGCCGAAGCATCCATGATTCGCGACATCTTGCACAGTCGTTACTCCCGACACTAACAATAATTTTAGAAACACATGGGGAGTATTCTTAACCTTTCTCTTTTCTTGTTGTTAGAGTTACTAAACTTTAAATTCATATTAAACATGATTGAGGACAATCATCGGTTAAGCTGGGGGGAGATTTTGATACTTTGTCAGTATGCATGGTTGATTTTCTTTTGCTGCCTATTTTTTCTTTTGCATCTATTCTTTTTTTATATATTTTTATTCGATAATTTTTTTAAATTAAGCCTCTAATTTCATTTCTAATCAATTTGGATAATTGGGTGACTTTTGAATTGAAGTGTTCAAATATCTAGTTTTATCAACATGTGTTTTAAAGTTAATATATGTAATTAGATTTTTTTTCATGAAAATTGACTGTTTGTAATTGCTTGGTAAAAATATGTATTTGCTTGTAAATGAATAAATAAATAATAAATAAATAGGGGGCTCAAGTTATGAGTTAAGATTTTAGAAAAGTGACCGAATTTAGTAACTGGGATGAGGTGCTTGGGTTCTCATCGCATTTCATCTCATGTAAAAAGGTTCAAGTGATGAAATGAAAACTTGAAAACATTTTGCTAATTGAGCTACCATGAAAAGAAAAATAGAAAGGAAAAAAGAATAGTCTGTTTGGAGACCTGTCGAAATGAGTAAGCGGGGTAGGGTGCTTGGGTTGTGATCCTAGTTGGCATAAAAAAGGTTTGACTACATCTCAAATTTACTGCATGATTAATTGAAACTAATATCTTGCAAAATTTGTTTCAATTTAGTGAAATAATTTGATTTACATGTTTAAATTGTATGGACTCGTGTTGGTCAAACTAGGTATTTTGAGCGCTTATTCATTTTCACCTAAATTGTTTGCATTGTTCATGGTTGCGGATAAGAGACTTGATTTCTGATAAGTTACTAAATAATTTCTGACGTAGGAATGTACAAAATGCTTGAAGACAAGCATGACCTAAGTAGGAGGATTTGATAACTTGTTCATTTTGCATATTTTTCGTGCTTAACTCGACTTGTTCTTGAAATAGATCCTACTAATTGGTGAATTTTGTGTTTAAATATTGGTAGGGATGAAATTCGGGTGTTTTGAATCAAAGATAACCAAAATAAATTGAAATATGGATAATAGAACAGGGACCGAATCGTAAATTTTGGACATTTGATGGGCTTGTCAGATTTTGACCTTATTAAAGCCAAAAATAAAAAAGAAATATGATATTAATTTATGGAGTTAGTGGTAGGTGGAACAAACCTAAAATTAGTATATGGTTTATGTATAAATAGATGATGTGGTACACTTAAAAAAACACACATTGATTTGCCTAGCAATTGAACAGAAATCAATTTATTTTTCTTTCTTATTTTGTGTGAAAGTGCGCAGACATTCTGCCAACTTTTGTTCCTATTTCAATTTTTGGCTTAATTGTTTCCCAAGTTCTTCCCCTTTTATCTATCAACATTTTCATTCAAATCCACTTCCATTACCAACCAAATTATGATTAATTTCATGCTTCACTAAATTCAAATTAGCTTTATGTCGGTATTCTTTTCGGTCAGGAATCCTGAGAAACATATTCGCACTTAAATTTAACTCGGTATTCATCATCTTTCTAGAATATTAGGATTAACAAATTCATCTCTTAACGTTAACTCGATTTCAATTCAAAAAGCCTTTTGGGTTGGAGTCATTTTGGCGTACAGTTGGAAAGACGAGTTAGCCGTGCTGTATTCAGATTTTCACAAATAAATTAATGGAGATAGTGATTGGATTTAAACGTCTTGTACGGTTGAGGCCGTTAATCCGAGTTGTGTTGTTCAGAACACAAGGCTACCGAAGTCTTGAATCGCAAACAAGTGTATCATGGTTAGATAATCGGTAAGGGTTGGTTTGTAGGGCATACATGAATCAAATATGAGTGGAAGAATTGGTGATTAGGACGTTCTTAGCCACTATAACCAGCTTATTGTTGGAAAGATAAAACTTATTTTCAAGGATCGATTCAGAGACTATACTCACCGAGTCTAGGTCTAAGGCTTATTATTTCTATTCACAAATTTTTAATTTAATTTATAATTTAATTTAATTTTCAATTTCTTTAATTGTTTAGTTTTTTCTATCTCAATTATGTAATTTCTATAAATTTCCATGTAACAGCCTGTTTTTAGTTGTGTCAGAAACAATACTTTCGGGACCACAATTTTGACGAGTGAATTATTATTTTATTATTTATTTAATGCCTATGGGATTATATTAAGGTCTTGAAAAGATTTAGTTAAGAAATTTTGGAGTGTAGATAGTTAATTAGGTGAAAAGGACTAAATCATAAAAAGTGTAAAATTTGAATTCTATTTGTTAAAAGGGCAAAATTGCTATGGAAAGGAAAGCTATTGGACTAAGATAGTAATTATACCATTTAAAGAGTTAGTGGATAGTTATGGACAAGGTTTTATTGAAAATTTTGATTAGTAATAAGGGTAAAATGGTAAAATAGTAAATAAACATGAAATCAAATAAGCTAAAATCATCATCTCTGATTTTTGTTTTTGCAAAAACGATTTTTTCATGGAAGCTTAGCTAGGGTTTTTTTCAAGATTTATTCTCCCTTGCATGGTATGTATTCAATCTCTGTTTTTAATGATTTTTATGTTTTGAAGTTCCTTTTAGCTTAATCTAACTAGCTTAGGGGTTAATTTGCAAAACTGTTAAAGATTGAAGGACTTACCATGGATGTTTTTGAATGTGTTTTGAAGTTATTTGATAGACTAGTAATCTTGGTTGTTAAATAAACATGTTTTGTTAAATGATTTTTTATGAATTTTGAAATAAGGATTAAATTGTTAAAAGTATAAATCCATGGGTTTTTTGTGAAATGTTGGTAATAATGGGTTGTTTAAAGGTCCCTTGTAACATTGGTTAAATTGGATTTTGGTTAAAATTGTTAAACTTCAAGTTATGAGCTTAAGGACTAAATTGTGAAAAGTTAAAATGTTAGGGGTAATATTGTATTTTTGCATAAATATGAATTATGGATTAAATTGAATTCTAGAAGTACATAATTGAATGAAAGTATTGTTTTAGATCACGAGCGTGTTGACGATCGTGGAAAAGAAAAGATTGTGGAGTAGTTCTTGTACTTTTACGATTACTGCAAACTAGTTCTGTAAGTTCATTTTATGAAAATACATGGTTATATTCAATTCCTTGTTAATGATTTAATCTTTTAGTTCTATTTTGTATTGTTATTTAAATGTTGAATTGTATTTTATATTCAAATGGGGTGTTAATTAGGCTTAGTGCCGGCGTTAATCTGGCTTAGTGCCTAGCAAGCTTTTAGTCGGTGTAGTAAATGTTAACGTCCCTTGGAAATTTGGTAATTGATAGTAAATGAGTTGACTTATTGAACTTAATAAGCTTCTTTGTGCTTACTCGTTTAATTTGATTTTGTAGGACTCTTGGAATCGTAGCATCGATTGGATTAACTTGGAAGCTTACACACTATCATCTATACGTTGGTAGTCATTTTGTGCTTGTTTTAAAGTTGGTTAAAAGTGGCATGTAATAAGAAGAGTCTTGTAGTACTATTATATTTTGGGGTGGAATTAGATGTTATAAATGGTCACTTTTATGTTTGTATGATAGGCTTGATATTTTGGTGTTTATGCTTGTAAATATGATAAGTGATGCATATATAATACTTGAAATAGTTGGAATTTTGATTGTGTTAGTGTTTAGATTAGTTGATGGAAATAGGTTGTAAATGTGTGGTTTTTACAATAATGTTTGATACAATTGTGGTGCCTATGATTGACATATTGGTTAGATAAATTAGGATGTTTGAAATGGCATGTTTAGGTGTTTTTGAATGTTGTTTATATCCCTTGAATGTATGCCCAAGTGGTATGAATGGTTTAGGTATGAATTTGACTTGAAATGACTTGAATTTAGGTTCAAATTATGGATCACACGGGCTGTCAAACGGTCGTGTGACACACACGGCCTGGCAACACGGTCGTGTCTCATTTGAAATTTTCTTAGTGTTTCAAGTCAGTGAGTTACACGGCCTAGCACACGGCCGTGTGTGGAAAATTAGTGAGTTACACGACCGTGTGTGGTAACTCAGTGAGTTATATGGCCTAGCACACGGTCTGCACATGGTCGTGTATGGCAACTCAGGGAGTTACACACCTTGCGATACGGCCGTGTGACCTTACTTAATGAGTTACATGGGCGAGGACGTGGACTGGGACACTATTGTATGTCCCTTTGTTCGAATGTTACACGGCTTGGGCTATCTTACACGACCGTGTGACCCCTATTTTCCAATTTTTCTAACTTTTTCCCAGGCAATCTATTTTGTTTCAAATTAGTCCCGAACTACTTCTAAACTATTTTTAAAGCCTCGAAGGTTTTATTTAGGGACAAAATGCTTATATTTGATTGTATTTTAATGTGATTTACTTAAGTAATATTTAATTATTGTATTGAGATGTATTAAGGTTAAATGTTTTCGAATGGTACGATAATGCTCTGTAACCCTAATCAGGAGACAGAAATGGGTTAGGGGTGTTACATTTAGTGGTATCAGAGCTATGATTTAGTCGATTCTCTGACTGAGTGTAACATGTATAGAGTCTAGAAATACATGCCACCTATTAACCGATAATAGTGTGATGGCTTTTGATTCTTTTTGAAATATTCATATAGATAAGGATGTCATCAGGATCCAATCGAGTAGATTTCGATGAGATAGAAAGTTTTATTCCAGCTACTGATAAAAGTAGTACTTGAAATGAGCCCGATTACAAAGGCCTAGAGATATGGTACTGAATGTTTTTCTCCGCATAATGCACGATATGTATGAGGCATACTTAAAGGTAAATTCAAAAACTCAACAAACTTGCTCCCTCCACCCTCAAAGTTCGAATCAACATAATGTTCCAAGAATTACTATCGGTAAAGTTAAAAAATATGTTGCCGTGGAATTTTGTGGTAACATGGGTGATGATCCAACCAAGGTCGAGTATTGGTTAGAGCACACTTAGTGGGTGTTTGATGAAATGATGTGTTCTCCAAAGGATTGTTTACAATGCATGGGGTCGTTGTTAAAAGAAGAGGCATTTTAGTGGTGGTCCACGTTAACGTTAGTGGTACTGAAGGAAAGAGTCAACTGAGATTTCTTTAAATCTGAGTTTCGTAAGAGGTATATTAGCAAATGATATCTGGAGCGAAAGAAGAAAGAATTTCTTGAACTAAAGCAAGGGAATAAAACTGCGGCCGAGTATGAGAGATAGTTTGTACAACCTAATAAATATGCTCTTGAGGTTGTACCTTCGGAAGAAGACATGTGTGTACATTTTGAAGATGGATTAAATGATGAAATAAAAATGTTAGTTGGAGCCATGGAGATTCATGAGTTTGTGATTTTGTCTGCCGAGCCCAAAAGATGGAAGAAATTTGTGCTAACAAAAGGTAAAATGAGGCGAAAACCCGTAATTTTGGAAAACTCATTGGATTTAAAGCTTTCTCTGGTTCTCTACAAAAGAAGCTGAGGGAATCTAATGATAGATGCTCAAAACCATCAGAGTTTCAAGGAAAAGGTCAGTCGAAACAGAGTAGCAAGAAAGCTCTAACTCCTTCAATTGCTAGTATGGGTAATGTGCAAAATACCAATAGGACAAAGTGCAAACAATGTGGTTGAAATCATTTTAGAGTAAGCAGGGTTAATGACGGGACATGCTTTATATATGGATCTCTTGATCACTTTAAAAGTGATTGCCCAGATCGAAATGAGCCTATTAAAGATCAAAATACAAAATCTATGACTACTCCTACACGGGGTCGACAACCTGGAAATAGCATTTCGGCTTGAGTTAGTCAGAGTGGAGCTAAAGACAAGTTGAATAGACCTGAAGCTAGAGCTCCTAACGAAACATATACT
This sequence comes from Gossypium hirsutum, assembly GCF_007990345.1. Classification (NCBI taxonomy): domain Eukaryota; kingdom Viridiplantae; phylum Streptophyta; class Magnoliopsida; order Malvales; family Malvaceae; genus Gossypium; species Gossypium hirsutum. The sequence continues at coordinate 9,220,278 of NC_053448.1, forward strand.
ATCAGTGCATGAGAAGAGGCCTCGGCTCCTGAGGTCATTGCTAGTACCTTTTCTCTTTTTAATGTTAGTGTATATGCATTCTAAGGTGAACACCCTCATATATATACACTATGTTAGTGACAGAAAAGAATTTACCTGTTGATTCCATTGATTTACCGTCAAAGTCATGAACCCTTTAGGCACAGTGTTACAGTTGACTTAGTATGCAAGAAATGTCCACTGAAAATTCAAGGTTACAACTTTCTTCCTAATTTAAGGCTTTTGCATTTTAATGAGTTTGACGTCATTTTGGGAATGGACTGGTTGAATCTACATGATGCTGTGATGGTTGATTTTCTTTGGGAATGGACTGGTTTGACGTCATTTGTCAGTATGCATGGTTGACTTTCTTTTGCTGTATGTTTTTTCTTTTCATTCTTATATTGGTTTATTCTTTAATTTTTTTTGACATTAAACCTCTAATTTCATTGATAATCAATTTGGAAAATTGGGTGAATTTTGAATTAAAGTGTTCAAATATCTAGTTTAATCAACATGTGTTTTAAAGTTGATATATGTAATTAGATTTTTCTCATAAAAATTGAATGTTTATAATTATTTGGTAAAAATATTGTATTTACTTGTAAATAATAAATAATAAATAAGTAAATAAAAAGGGTGCTCGATTTGTGAGTGATGATTTTGGAAAAGTGACCGAATTTAGTAACTGGGATGAGATGTTTGGGTTGTCATCTCATCTTGCGTAAAAACGTTCAAGTGACGAACTGAAAACTTATTCATTTTTTAAGCACTTATTTATCAAACTATGTATTTTGAGCACTTATTCATTTTTTTCCTAAATTGTTTACGTTATTCATGGTTGCAGAAAATAGGCTTGATTTTTTATAAGTTACTGAATGATTTCCAATGTAGGAACGTGCAATATGCTTGAGGACAAGCATGAGTTAACTAGAGGGATTTGATAGCTTGTTTAGTTTGCATATTTTTCGTGCTTAACTCGACTTGTTCTTGAATTAGTTCTTGCTAATTGGTGAATTTTGTGTTTAAATATTGACAGGGGTGAAATTTAGGAGTTTAAATCAAAGAAAAGCAAAGAAGGGCTCAAATTGAATCATGGGAAATAGAATAGGGACCGAATCGTAAATTTTGGACATGTGAGGGGATGGTTAGATTTTGACCTTATAAAGCCAAAATTAGAATTGAAATATGATATTAATTTATGTAGTTAGTGGCAAGTGGAACAAGCCTAAAATTAGAATATAGTTTATGTATAAATAGGTGGTGTGGTACACTTGAAAAAAACACCTTGATTTTCCTGGCAATTGAATAGAAATCAATTTATTTTTCTTTCTTATTTTGCGTGAAAGTGTGCAAGCATTCTTCTAACATTTGTTCCCATTTTAATTTTTGGCTTAATTGTTTCCCAAGTCCTTCCCCTTTCATCTATCAACATTTCAATTCAAATCCATTTCTATAACCAACCAAAGTATGATTAATTTCATGCTTCACTAAATTCAAATTAGCTTTAGGCCATATTCTTTTCAATAAAGAATCATAGAAACATATCTGCACTAAAAATCCTTCAAATAGATATTCACCATCTCTTTTAAATATCAGGATTGACAAATTCATCCCTTAAAGTTAACTCGATTTCAGTTCAAAAAGCATGTTGGGTTGGATTCGTTTTCGTGTACAGTTGGAAAGACGAGTTGGCTCTGCAGTATTAAGATGTTAGTGAACAAATTAAGGGAGATAGTGATCAAATATAAATGTCTCGCACGGTTGAGGCTGTTAATCCGAGTTGGGTTCTTTAAAACATAAAGTTACTGAAGTCTTGAATTGCGAACATGTGTATCGTGGTTAGATAATCGATAAGGGTTGGTTTGCAGGGTATAGCGGAATCAACTATGAGAGGAAGAATTGGTAATTAAGACATTCTTAGCCGCTATAATCAGCTTATTCTTTGGAGGAGAAATCTCATTTGTGAGGATCGATTCAGAGACCAGACTCACCGATTTTAAGGCTAAGGCTTATTGTTTCTGTTCACAAAATTCAAATTTAATTTATAATTTTATTTTATTTTTAATTTCATTATTTGCTTATTTCTACTATCACAATTATTTAATTTCTAGAAATTTTCAACTCTCATAATTTTTTATTTTATTTTTCAGCATGTCCATTTAGAGTTGTGGGCACGAATATTGCCACGATTATCGGCTCGACCGAAATTCTGCTCACAAGAAAAACACGAAAGTTGTTCATAATATTCAATCCCTATGGACTCAATCCTACTACTCTTTACTATTGTTTAGAGTTATTTTAATTGTAGGAATTATTTTTGGTGGTTTCGACACCTATCATAGATGTCCATTAGAATAAGAAGTTTGATATGTATCATGATAAGAAGTTTGATATACATTATGACTCTAATGTTTATTAGAAGTAGATTTTTATATTATTTATATGAAGATCGCAATGATGATTCAAAGCATATTAAGAATTTAGGGGCGAAGGGAGGGGGAGGCAGGACCCTAACTCCCTTAAAAATTGGTAAAATTATGTTTAAACCTTCTAAATTTTATAAACATAAAGTTAATGTATGATAAAATTATAATTTGACTCCAAAAGTAATAATTTTCAATTTTCCTTTTTTAAAAACTATAAAACTACGAGGAAATATAAAGATGAAATTGTATTTTAACTCTCATAAAAATATATAACATAATCTTGTTATGGTACTCACTATTATCGACCCGCTACTTGATTGGGTCCTGACCTGTGCTCTACACTATTTACACTTTGGGTTAGTATGTAAGGTGTTTGCACCCTTCTGTGAGACCGAATGATGTGGTTTTGCACCATCATATAGGTAAACCTACATCGTATAACATGTGTTAACACTAGAGTAGGGTACGTGCCGATATGCTTGCGAACCTACCTACGATATCAAACCCCTGAACAATAACAATATCATATAAATACATATTTTAACCCATCTGAAGGGGACACGCACTAAAAATACTCAACAATTTGGTCTGGTAAGCATAGACAAACATCGATCTTCAAACTTTCATTGCTAAAAAACCAAAATAACTCACCCCAACGAGAATTTTCCCATTAATTTTCCATTAGGCCAGACATGAGGTTCTGGTACTAGCAATCAACCTAGTGAAGTAGACCTTTTTGCTAGTTGGTTTGCTAACTAACTAGAGAATTTGGGTAACTCAAACCATGTAGGTGCTTCCAGCTCTTTCGATCTCAATGCTTCCTTTGGTTAGGAACTGTCATTTCCCTCTGATCAAGGAGTATCGCCACAAAAATTATTCGGTTTGCAAGAGCAACTGATGTTGATGAAGGAACAGATGCCTTAACAAAGTGCTAGGTTCGAACAGTAGCAAATGTTTCAACAAGAATTGCTATGGTAAAATGAAAAATTGAGGAGGAAGTGGCAGCTTGATAACTCTGATATTTAGGATCGTGTCACGCTTACCTAGGAGGAGGATGTAGAGGCACATGCAAAGGGATGTTTTGTGTAGAGATGCGCAAGCATTTTATCTTGATGTGCAAGATATGGACTAGTTGTTTTGTTCTAACAACATATTGTCTCCTGAAATAACAACTATGAGCCTATTAATTGAGTTTAAAGTTCCAAAAGAAATGCTAGAAGGAAGAAAGGGTCCTCGAGCACATCTCATACTATATAATGATTATATGAATGTGCTAGGGGCTTCTGATGCAACAAATTGCAAAGCTTTCTTGACAACTCTTAAAGGAACTACAAAAGATTGATACTTATTTTACCACAAATTTTCATTCAAAGCTTCTCGCAGTTGGGCCAAATGTCCTTAGGAAGATTTGAATCTCATAGAACAATAATGAGTACTCCGATGGTTTTGATGTCAATGAAAAAAAGGGATGGAGAATCTTTACAAGATTATGCCAAGTGGTTTCATATAGCTACGTTAAATACAAAAAATTTGGAGTACTAGTGGGGCATTGATGCCTTCGTCATAGGAGTTAAAATGAGGACGTGCAATAATCCTTTACTCATAATAGAGCATAAAGTTTGGTAGATTTGTATGAGAGGGCTCATAAGTTCTCTAAAGTAGAGGAAATTAAAAGGGCAACTCGCAATACTTTCTAGAAGGACGAGAGACAATTTAGAGGCTGATAGAAAGTTCATGGTCATCAGGATCCTCATTCTCAAAGTTTATGCGTACAAGGTGTGGGACAATAGAGGAACTACTCATTTAATGAGAGACCTCAGGAAGAGCATACAAGAAGGAACGTTCCTCATGGCAAGTTTGAAACTTATACTCCCTTAAATACTACACGTGCCTACATTCTTAGCGAGGTTAAAAGCTTAGGCATTTTGTCAAGCCCTTCACCTATACAGCGTACTCAATTAAGGACCAACTCAAAGGACAGATGTAATTTTCACAATGACGGAGGATATAAAACTGATGAATGTTTTTCTTTGAAAGATGTTATTGAAGAGGCAGTCACAAAAAGGTGAGTTAAAAGATTTTGTGGCTCAGAATGCTACATCGTCAGATTAGAGCTCGTGGCGTATAGATAATAGAAAATATAAGGTTAGAGGGACAATATATGTGATAATTGATACAGATGAATAGTGGGCGAACTCTAACACGAAAAAAATGCTCATATTAGAAGTTAGAGTTTAATGATGAGGATGAAGATTCAGTATGTGATGAAAAAGGAAACGATCCAATGATTGTGGTAGAAACTATAGCAGGATTTAAAGTGGTAGCACTGTGGAAGTGTTGACTTGGGATGCATACCTGAAGATAGGGCTAAAAGAGCAAGATTTGAGGAGGACGAGCCTTTTGTATGGTTTTGCAAACCATTTAGTTGAGGTAAAGAGATGCATTACTCTCCTTGTTGCCTAGGGGGATGGCGAGCATAACACCACGGAATATGTTCAATTTTTTGTGGTAGACCATCTAATGGCTTATAATGTCATTTTTGGATGTCCCATTATGAGAATGACTAAGATGGTGATTGCAACCAGGATATTGATAAGTTTTATGAAGTCTTACCAACGAACAATTAGACAATGTCATATGTTGTTAGTCAAGCAAACACGTGAATAGATACCATAGGGTTAGAGTTCACAACAGACAAAAGTGGCTAGTCAAGTTTTTAGATTTGGATAGTTTGGATGTTAGAAGTTAGGAGAAATTTCGTAAACCAAAAGAAATAGAGGTCACAGAAACTTTGCAGTTGTTTTATGATAACATAGACAAATTAGTAAGGATTTCATCAACATTGACAGAGAGGAAAAAGATGACTTGGTTCAGTGTTTGAGAGAGAATGCAGACATTTTTGCATGATCAATTGTAGACATGCCTAGTCTAGATCCTGAAATGATTATTTATCGGCTAAATGTGTCTTTTGAGATCAAGCTAGTTAAACAGAAAGAATAAGGTTTGCTTTATAGGTCATGGGGACCATTAGGCAAGAGGTTGAAAAGCTATTTTCATGGGATTCATCAGGGAGGTGGTGTAGCTTAATTGAGTTTTGAATGTTGTGATGGTGAAGAAAGCCAATGGAAAGTGGAGAATGTGCATTGATTTCACCAGTCTTAACAAAGCTTGTCTAAAGGATAATTTTCCTTTACCCTCGATTGATAGGCTGGTGGATGAATCCTTTGGCCATAAATTCATGAGTTGTATGGATGCATTCTCGAGTTATAATAAAATTTCCATGGCTTTAGAAGATCAGGATAAAACAACCTTTGTCATAGAGGAAGGCTTATTTTGCTATCGAGTTATGCCTTTTGGGTTGAAGAACATAATACAACCTACTAGAGATTGCTTAATAAGATTTTTAGAGAACAAATTGGTGTGAGAGTAAGCAAATTCTTAGGCTTTGTGGTTTTAGAAATGGGCATAAAGGAAAACTCAGAGAAGATTTAGGTCATTCTAAATATACCTTCCCCGAAGACTATTAAAGACATTCAACGCTTAACGGGAAGAGTGGTCGTGCTCAACAGGCTCATCTCTAACATGATAGATAAGTGCTTACCCTTCTTTAAAGCCTAAATAAATTCTTTTAGTTAGGCAGAAAAATTTCAAGTTGCTTTTGAGAAGCTCAAGTTATATATTATGTCCCTACCACTTCTGATGTCACCTCAAGTGAGGGAAACTCTTTGCTTTTATCTGGCGACCTCAAAAGAAATGGTAGTAGCAATTTTGATCAGAATAGATTGGGTTCACCAATTTCCAGCATATTATGTTAGCAAGGTGTTACAAAATGACAAAAAAATATATATTCAAAGACAGAATAGCTTATTTTCCGTTTACTAGTGGCAGCTTGCAAGTTGCAACCTTACTTCCAGGCTCATCCCATGATTGTAATGACGAATCAGCCTATCAAGGATATTCTATCTAAAGTGAATACTCGGGTATAATGACCAAATGGGGAATTGAATTGGCAGAATTTTCAATAGAATATTCTCCAAGAATAATGGTCAAGGCTCAGATTTTAGCTGATTTCATGGTGGAATGCTCTTTCGATAAATCATCCGACCTTATAGGTAACTTTTAATTTCAAACACTATTACCCACATAAATGATAAGATAACATGTCACACAAATTATTGGAATTTTACTTGACAAATACATATTTTGTATTACGATATTTTATTACAAGTATACATTTGGTTTTAATTTTTTTTTCTATTGATTACACAAGATACAATAGTTAGCTCATCCAAAGGCAAGCGAGTTCAGTTTCAAAGCCAAAGTATTGGACAGTTTATGTTAATGGCTCGATAGCGAGGACATGGTCAGGAGCGAGTGTTCTTCTTGTTAGTCGAAGCCAAAGGGAATGGTAGTATGATCTATATTTTGGCTTCCAGGCATCTAACAAAGCTGCAAAGTACGAGGTACTAGGGGAGAAGGAATTGATCATACATACTAGTTCTTAACTCGTAGAAAAGTAGATGAATGAGAAGTATGAAGTAAAAGAGCTAAGCTAAAAGAAGTACCATGTCATAGCAACCCAACTACTCGTTCAATTTGATAAGGCATAAGTTAGACAACTATTTAGGATGGAGAACACCAAAGTTGATGTTCTATCATAGTTACCGTCCTCTATTACTATTGAACAGAGAGGAAAAATCCTATTAGAGCATAGAGCTAGCCCAAGCTATAACACTCATCAAGTGCTCAATCAAAACCAAGAATAATCATGGATGGCATCCATTGTACAAGCACTACAAGGGGAAACTCACCACTTAAGCAAAAATAAGCTGGCCAAAATTCAACATAAAGCTAAAAGGTATGATGCTATAATTTACATTTAATATATCATTATATCTACAGGTTATTCAGTTCTCATTCAATTAAAACTATTTAATCTATTACCTTTAGATATATCTTGTTAAAGGGTATGCTTTATAAAAGAGGCTACTCTCAACCTCTTTTGAGATGTCTTGTTCCTTCAGAAGCTAAGTTTGTTAGAACAAAAGGTTTTTAGGCAAGGATATTATTGTACAATTGTACAGAAGGATGCGCACCATATGGTTCGTACTTGTGATTCCTGTAAAAATAAATGTTCAAGTACAGCGACCGCCTGCTGAACCTCTACAGATAATGTTTGGCTATTGGCTATTTGCAACTTGGGGAATTGACATCTTGGGTCCATTTTCCATAGCCATAGCTCAGAAGAAATTCATAGTTGTAAACGTGGATTACTTCACTAATGGATAGCAGTTGAAGCTTTGGCTATAATTGTAGAGAGGCAAATGAAGTCTTTTATTTGAAAATCCATTTTTTGTATATTCAACATTCTACGATTGATTATAAAAGGCAATGGAACCCAATTTCAAGAAAAATTTAAGAACTTCTGCAAGGACCTACAAATTGCTCTCGCTTAAAGTTTTATAAAAGTTCCCCAAACAAATAGTCAAGTAGAGGCAATAAATAAGAATATTCTAGCGGCCCTGAAGAAAAAAAGTTGATCAGGCCAAATTACCTGGTTAGAAGAGCTACCAAAAATTATATGTGCCCTGCGAACTTCACCTCATACAAGAACTGGAGAGATAACATTCTCAATCGAATATGGGGCAGAGCCAGTAATCCTGCTGAAATAGGCCTTTAATCTTACAGAAGAACTCATTTTCATGAAAGCATCAATCAGAGGGCCATTCGACTCAACTTGGATCTCATTGATGAAGTTAGGGAGACAGCTGAAATTAAAAATGCTGCACGAGCCTAAAAAGTTTATCGATACTATAATTTCAAAGTGAAGAACAAGTAGTTTCAAGTGGGTGATCTTGTTTTCAGAAATACTAAAGCAAGTTTTCCAGTGTCACAACAAGAAAAAAATGACCTTAAACTGGGAGGGATCCTACAAATTTGTAGAAAAGATAGACTATAGAGCTTACAGAATAGAAAAAATCGATGGTCCTATTCTACTTTACACATGGAATGCACACCATTCAAAAAATATTATGTATGAATGATCTATCCTTTTTTTTCAATAAAGATACACTATTTCTAAATATCAGTTACTTTAATATCATGAACAACTTTATTTGAGTTAACTGATTTAAGATCGCTACTCCACTTAGTTTGCTTATTTAAGATCACAGTTGATATCATTAAAGTTCGTTGATTTAAGATCGCAACCTAAGTTCATTTGATTTAAGATCATGAACAATCTTATTTGAGTTAGTTTATTTAAGATCGCTAATCCAAACAACTCGTTGATTTAATATTGCAATTGATATCATTAAGGTTTGTTGATTTAAAATCACAACCTAAGTTCATTTCATTTAAGATCATGAACAATCTTATTTAAGTTAACTAATTTAATATCGCTACTCTAGGCAACTCGTTGATTTAAGACCGCAGCTGATATCATTAAGTTTTGTTGATTTAAGATTGCAATCTAAGTTCATTCGATTTAAGATCATGAACAATCTTATTTGAGTTAGCTGATTTAAGATCGCTACTCCAGACAGCTCGTTGATTTAAGATCGTAGCTAATATCATTAATGTTCACTGATTTAAGATCACAACATAAGTTTATTCGATTTAATATCATGAACTAGCTTTTCTATGTTAACTAATTTCCTAATCTTTACTTGTTAACTCATTTGTGGTGACAACTTGATTATGTAGTTTGCTTAAATAAATTTACAATCTAATATCGCACTATTTCAATACACAATAAACATAGGTTTTTCATTTCATATTCATAAGAAACAAGTACAATAAAAATAAGGAAATTATGAATTGACATTGTTATCTTGGGGGTCAGCGAGCTCTTCATTCTCTCTTTCGTCTTCTCTTTCATTTTCATCTATTTCACCTTTAATAGTGGGAGCCACATTAGTCTCAGTAGGATTTTCAGCGAAAGTAAAGTTTGCTAGAATTCTTCCATTCTTCTATAAATTCCTCCCAAGCTGCTCCAAAAGGAAAGTGAACATGAAAATCAAATTGAACCCCAGTAAGGTGACTAAAAGCATCAAAGTTTACCCTACGAGCATTGAAAGGACCGCCAACTAATCAAAGTTTACCCTGCAAGCATTGAAAGGACCGCCAACTACTTGAGTATGCAACAAGAAGTTAAACTTTAAATCTGGAAAGTAGTCTTAAAAACTTTTCATGGTATCGCTTTTATACTTTTCTAGAGCCTCTTCATGACTCTTCACCAGTTTAGTTGTAGAAAGCTTTTGTTGCTCGTCCATTCTTTTCATGGTCGCTTTCAAAACATTCTTATCAGGCCGCTCACCTATGATCTCTCCATGTAATTTTTCAATATCTTTATTAATAAGGGTAAGACCCTCTTGTAGCCTCTTATTCTGCTCCACTAATTTCTTATTTTCTTCATCCAAGCTATTACGTAATTCGTGACCCCTTTCTAGTCCTCCGTGGTAGACTGATAAGCATTTTCAATTTCTTTCTTTTTCATTTATGCTTCACCAATACCCTTAGCGATCCCCACACTAACCATGCTAGCTTCAGCTAAGGTTACTTTGAGTAAAAGTATAAGCTCCTGTAATAAAGGTTTCTTTATACAATTGGATGATCCAGACAGACAGATATGCTCTTTCACTTCTTTGGGAATAAAAAATTTCCACTGTTTGCTTATCTTATTAAGATTGTAAGGAAAATTTTGCATGCTGAGATGTTCGCACCACGAAAATAATGTTTCTATCTCACCACTAGAAGTAGTGAACTTCATAAAACCACCAAGAGGGCCATAATCAACAATCACCCAAATCTATCTTCTGTTGGTGGTTTAATGGTGGTTGAAGATCAACAGAAAAGTTTAGGGGAGAAAGAATTGTAGCAAGGACTATAACAATAAAGGCCACATCGCCAGATGTTTCAACACGATCTTTTCCTTTCTTTCAACGAAGCTCCCTCGCTGCATTACCCTTATATTCACTACTCAGAATAATGTTAGTAGTTCTCAAAGTAGTCTTCTGTCATTTTCTACCACTCACACACCCTTCCCTAGAAGCAGTACCAGAAGACCACCTTGCACATTCTACATAAAGGATCACACATCTATGTACTTGTCAATCTCTCTGGATAAATTGGTGGATTCTTTTGAACTCTCTTCAACATCACGAACTGTGCCTGTATCATCAACAAGTGTATTTTCAACACTAGCAGTTAGCATAAAGGGGTACCCATCACTTTTTGGATCCTCTGAAAGTTTTAAGGACCACGGACGAGGCTTTAGTTTACGAAAACTATAAAAATAATTCTTAGGTTCCTTTTTCTTCCCTAAGAGTATAAGTCTCAAATCATTAGTGGCTCCATATGGCCACGCAAACTGCATAGGCAGTAGCCTCATGATGTTCGCACCATTACCATCATCAATAGGCTGCCATCCATTAGGGCTCAGATTTAAGAGGCAGTGTTGAAATACATTCTTAACAGTTAACACCTCCTTCAAATCTAGTACGCGACCATTGCAAAGTCTATAATACTAACCCTACCCAATTTTAGACATAATCTCTCATTTTTTCAAGCACATACTCTTGCTAGGTATCGATCATTTAGTTAGAAAATCAAAACCACCTTTAAGCTTATAATCAAATCGTATGTACTTGCTGCAGTTTAGGCAAAGGTTTGAAGACCAATTTAAGATGATTGATTCTACATCTTCGCAAAAAGAGAAATAAAATAAACCCACAGAAGGACTATTTCCTCATGATTTTTATAAACAATATAAAAATGATATAAAGATAGAACATGAAGAATGAACCGAGGTATAGAGTTTAAGAAAATGCCTAATTTTTATTAAGAATGAAATGAATCCACAAGTTTGATTGGTTCCACAAATCAGCCCTCTTGAGATAGAACAAAGAACAACTGAAAATAAATCTAAAACCTAAGAAGAAAGAAAAACTAAACTGAATTGAAGAGTAGAAAACTAGACTAAGAAATTGGTCCCCTTAACATGTGACAAATGAGTCTATTTATAGATTTCAGGTGGTCGTCGTCCTAAACCCTAGGTTAGTTGACATTCTTGCTCTTTAAGTTTGATTGTGTAGACCAAAACGCCCATTGACTCTTGTTTAATTCTCGTCTAGAGTTGATGTTGCGACACACATGGACCTGTGTCATGACATCTTGGGATATCTTCAAAGGTATGTCACAAAACCCTTGGGCTGTGTCACGACATCGAAGGTAGTCTCATGATTTCTCCATTCTACTCCCTATGTTGTGACATTCATTATTTCATGTTGCGACATAGTGACCAATGTCAATTTAGTACACCTTTTAGTGGTCTTCTGCACACTTATAAAGTTCATTAGCTCACTCTTAGGATTCATTTGGCCCCTAAGGTCAATAAAAGACTCAATTTGCACATTTTATTGAATTTACCGAAACTTACTAAAACATACTTAAATCCTAATGATAATGCTTAATTTCAAGCTCCTAAAGTGCGAAAACTAGTGTAATCTACTACACCGAATTATGATAGATCTAGCATCGCTCAATTGGTTTAATCCTTCAGTGATTAAGAAGTCATAAGAGAAGTTGGATATTTAAATCCCCCAAGCATCCAAAACGTGACTCATTTCCTCCTCATTGGTGGTGCAAACATAAGTCTTTGCCTCCTCCAAAGTACTCACTTCACGGCATCGTGAAAAGATGTCCTGAATAACATGGTTGCTTCCTCTTGTCCTAACCATTGTGTTCTAATAAACCTAGAAAAAATTCATAAGAACAATGGAAATTTTAAGGAAATTACCTTTGAAGTTGCTCTTCTCAACAATGGCTTCTTCTCTAAAATCTCGGATTTAAACAATTTATTTTTTAGTGCTTAGGCAACCTCTTTTTAAAAGGGTTTTTGCATTTTATCGATTCATGTATCCAAGAATAAGGGCACAATCAGTTGTATACAACTGTAACACTCCTTAACACGTGGTGAAGTGTACGTTACAAGTTAAAACACAAGGCGTATCTAATAAACTTCTCCTTATGTGAACTACCATCTCATAAAATTAAGTTCTAAAGAGTCTCTTTATAACTCTCCTTCGAACCAGGTGGGGACAAATTGTTATGATATTCACTATTATCAACTCGCTACCCGATTGGGTCTTGACCTGTACTCTACACGGTTTGCACTTTGGGTTCCATGTAAGGTGCTCGCACTCTTCTATGAGACCGCATTATGTGGGTTCGCACCATCATATAGGCGAACCTACATCGTATAAACCCTAGAGTAAGGTATATGTCGATGTGCATGGGAATCTACCTACGATATCACATCCATGAACACAGTTTAACTCATTTGAATGGAAAACACCCTAAAAAAATACTCAACAAATCTCAGCTATCAACAAATTTTTTTTACTTTACCCGTAAGAATTCTTTATATAATCTAGTTTATTTGATTTTGATATTTGATTTATTCAATTATCAAATCAATTAGTTTAGGTGTCTCGTTGACTTTTTAAGAAACTAGAACTCAGTTTATACCTTGTGAGTCTTGATAGTTATAAAATACAATATTACAAATTTTCCCCCTAGCAACTCATGGAAAATACAATACAATACACCAATAAATTATAGGACTAATTTACGTACATATGTAATATAATATTCCTAGGCTACCTAGACTTTTACCGGAGAATAATTATGCCAATAGAAGCTTCCCTTTGAAAATTTGTCAAACTCAATGACCATCAATTTGATTATATATGATGCTTAAAATCAATTCATCTTCAAATTCTCCGGCATCTCTCTCTTTCCGAAAATGATGCCTCCCCCTTGGTTCATCTCGATCTTAACCATGATCCTGAGTCTTGCCCCGAAATCTATGTCAGCCAATGATGAGAATGCTTCAAGCTGTAGTGCACGAATCCATTGTGGAGACATTCAGGACATTGGTTATCCTTTCTGGGGATTGGATCGACCAGAAAGTTGTGGCTACCCTGGTTTTAGGCTGAACTGCAATGACGGTAACCCAGAGATCACAATCATGTCAGCCACATATCGAGTCCTCCATATAAATACATCTTCACAACTCCTCCAAGTAGGTAGGATGGATTACACCGAAAGTATATGTCCCACGTATCTCCTCAACTCCAGTTTTAATTCAACCCCCTTTGCATACAACAGGGAGAGTACCCTGGATATATGGCTGTTTTACGGTTGTCAGCCTCTGACAGATGTACAAAATAACTCTACATCGACTCAGGGGATTTCTAGTCAATTTGAGTGCACAATAAACGAAACAAATATCATAGGTTATTATTTGACGAGAAATGTCAGTGAAACGTCCTTTGACACCGTCATACGCAATACCTTGGGATCTTGCAATTACAGTGTGAGTATCCCAGTAATGAGTTCAGAGGTTCCATCATTGGAGGAGATTGGAAATTCAGATATTTTAGAAGAAGCGCTTAGCCTTGGTTTTGAGCTGCGTTGGTCTGCAAACGATTCCATGTGTAAGTCATGCGAAGACTCTGGTGGGCAGTGTGGGCACGATCTCATCACAACCGAATTTACATGTTACTGTTCAGATGGATCTTATCCCCGCGATTGTCGTCTAACGCCGCAAGGTACGTACACCTCCCTTGTTAACTCTTAAAATCATTCATTGGATTTTAGTCTGCATCAATTTAATCAAATTCAATTGATTTAAACCGGCTGAGTTAATCGGTTTTCTAAGTTTTTAAAAAATATTTTTGCTTCTGGTTTATTTTAATTTTATGTTGCTCCATAAGTAGATTTTGCCGTATAGGATACCGAAACTCGCCCATCTTTTGCAGTGACTTCTCCCAAACGCAAAATAAAATAAAATCAAGGTTTTACTATCATTGACAAACTCCCATTAATTTTTCTAAGTATTTGACAAAGCTGTTGAATTACTTTCAGTCCCACAAGTTCCATCCATCAACCATCAACATTCCAGTTCTATCCTCATCCAAATCCCAATGTCAAAATCCTCCGGCTGGCATTACTTTGGAAGTTTTCATACAGAAACAATTTTCCTTTCACCCACATTAAAAAATAAAGTAAAATTTTAAAAAATCTATAAAACATTCAGAGCTTGCTGTTAATTAAAGGGTTAAAGATGAAAATTATATATGATTTTTTTTTTAATATACAATTTGATGTATGAGTTTTAATATAATGCAATTATACAAATGAAATTTTAAATGCAGTCTAAATATAAACATTAAAATTTAATTTTAATTTAATTGTATACATTTAAAGAAATAAATAATCAATTTTATTGATATATTGAATAAATATAATTATTGATGCATACAATTTATTAATGCAAAATAATATTATATTAAAAATTTATAAAAAAATAAATCAAATCCATATTTAATATATAAAATTATACAAAATAAAAATTTCTTTTATACCATGCACCAGTTTCCTTTTCTAGATTACTCGTCATTATTGTATCATTCTATCATATGAAAATCTCTATTGGTTTCACCTTTACTTCAAACCTTATCATGTCTCACTACGCTCTTTCACATTCATCATTTAATAAATATATACAAGTATTAGTTAAGAATGATTAATTATCATTTTAAAAATAAATTTAATATTTTCCTTTCATTAATTATATAATTTTCTTTTATAAATTTCTCAATCAGCATATCATATTTGACTTTTGTTCATTTTAAAATGATTCTCAAATCATTTAAAAAAAGCATGCTAAAGTGGATTCAAATTATTTAATTGCTCACTAGCAAAAATATAGATTAAATTAAAATTAATTAATTATAAATAAATATCTACCATGTTCTATCTTTTTTCATTTATTTCCAATTTCCCGTTTATTTATTTTTATATTTTGGATGAAACCATTTCTAAATTTATAGTTTCACTACGCTTTGGTGCAGTAGAATAGGAAGACGAAGTTGACTCTTCTACATTCAAAACGAATAACATAATTGCTTAAATAGTACTGTATTAGCACATGATCGCGTGGGTGGGAAAATATATTTATAAACAATTTAGGTATAAAAAAAGGTTTATTATTCAACTCATAAAATTGACGTTTTAAGAATTTTAATGTTTTTTATGTTTAAGTTCAGTCATTTGTAAATTTATTTTAGGTTTAATTTTTTTTATAAATTTTATATAAAAACATAAAAAAGCAAAAATACCCTCGTAATAATTTGAATATTTTTTAAATGATTATTATTTCATTTGATACTTAAGTTTAATTATAATGTTCAATTTGATACCTAAACCGATATTATGTGATCCAATAAATGTATGACATAAATGCACATAAATATTAAATTGGGATAAAAAAACTTAAATGCTAAATTAAATATTATAATCAAACTCAAAATTCAAATTAAATGGATACTAAATAATATACCAATTCGTTTTCAAGTAAAAGAGTTTTATGATAATTTTCTACCTAAATAGGTATTTGATCACACCAACTCATACTTTTTAAATTAATAAAATATAAAAACCTAAATTTCATAGCTGATGTGGACATGTAATTTTTAATCAATTTTGTGTTGGGTACCGTTGTTTGACCGCTAGAGTCGCATGTTCATCGTTTCTCATTTGTTTACTCTCATGTTTTCCGTGTTTTACGTTTCCAAGATGTTCAATTTTGATTTTCATATCACCATCTTTAAAGTTATTCATCTATTTTTAATAAAAATACAAGTTGGTTTCACATACCATATTACACTCTTCTATTTTTTTTTTAATCTTATGTTACGTTTCTTCCACTGAACTTTTGAAAAATGATTTCTGGAAAAACTAATAATTTTCAGAGTTTAGATGAATTCGTGTAAAATATTTTTTATTATTTGATAAATTTCTTAAAAATATTTCATAAAAATTTTCAATGAAACAAATATACATTTAAGATTATAATAAGTAGTGAATTGATTACAAAGTGATGTTAAGATGAAATTATAATAAATAATGAATCGTCATGATATTAAAGCTTAAATTGTAAACTTTGTGAAATTTATAATTGAAACAAGAGAAGTGATATGCATGAAAATTTGTCATGTGAAATGAGATATTATAATGAATTATTTGATTAAAGTACTTATATGGTGAAAAATAAATTACATAGTAATAGGGGCTAAATTAAAAAAATGTACAAAAGCTTATGTGTCAAACAATTTAATATATGAATAAGGAAATTATGGTAAAAGTTTAATTAATGTGCTATGAGATGATGAAATATGCATAAAGTATTATAAAAGTGAAATTGTAGGAAAATATGGAATTTTTATGATAACAAGGACTAAATTGTTAAACTTGAGAAAATATGTGGATCAAATAATAGAAGTGAAATACATGGAAATTTGATATGTGAAACAAGATATTGAGATAAATTATATGATTAAAATGTAACACGAAAGAAAATTATTTAATATGATTAATTAGTGAATACTAAACTTTTATGACAAAAAGGGACTGAATTGAAAAGTTAGGAAATTTTATAAGAAAATATTTGATAAGTGAAGAATGTAGTAAAGAATGTAACATTTCAATGCTTTAACCCCATATTTGGATCGAGTATGGGGGTGTTACAGTGAACAGAGCTTTATCATTTTAGAAAATGTCTTACGAAAAAGAATTTGATAAGACATTTTACAGAAATAATGGAGTAATTTTGAGTTGACTGAAAAACTTTTTATATTGACCATCCTATCTTACATGAAACAAACATAAAAAAAAATTAAAAATATTATCCATAAAAACTTTTACGTTTAAACAAATGAATCCTTCACCGTTGTTTGAAAACAAACATGACAATACAAAGGATGTTTCTTTTTTTCCTATATAAATACTATTACCATTGGGGATTAATCGATTTCCTTCTCGGTTATAATGGTTAATTTATTTTTACAAATAATAAAAATATATTAGATTGTGATACTTTGATGAAAATTTTATATAATATATTTAAATTTTTAATATAATATTAAAATATGATTTTTGTTGAAATAATAAACTTAAGGATTTAATTTTTTTAATCACATTATATGTTGTAACTTTTATATAAGATTATAAGATTATTATAAAAATAATGGACTTTTAATAACTTTATAATTAAATTAAAAATAATTGACATTAATTCAATTAAAATTTTAAATATAATATATATAGATATATAGATATAAATTAAGTAAATTGATTAAAAATTCACAATTGAATGATGGACTTAACCAAATTCTAATATATATAAGAATAAATTGATAATATTTTTTAATTAAAATCTAACAAACTTCCATCTGTTATTGTTTTCAAAATTTTTTGCTTCTAAAGCTGATAGGAATTGAGCTCCATCACCATCACTGTAACTGAAGTCCAAAAGTTAAGCACTTTTGCAATGCACCTTACTTAGGATAGGGCAAACAGTGGGAAGAAATATTGGATTAATTTTCCATGGTATTACTAATATAGGATGTTTGTACTGTGTAGCAGGTGAAAAGAAGGATGTGGGCCTCAGAGTAGGTATTATTTGGTTACCATTATCACCAAGTGTTGTTTCCGCAAATGTTTTTAGTGAAAAGTTGAACTTTCTCTTTGCTTTATCTTCTTCTTTAGGCCTTGGGATAGCTGGTGCAGTTATAGCTGGTATACTTATTGGAATCGGGATTTTATGCTTCAAACGAAGACAACCAGCAGCCGGTGTTAAGAACAAGTACCTTCCAACACCTCCCTCAAGTGCAGGACCCTCCACTACTTCTACTACTCATCTGTCTCAAACCATCCCTTCATATCCCACCTCAAATTATGACATCGAAAAAGAGAGCACTTACTTTGGAACTCACGTCTTTAGTTATCAAGAACTTGAGGAAGCCACTGATAATTTCAATCCTGCTAAACAACTTGGAGAAGGAGGCTTTGGCACTGTTTATTATGGTAAGACATTAACTTCTCAAACATTACTCGCCCTTCACCATTAATTTCCTTGTATTTGCTTCATCATTAGGTATGCTTAATGATAGGCGTGAAGTTGCGGTTAAACGCCTATACAAGACCAATTTCAAGCGTGTTGATCAGTACATGAATGAAATCGAGATCTTCCCTCGAATACGCCACCCGAACCTTGTCACACTCTACGGATGTACGTCGAAACGTAGCACAGAACTTCTCCTTGTTTACGAGTACATTCCTAATGGAACTGTGGCTGATCATTTATATGGGAAGCTATCAAACAGCGGTTTCCTTACTTGGCCTATTAGGCTGAGCATTGCAGTAGAGACAGCGAATGCACTAGCTCACCTCCATGCATCGGATATCATACATCGCGATGTTAAGACGGCTAACATTCTCCTAGACAATAGTTTCAAAGTAAAAGTAGCTGATTTCGGTCTTTCACGATTGTTTCCTAATGGTGTTACTCATGTCTCAACTGCTCCACAAGGCACACCCGGTTACGTTGACCCTGAGTATTTCCAGTGCTACCAGCTCAGTGAGAAGAGTGATGTTTATAGTTACGGAGTGGTCTTGTTTGAGCTTATATCCGCAAAACCGGCAGTGGACACCAGTAGGCACCGAGATGATATTAATTTGGCTAACATGGGTATGAACAGAATCAGGAACCATGCATTGCATGAATTGGTTGATCCATCTCTTCGATTCGAGAACGATTACGCGACGAAAAAAATGGTAACGGCAATTGCGGAACTGGCTTCACGGTGTTTACAACAAGAGAGGAATATGAGACCTTCCATGGAACAAGTGTTGCAGACATTGATAGGAATTCAGGGTGAGCAGATAGGATTGCAGAAAGCGGAGAAAGAGAATGTAAGATGTAGGCGTCAGGAAATTAGCTGAACACCAAACATAACCTTTTTTTCCCCCATGGATCGACTGTTTGATTCTTCAACCATCAATAAATTGTGTTAAGTACAAGCATTTTTTTAGTATAGCTTTTCCAATATCAGATTCAAAATTTGCTCCATTATCGTGCAAATTTTCCTAGAAAATTCAACTTTTATTTTTTTTCCCAGGAAAATATAACAGAAAAGTACAATAAGAAGTCAAAAATGAGATTGGTTTGATAGATACAAAAGATATTTAAAAGGGTTAATATTAAAAAACTCGTACTGAAATGCATTTTTGGAAAACGCTTGTTTTCTACTAGCGATGGAACTTCAACACTTTCAACTCACCTACTTAAAATAATGGAAAAAAAAAATTGTTTACTAATAAGCATAGGAATGTTTTTGAATCTAAAGAGAAGTAAATGATTAAAGGAATGACAAATCTGACTTAATTTCCCACCATTACTAATTCATGTATCAATCAATTATTGCTCACAAACTTTGTTGATATTAGTAGTAACAATGGAAACCAGTAGAATCATTAACTCAGGAGAAGTGGGTGGGAGAAACTATGCCAATTTGGCATTTTTCTTTCTTTGCCTAAGTGCTTTTGTACATCAATTAACCCAGATAATAATAATAATAATAATAATAATAATAATAATAATAATAATAATAATAATAATAATAATAATTGTCAAAACCATTTTTATATTGATTGAAAACGGAATTCAACTTTTTTAAAAAAAATGAAAATGAGAGTCGTCACCGATCTTTTATTGAAGTACGATCGGATCACCTTGAAAATAATTTTAGGTTTGCGAATTTTGAGAAAACAGGTTCGGGAGTCGGTTACGCACGAGGAAGGGTTAGCACCCTCGTGACGCCCAAAATTGGTACCAAATTGATTGGTTAATGTCTTAGAGTGGAAATTTTGAAAAGATTTTAAAAATACAATCCTTTTAAATTTTGAATTTGAATAAATCAACTTGAGCAGTAAGATGTACTCATTTTGCAGAAATAAATTGCTACACTCAGTGAGTTACGGTGTAACAATTCAATCTTCGAAATTAGATTTGTTCCCTTCTTAAGAGAATCATGTGTTTAATGAAGGTTACTTGATTGTTTAAGTCAATCGAGAAACTAGAATCCAGTAAGTTAGGGTTCAATTTCTCGAAATTCCTAAACCTCAAATATTGCCTTTATTTTAAAATCGGGACAACAAAATGTCGTATCCAGTGAGTTAGGATCCAACATTTTGTAATCTTAAGAATTTCATTTTTACAATCGTATGGTTTTAACAAAATGAACACTTGATGATCTAAATTCATTGAGAAAAATTGAAGCCCAGTAAGTTAGGGCACAATTTTCTCGGGAGCTTATGAACACCACGCTTTTTTAGGAACTTTGAAAGAAAACAATTATAATGCTTTAATGAAATGCAATTCTTACAAATAGAACATAATTGAATAGCAATACATGTAATATAAAAGATAAATAACTATCTAAATTTAAACTAGAAGCAATCAAGCAAGTAATAGGCTAATACAAACATTCTTTAATCATGTTATACAAACATCCACATTAATAATTAAGCAACCTAAAAATTAATAATCAATAAATAAAAAACTTCGAAACAAAGAGAAAAAAATAGTAACAATGAATAAGATGAATATTTGATACAATTTTGGTAATTGAACCAAAAAAACAAATAAAAGGTTTGAATAAATTCTATTGAAAGATTTAAAAAAAAAGGGAAATAAAATAAAAGCGAATAACATAAAATTAGTACTTATTTTTAATTTATAAAAAAAATCTAGTATAAACAATCATACATACATAGTAATAATGTACAAAAGTTAAATAAATGAAATAAAATAACGAATTTAAAAGGAATAAGGTTTCTATACATAAAAAAATATCATTTGAAATTAATAACATATTATTATTATATATATACACATATATACTAAAAAAATACTACATATACCTATATAAAATATGAAGTATTATTAAAAACTTGAGGTTAATTATATATATATATACGTGAACAAAAAATAAAAGGTATGTATAAATTATATTAAGGTAATATCCTAAATATATATAAAAACATTTATAAAATTAAGTAATGAATACATAAGTAATATTATATAATAAAAAAGTTTATGGTAAAATTTGACTAATTGATATATATAAAAATATAATAACAATAAATGAAATTAATAATAAAATGTTTAATTTAATGAAAAAATAGATTTATTTTAAAATCAAACAAAAATTCCAAGGGTTGATTTGAAATAAATAAGCAAACATCTGTATTGAAAACCCCTGAATATCATAGGGACCATTATGACAATTTAACGCAAAATCCTTTGGTTTAGGGATTGGAATCTTCAAAACGACACCGTTCTAAACTGTACTTAATTGAAATCCGAGTCAAATATAATGTATAAATTAAAATAAATAAAACAATTAAATCAAAGTCATATAAAATCTAGAAGGACTTGCTGCATAAATAATCCATAAAGGCAAAACGCGCGGATCCCTCCCTCGGATCGGGTCACCGCGCGGATCTATGCCTGCAAACGACGCCGTTTTGAAGCCATGGCCTTAGCCTCAAACGACGACGTTCCCTTCGCCATCTAAAAAACAAAACCCTAAGCCATCTGATATTTTCCCCTAATCGAAAAGAAAACCAAAAAAAATGAACAAAACTCTGTGTCACTTCCTGAAAAATCGCATAAAGCGAGACCTCCGAACCCTCGCTCCAGCTCCGACTGCGACGGAGAGAACGAGGATTTGACCGCAAGGCATGTTTTTTCTGATTTCTCAACATCTTTCTATTATTTTTCATATGGTAAATCAAAAACAAGAACAGTAAAGAGAGAGAAAAATAAATATAAAAAACGGAGAAAAGAAGAAAATACATGCGAATCACCTCCCAAAACTCAAAAAAAACTTTGTTTTTGATTCTTTCTATTGATATTGTGTGTGATACAGTATGCGTGGGTTCTCCTCCCCCTTTTCAAATACAGAAAAATGGCTTTTATATAGCTGGATCCAAAAGAAAAAATAAATCAAAATACCTCTTTTTTTTGCCCTTTCTGCTATTTTTGCTTCTTTTGCCTGCTGTTTTATTCGTTTTTGTTTGTTGCAGGCGTACGGAGCAGTGGACGTGGAAGCTCGCGTGGATTTGGCGCGGAGGCGCTACACGTGCACAGGCGCAACACGTGCAAGGAGGAGGCCTAGCTCTGCTGCAGCGCTGGAGGTTCTAGGGTTCCCTGCTGCTGATTTTTTTCTGTTTTGGGCTACCGGGCTCGTAATTTGGGGCTGGGTTTAATGGGTTTGGTTTAGGTTTTAGGCTAGGCTAGTCTTTGAGTAGCTTAGGTTAAAATGATTTGGGCCACGTTGGGCCCATGTATTTGGACTGTGAACTTTTAAACTTTGGTTTGGTTTTTTTTATTAACGGGCCGGGTAAATTGGGTCTATTAAAATAATAATAATAAAATGAAAATTTTATCTTTAATATCGATGACAAACTTGAAATTTTTTTTTGAGTAATTAGATGAATGCGTCTAAAAAGGTTAAGTGATAAAATGAGTAATTTATTATGTTCCAAAAAGAAATTTCGAAAATGAAATTGGCTAAATATGTCCTTTTTGCTTACTATCTATCTATCAATAATACATATACAAACGCAAGTTTGGAAAATTTTTTGAAATGACGATAATATCTTTTATTTTCAGTATATCACTAAATTAACTTTAAAATGAATTATATTTTAATTTAGAATTATTAGTTAAAAAAGTTGCATTAATTTTAAAATAGAATTATGACTTGGATTGAACTCTAAGCATAAAATATAAAAAATTTATCATAATTATAATTATAAGTATTTGTTAAAAAATTGAGGTAAAAAACTTGTGTTATTTTTTTTAAAATTTATGCTAATTTTATTGATGTAAAATATAATTATTACTGGAATAGAACTTTAAGTTGAATTCTCCAATGGAGCCTTAATTTAAATTTAATATTTCTATTCATTTAATAAAAATAAAATAAAATTTGTTCTTGAGTCACTCTTCTTGGTCTTTATTGACTTAAGTTAAGGCTCTTGATTTTTTCTTCAATGAACAGATATTCATCTAATTATTGATGAATCTCTATTGATGCTCTATTACATTGCTCTTTTTGAGATGCTCGATAGACCTTACATATTGGAATCCTATATCATTTCATTGCTATTTTTTTCTCTCTTTCTCTCATCCTTCTATTTATCCACATTTTTTTTTTATTTGGCTTCACAATTTTGATCTATTTATAATCAAATTGGTTTTTTGTCTTTTACTTAATGCAAAAAAAAAGTCGGTTGCTATAATGATATGACTAATATATCTTATCTTGACTGATTCTTTGGATCTAGATAATCCGAAGCAATGAGTTGATTATTAATGCTATAGTTATTAGCTTAAACTGTGGTTCACCCATTTTTTGTTTTAATCCTAAGCCTAAACCCCCCCCCCCAACAAGTCACCCACTAATCATAGCAACTATATCAAATGATCAATCAAATTTTTTTTAACCTTATAGAATTTCCTTATAGAATTTAGAACTGCTCATTTTTTTATGTTCAATCAAAAAATCAAAGAATTTGTCATTTTTTGTTCTATCACAGAATAGAACGTAAAGACAAGTAGAGTCGTATTCTTATTATTCTTCGTCTATAAATATCCAAATTTTGATTCCTATCACTTAATTAATATTAGAGCTATATACCAATTAAAATTTATCTTTATAAATAGTATTCAGTAATTAGATATATTCAATAAAGTAATATTTGATAAAAATTGGTGACGAAAAAAATAAAAAAATGGAATAAAGCCATGGTTCTTCGAAGAGGTAATATCAAATCATATTTAAACAATAATGGCAGTGGAGAATAATAGAAGATTATGTTAATTGATGATGAGGTAATATAATATTATAATATTATTTTAAAATTAAATTCTATTTGTTAATTGTTTGGTGGAAGAGGAAATATTTTTTTACAAATTTGTTTTGAAAAGAAAGTGAAATTTTAACAATTACTAATTTCCTATTTATCATGAACTACTGTTATAATTGTTGCACGTTGTTTTACCTTTTTTTTAAATTAACATTATAGTTTACTTTCTTATATAGTTTTAATTTGTATATTATTTAAAAACTAAGAAAATTTATTAAAAAATTAAACGTGAAAATTTAATGTAACATTAAAAATTAGAATTAGTGAATTACACAATTTTCTTATATAGAATTAAAAATTAAAAATTATTAATATTATTTTAAAATTGAATTGAATCAAAATTTTTTATATAGAATTACATAAAATCAAAGTTATATATAACATTACACATTTTACCAAAGTTTATATATAATTTTGAGATTTTTCTTATTCTTTTAGCCAATCCTAAAACTTATTTTCAACAAAAGAGAAATTATTTTAAAGATGTCTTATTAAATTAATATAATATTTGATATTTTAACTTGATTTTTTTAATTTAGTATTATTTTCTTAATTTAGTGCCTAAATTTTTTTTAAGTAAATCAATATTTCAAAATACTACGGGGTTCGTTTTATGATGAGGTGGCAAAAAGTATAAAGAATTATAAAAAAGAAATTATCTATGACCCAAAAAAGTTCCAGAAAGAATACCCCACCCATAAAATTTGACAACTGCCCTCTCTCATTTTCTGCTATTTGGGGTTCAGTTCATTTTTTAATTGAAGAGAAAATAGTATTAAGTATAATTAAATGTCATTTTCTAGATTTCTTTCCACTTATTCCCATCATTCACTACTTCTACATAAAAACAAAATTAGAATAATTTAAAAAAAAAAGTGTTGACACTATTTTTTTATAAAACGGGATCGACTTGGATTTTGAAAATAAAACGAAAATGGGAGTCACCACCAATCTTTTTTACTTAGGTGTGATCGGATCACCTTATAATTAAATCATTTTAATAAAAATTTAAATTTATTAAAATGATAATTTTTGGTCTTATAAAATCCAGAAGACGGGTTCGGGAGTCGTTTACGCACGAGGAAGGGTTGCACCCTCGTCACGCCCAAAATTGGTACCTTGTTGATTAATTAGTGTCTTAATATAAAAAATGTGTAAAGATTTTAAAATACGATCATTGTATTAAAAAACTTGTATAAATCAAATTAGCCGTTAAGACCCTCTCATTTCGGAGAGAGAAAATGTCATACCCAATGAGTTAGGGCATGATATTTCACCTCCTTTAAAAATGAGCTTGTCCAAAACCTCGTGCAATAAAATTTAAAAGGATATTCAATTGTTTAAGTCAGATGAAAAAATCGCAGCCCAATACGTTAGGGCACAACTTCTCAAAATTCTAAACATTGAATATTGCCTTTATTATTTTTTAGAAAAATCCATATCTCGAGAAAACGTGTCATATCTAATGCGTTAGGACACAACGTATTGAATTTCCGATAATGAGCCTTTTATGTTTTTTGATTAAAGAGCATTCTCGATTATTTAGATTCAACGAAGAAAATTAAAACCCAATACGTTAGGGCTCAATCCTCTCGAAGATCCCAAATACCGAGTATTGCCTTTATTTTCAAAATTTTCTCTTTTTTACGAATTTGGGTAAAAATTATATGACGGAATAACAATTATGATAATGTAAGTAAAAATAATATGAGCAATAACAAAAATGAACAAATAAAAAGGTCAAATTAATAACATGCAAAATAACAAGTATAATAAGCAAGTAAAGTTAAAACATTCTTTTAAAATAATGATGAAAACGTGAATAAATAATTAAAAGGAACGTGAATAAAATTATAAAAATACAAGAGTATAAATATGTATATATGTATGCATATGAAAATTATAAAGTATATAAAAATATATATGTATATATAAATTGTAAAAAATATATAAAAAATATATGTGTATATGAATTATAAAAATAAAAAAATATATATGTAAAAAGGGTATATTTTAAAATATAAAGGATATATAAATATGCATATATATATTTATGGAAGGAAAATGTGTATGTAGATATATATCGTTATGCATATAAATTATAATTTATATAAAAATATATAAGTATGTATACATATATATATAAATAAGTTATAAAAATATGTACGTGTATGTGCATGTATATATATGTTATAAAAACGCATGTATAATGTATATGTAAATTATAAAACGTAAAAAGTATAGAAGCATGTATATATAAATCCAAGATATGCATGTATATATATAATTGAATTTAAAATTGAAAATGTCTGAATAAGTAACTAATAACAAACATGATAATAACAATATTAAAAATAATAATGGTAAAAATAATGACAGCATCATCAAAATTAATAAAAAAAATATAAAAAGATTAATTTGAACTGAAAATAGAGCTTTGGGGGCAAATCTGCAAATAAAATAAAAGGGAAGACCATTCTGAACACATGCATAACATGGAGGGACTAAAAGGGAAATTTTCCTTTCTCCTCCAAAACGCATTGTTCCATTAGGGACTGTAATGTGATGAAAATAAAATTATTAGGCTTAATTAAAAGAAATAAAAAATAATAATCAAAAGGATCGAATTGAAACAAATGTAAAATGTGGGAGGACCAAGATGGAAATTATCCCACTTTAAAAGGAAACATGCGGATTCCTGGGCGAGGGTCGGATCGCGAAAAACGGCGCCGTTTTGGCGCTGAGATCCCCAAGTGAAACGACGTCGTTTTACTTATGTTATAAAAGCCAAAATTCCTTCAAAATTTTCATTTCTCTCTTATTTAAAACAACTAAAAAACTAAAAAAAACTCCCAAACCCTATTCTCTCCCCAGAACTCGGCCATCGGCCGCCGACAATGGCGCCGCCATATGTGGTGGTCGGAGAAGTGGAGAACTTCAATTTTGGTCCTTTCAAGTCTCATAAGCCCGAATTCGTGTTCAAAGTTCCCAAAATGTTAAAAAAATACCCCAAAGACCCAAGAGACCTTTGTTTTACTTTTGTATATGTAAATATAATAAAAACAAAATAACAGTAGATCAAAAAAATGAAGCGAAGATTTAAAAATAGCAGTAAATGTAAACCTTTCGGGCTTTGTACTGATTTTTTGTTCTTTTTCTATTCGATTCTCCGTGTAACAAAATTACATGGTTAATGCGGCCTTTTATAGCCGATTTACATGTTGTTTGTGTCTGTTTTTTATTTTTGTTTTGTATCTGTCTCCTTTGTACCCTGTTTGCAGATTTTGGCAAGGTCAATGGGTGTTGGAGGGATAACCCTGGCCATTTTGGTGTAAAGTCGCTAATGCTTGTCATGCTTCGGGCGACGAGTGCACTGCAAAGGCACGAAGGGGAAGTGTGGCGCACATGGAGCACTAGGGCAGTGGTTGTGGGCTGAATTGGATTAAGGTTTTGTTATCTTGGGTCGTACTAGGCTTGGCATGTAATTGGTGTTTGTTATTTGAGTTTCAAGTCGAGTATTTGGACTTTATTTTTTTATCTATTTTGGGCCTTTAGACCCAGGTCAAAATTGACTCGTTATAGGTGCCCCTCTTTGCTCGTTGCCCTGTAACGAGAATGGCGCAAAGACTTTTGAAAGGTCAATTTTGCCTGGTTTTGTCGAATCTTGGTCTCTTTGGGTGCTTTTCTTCTTCAGGTAGCCTCCTAGTCCACTGTGTCTTGTCTCTTCGATCCACTCTGTTGCTCTTCTGAGAGATATGACTCGTAGCTTCAATCTACTCTGCCGTAACTTCAGAATGACAAGTTTCGTGGTTTTAGCCCGCTCCACTACAACTTTAGGGGGATCAGGCTTGCCATGGTAGATTTAATCCGACCTATTGCAACTTCAGAAGTATAGGATTCTTTGTTTTAATCCACTCCACTGCCACTTCAGGGAGATAAGACTTATTTTTGATCTGCTTCACTGCCAGTACAAGAAGACAAGATCTACAATCTTTGACCTACTCTACTACTGCTCAGGGAGATAGGACTGGTGGCTTAAACCTGCTTCCCTACTACCTTGGAGATAAGATTCGCTGCCTTTAGCTTTAATCTGCTCTGCTACAACGCCAGGGAAAAGAAGACTCGCTGTCTTCAGTCTTAACGCTAAAGAGATAAGATTCGCTGTCTTCAGCTTTAATCCACTCCGCTACAACGCCAGGGAAAAAAAGACTCATTGTCTTCAATCTGCTTCACTAACAGTACAGGAAGACAAGATCTATAATCTTCTTCAATCCATTCCACCACAACTTCAGTGGTATAGGGTTTGTGGTTTCACTGATCTGTTCTGGGGAACATAACCTGTAGAATCCATTTCATGGGCTATTTATGCCTAGTGATTAGAATATTATGATCGAAATGAATCAAAATTTCCTAACCAGATGTGTATGAATGATATTTGCATGAATGCAAAATGTCATGAGAATGATCCCTTTTTAATGTTTGGGTTGTCATTTTTCATTGTTTATTAAGGTTCTATCACCAATACCTTCTTGTTCAGCTGGTATCTTTAACAGAAAAACCAAAGAAATAGTCGTAATTTAGACTATTCTTTCTCTAATGCTTCTAACCCTTAAGTTGGTTAGTTCTAAACAATAGCCTTGTTTCAGGTCCTCGTACTATATAGAAGCTTTCAGAGTAATATGCAGAACTCCTTCTGCTTGAATATTGTCAGTCCATTAATCATTACTTCAATGAAAAATGCTTGAAAAAGATTATCAAAATAGATAAGATAAAGTTTTGTTGAGAGCAAAGCTTGAACTGAATGAATTAATCAAGATAGCAAATTTTGCTAGAATACAAAACGAGAATAAATTAATCAAGGTGGCGTATTTTGCCAAAATACAAAAATGAATAAAATGGAAATAAGTGCCCCAGATATCGTAGCATGAGCTTCTCTACCCCAAACATCTTGAGGACATTTTTTAACTTGATATGTGTTTAGAAGCCCTAGAAGAATTTGTTGATGCCCCAAGATGTAGCATCTCTCCTTCTTATTACTTCAGAGAGGACAAGACTATTGCATGCCCCACCTTCGATCAAAATTTGAACTGCCCATTCCTGGGTTTTCAATTCAAAACCCTTTAGTCTCAAGACGCCCTTTGTGAGTTTTCACCTTGGCCTCTTCTTTTTATTTTCTCTCTTTTTATTTTCTTTTTTTAGGTAAAGTACTTCTTGACTGAATCCGAATTCATAGGATTAGGCAAGTTCCTGCCATCCATCTCGGTCAAAATCAATGCTCTTCCAGAAAGTGCTTTCTTTACCACATTAGGTCCTTCCCAATTCGGCATCCATTTTCCTCTAAAGTCCTTTTGTATGGGAAAGATTTTCTTCAGTACCAAGTTTCCTTCATAGAATTCCCTGGGACAAACCTTTTTTTTGTAAGCTCGCATCATTCTCTTTTGGTACATTTGACCATGACGTATAGCTCGTAGCCTCTTTTTTTGATCAAATTTAGTTGATCATATCGGGATCGAATCCATTCTGCTTCATCTAGTTTCAGTTCTGATAAAACTCGGAGGGAAAGAATCTCTACTTCAATGGCAAAACTGCCTCCATTCTATACACCAATAAGAAAGGTGTTGCCCCGGTAAAGGTTCTGACAGACGTTCGATAGGCGAAAAGGGCAAATGGTAACTTCTCATGCCAATTAGTATAAGTCTCAGTCAGTTTTTCCACGATCTTCTTGATGTTCTTATTGGCTGCCTCCACCGTGCCATTCATTTTCAGGCGATATGGTGATGAGTTGTGGTGCTTGATCTTGAATTGGCTACATACTTATGCTATTGTGCTATTGTTTAGATTCAACGTGTTGTCAAATATAATCCTTTCTGGATCCCATATCGACATATAATCTCCTTTTTTAGGAATTTGGTGACTGCCGACTTTGTGATGTTGGCGTAAGAAGTAGCCTCTACCTACTTAGTGAAGTAGTCAATAACTACGAAGATGAAACGATGCCCATTTGAACCTTTTGGCGAGATTGGTCCGATGACATCCATGCCCCACATAGAGAAAGGCCATGGAAAAGTCATAACATGGAGAGGCGAGGGAGGCACATGAATCTTGTCTCCGTAAATTTGGTACTTATGACATTTCTTGGCATATTTGATGTAATCTCCTTCCATAGTGGACCAATAATATCCGAATCTCATGATTTGTCTGGCCATTGTGAAGCCATTGGCATGCGTTCTACAAACTCTTTCATGTACCTCTTCCAAGATTTGCTTGGCCTCTACAGCGTTTACGCATCTTAGCATCACCTGATCCTTTCCTCTTCTATACAAGATCTCTCCATCTAAGACATAATCGTTGGCCAACCTTCTCAATGTCCTTTTTTCATTCTCAGTTGCTTGGCCGGGATGATCGTCCTTTTCTTCTTCTTCATCAATATTGTAACAATGGGCTGGAGCCTCATAAATGCTCATTCGGATAGGCTTCACATCCTCTTGTCTATTCACTTTGATCATAGAAGCTAATGTAGCCAATGCATCGCCCATCTGATTTTCATCCCGTGGGAGATAACAGAAGGTAATGTCATCAAACTCTTCAATTAATTCTAGGACAAGCTTTTGATAATTAATCAACTTGGGGTCTCTTGTCTCCCATTCGCCTTTGAGCTGATAAATTACCAATACAGAATCCCCATACACCTCTAACACTCTGTTTTTGTGTTTAATAGTTGTAGGGACACCCATTATGCATGCTTCATACTCCACCATGTTATTTATGCAATCAAAATTTAATTTACTAGTGAATGGATAATGATCACTGTCGGGAGATACCAAGACTACCCTGATCCCATTGCCCACAACATTCGAGGCTCCGTCAAAATTTAGCTTCCAAGGGCGGTCTTCTTGAGAGTTGGTTGCAACATACATCAAATCCTCATTCGGGAAATCAAAGTTTAATGGCCCATAATCTTCCAAAGCTCTACTCGCCAGGAACTCTGCTATTGCACTCCATTTTACTGCTTTCTGGTTCACATAGGCTATATCAAATTCAGAAAGCAGAATTTGCCATCGGGCCATTCTTCTATTCAGAGCAGTTGACTCCATCATGTATTTCAGAGGGTCCAGTTTGGAGATTAACCAGGTTGTATGGTACAACATGTATTGTCTCAATCTCCGAGTTGTCCAGATCAGGGCGTAACATAGCTTCTCAATTGGCAAATATCTCGTCTCACATTCGGTGAACTTCTTGCTGAGATAGTAGATCGCTCTTTCTTTTCGTCCTGACACATCATGTTGGCCAAGCACGCATCCCATGGAATTTTCAAATACTGCCAAATACAGTATCAATGGCTTGTCTGGGTAAGATGGTATTAGTACTAGGGCATTGGACAAGTAATATTTGACTTTTTCAAAAGTTTCCTAACACTCTTCGTCCCATACACCTGGATTGTGTTTCTTAAGGAGACGAAATATGGGGTCACATTTCTCAGTTAACTGTGAAATAAACCAGGCGATGTAATTTCGTCTCCCTAGAAAACCCCGAACTTTTTTTTGAGTACGCGACGGAGGTAGTTCCTGTATAGCCTTTACTTTGTCTGGATTGATCTCAATTCTTCTTTCGCTGACCACGAATCCCAATAGTTTTCCTGATCTAGCCCCGAATCTGTATTTTGTTGGGTTCAGCTTTAGCTGGAACTTTCTTAACCTTAAGAACAA
The DNA here is from genome assembly GCF_007990345.1 of Gossypium hirsutum. Lineage (NCBI taxonomy): Eukaryota > Viridiplantae > Streptophyta > Magnoliopsida > Malvales > Malvaceae > Gossypium > Gossypium hirsutum. The sequence continues at coordinate 9,252,277 of NC_053448.1, forward strand.
ATTTCTTAGGACCTGTACATGCTCTTTCTCCGTTCTTGACTTGCCAATCATGTTGTCGACATAAACTTCAATTTCTTTATCCATCATGTCATGGAACAGGGTTACCATGGCTCTCTGATATGTCGCTCCCGCATTTTTTAGTCCAAATGGCATCACCTTATCACAAAATGTCCCCCACATTGTTACAAAGGTTGTCTTTTCCATCTCCTCAAGATGCATCTTAATTTGGTTGTATCCGGAGAAACCATCCATGAAAGAGAATAGTGAATAACCAGCTGTGTTATCTACTAAGGTGTCAATATGGGGTAGTGGGAAATTGTCCTCTAGACTGGCTTTGTTCAAATCTCTATAGTCTACGCACATCCGCACTTTCCCATATTTCTTAGGAACGGGGACTATATTGGCTACCCACTCTGAGTATTTAACCACCTGTAAGAACCCAGCATCGAACTGCCTCTTAACTTCTTCTTTTATTTTTAACAAAACATCAGGTCTCATCCTTCGAAGTTTCTGCTGAACTGGTTTACATTCTTTCTTTATGGGGAGTTAGTGTACTACTATGTCAGTGTTTAACCCAATCATGTCTTGATAGGACCATGCGAAGACATCTTTGAATTCTTGGAGCAACTCAATGAGATCTAGCTTCGTCTCTGCGTCAATGCAAGCTCCAATTTTCACTTCTTTTCCCTCCCCTAAGCTCACAACTTCCACCGACTCTTTATAAGGTAGGATCTATTTTTCCTCTTATCCTACCATTCTTAACAAATCAGGAGATAAGTTACAATCTCGATCATCTTCAAAATCCTGAGAATCTCCTATACCCATGTCTTGCTCAAAAGGGGACTCGGAGTTAGTAGCAGTGTCGCTCACATCATTATTATCTAGGGACCTGTTATTGAGGTGAAGGAAGGTTCAAAGAAAAAGAATCTAGGAATAATTATATGCACAGTATGTTTATGAATGGAATGGAAAGAATAAAAGAATATTTGCTCAAAATGAGACTAAATGATATATTTCATTGAAATAAGATTTTAGACATATGCCTTTTGCAAAAGATTCTTGTTGCTCCTAGGCTCAGAGCAACAAGTGTGTTCTGAATATTACTCTGAATCGACTTTAAAAGTTACAGGGATCTCCTCGGCAGTCCAATTATTCAGAACACTTTCCGACTCATAAGGATGAATGCCCGATGAATTCTCTTCTCCCAGTTCTTCCTCAGATTGGCATTGATGCTTAGATTCCCTAACATCTCTTCTATAGTTCCTTTTCTTGACGTCTTTTGTTCAGGGTGAATAGTTCCACCTGACACGAATGTTTGAGATATGTGGGGGATTGTCATGAGTTCCCATTTTGTTTCCTTCCAACTCAAACGTGCTCTTCTTCTTTGCTGCTTTTTTCTGACTCTTTCCTCTTTTTCTTCGCATTTGGCTTATATCCCAAGCCAAAGCGGTCTCGTTTGTCCATTAACTTGGGTACCTCTGCCACCCCTTGAAGATATTTCTCAAGTCCTTTTCCAAGTAAAGCTCCTTTTCCAGCTATCATCTGTAGGCCATCCTTGTTGTTTTGGATATTCTGGGTGTGGGGATCTTATTCCCTTCAACAATGAAGGTTACGTTTACAAATTCCAAAGATCGGAAGGAGCATTTGATTGTTTCTTCTTCTGTCCCTATATACGGAACGTCACTAGTTACAGACGCAATGATGTCCTCCTCTGCATTGATCGTCACCAACCGACCCTCTATTACCAACTTTAACTTTTGGTGTAACGATGAGGGTACTGCTCCTACTGAATGAATCCAAGGCCTTCCTAACAAACAATTGTAAGAAGGCTTGATGTCCATTACTAGGAAATCTACTTCGTATGTGCTTGGGTCGATTAAGAGGGGTATTTCAATCCTTCCCATTACCCTTCTTTCAGTACCATCGAACACCCTCACTATATGCTGGCATGTTTTCATGTGCGAGCTATCCACAGGTAACCTATTCAGGGTGGATAAGGGTAAGACGTTTAGGGCTGATCCATTATCAATTAGTACCCCTAGCAACGTATACCCCTTGCAGCGGGTTGTGATGTGCAGAGCTTTGGTCGATTTCATGCCTCCTGGTGGTATTTCATCGTCATTAAAGAAGATAAAATTATCAGCGCTTATGTTACCAACCAGACGATCTAACTTGTTGACAGAGATATCATTAGCGACGTAAGTTTCATTTAATACTTTCATCAATGCTCTATGATGTACCTCTGAGCATAAGAGTAACGCTAGTACTGATATACGAGCCGGTTGTTTATGTAGCTGCTCAACAACACTATATTCACTAAGCTTTAAGAATTTTAGAAACTCCTTAGCTTCATTCTCAGTTACTGGCTCATTGACAGGTGATTCAAGTCGAACCGCATTTTCCTTCTTCTGTTCAACCGCCAAGGATTTTCCTTTTACGGGCTTCACTTTTGAGTTTGCTAGATCGTAGCATTTTCCACTATGTGTGTAGAAGCCATCATCATTATTCTCTTCTGAAGCGTTTATCAGGTTCCTCTCTCCTAGAATTGTCACGTTACAGTCATAATTTTAGGGAACCCTTTTATTATCTTTATAGGAAAAGGGTACAGGTTTTCAGATTATGACTTTTGGTGGTATTTGTGTCTCAGCCTCATTGCTCATTGGTCGTGAAATAATCACCACCGGGTGATTGACCTTCTAGAACCTTTCTGCGGGTCTCTCCTTTGAGGCGCAAACCTCTCTTCCTTCAGATCCATTGATCTCCTCATAAAACTCTACCTCCTTATTATCCATCAGATTTTGTACCATGGTCTTGAACTCTGCACATTCTTGGATATTATGACCCTCCTTGGTATGGAAGTCACAATATGTTCCTGCCCCTTTAGGCCTTTCGTCTGAATCTCATGTGATTAGACCCTTATATACCATTTGTTCCTAAACACATTTCATTGGGGTTCTTACCTCCATCACATCAGCCTTAATTCTCTTACCTCCACTCTCAATTATCGCGTTTACCCCTTTGTCAGAATGATTGGGTAACGGGTTCCAGACTATGTTAGGTCCTGAGGGGTCATCGAACTTTACGGTACCCATCTTGATGAATCTTTCAACCAAGTTCTTGAACGCAGTGCAGTTTTCAATCGAATGCCCCGTCATCCCTGCATGGTATTCGCATTGGGCGTTCTCGTCATACCACTTAAGGAACAGAGGCTGTATGAGTTTCAGATAAAAAGGGGATACCACATGTACATCAAACTGATTTTGATATAGCTCACTATAAGTTATCAAGATAGGTGTAAATTGGGGTCTTTCTGACCTCAAGTTGGGCTCCTGCCTCGGGGGGTCTTGATAACTAGTAGCTACCATCCTTGGTGGGCCAACGGTAATTGGATTTGAATATCCTTTGTTGTAAGTACTCACATTATTCACCTCGACTTCTTTCTTCGTCGAGGCCGGTCTTTTAGAGTTTTCCCCCGCATCTATCTTACCACTTCTTACCGCATTTTTGATCATTTCACCGGCCATCACTATGTCTGAGAACGCTTCCTAACATATGGATGATGAACGGGGCCTTTAAAGCATTGATGAAAACCATTGTGGTTTCTTTTTCCAGAAGAGGCGGTTGGACTTGAGTTGCCACCTCTCTCCATCTCTGGGCATACTGCCTGAAGCTTTCATTTTGTTTCTTCTCCATGTTTTGTAGTGTGATTCTATCGAGCGTAAAGTCTGTCACGTGGCTATATTGTCTCATGAAGGTTTGCGCCAGGTCCTTGCACAAGCTAATTTGGGCACGATTCAGCTGGATATACCATTTGGCCGCAGCTCCGATCAAACTATCTTGGAAACAGTGGATTAATAGTTTATCATTGTTGATATATCTTGTCATCCTTCGACAGAACATGGTGATTAAGGGTGAGCAAAACTCGATTCGACTCAAAAAAATTGAAAAAAAATTCGAATTTCGAGTTAAACGAATCGAGTTATTCGAGTAATCGAGTTATTCGAATCAACTCGAATTTTTTTTTCAAATTTCGAGTTCGAATCGAGTTGAGTTTTCGAATTCGAATAACTCGAATAACTCGAATAATTCAAATAATTCGAATATCAAACTATAATATTTTACATTTTTACCCCAAACTCCCAAACCTTTTTACTTTTCCCTCAAAACTTTTACTCCTTCCCACTTTCCCCCCAAAACTTTTACTCTCCTCCCCTCCCAACCCCCAATCTACCCAAAATCCATTTCCCACCAAAATTTTACTCTCCCATTTATTTTTTCTCAAAATTTTACTCCCCAAAACCCTCAAAACCTTTTATTTTCCCCCAAAATTTTTACTCCCTCCCACTTTTCCTCTAAAACTTTTATTCCCTTCCCATCTCACCTCCCATCTATCCCAAACCCTCCCCCCTCTAATTTTTTTTTTAAATATTTTCCCTCTAAAATTTTACTCCCCCTATTTACTTTCCCTCAAACTTTTATTCCCAAAACTTTTTATTTTTCCCCTAAACTTTTACTTATCACCCTTTACTCTCAAATAAAAAATCAAAATTATCCAAAAAAAATCACTAAACATAAATAGTAATAATTTTATTTATATCTACTATTTATATTATTAAATTAAATTTCACATTTTATATTATTTATATTATTGAATTGTTTAGTCATATTGAATATTTATATTAAAATTGAATTATTAATTATGCCATAAAATATTCGTGTTAAAATTTTATATTGGTATCAATTTCATATTTTATTTTTAAAATAACTTTTATTAAAAAATCATATTTTTACATTTAATATATTTTTAATTCTAAAATACATAGTGACAAGAATCTGAAGACAATTGAAACAACTAAGCAAGCAAAGAAGCTAACCAATATATAAAAATTAATAAATAAATTATGAAGTGATGAAAGTTAATAAAAAATTTGATTAAGGTGGACAAATTTTATTACGATGGGTGACAATGGTTACAAGGACTCAAAATTATTTTTTAAAATTTAACTCGAACAAATATATTCGATTCGATTCGAATTCCATCTCACTCGACTCGATTCGAGAAAACTTCAAATAAAGTTAGGATGATAAAATGAGATTCGAAAACTCGATTAACTCAAAAATTTTCAATTCGATTCGATTAGACTTTTTCGAATTCTGGCATTTTAAACTTAGGCAGGAGAACTAAGTCAGGGACCAAACTCAGGTCTTTGGCATCGATCTTACAATGGTAATCAGCATTTTCCATTGCTTTGAACTTTTCTTCTAGCCACCTACACCTATCTTCAAGTTGCTTCGGTAAATCCACCCTTGCCTTTTCTACTTCTGCTACATCGTCCAGATTAGGGACAACGAGGTTGGTTGAATTATCTCCCGGGCTAAAACCCGAGCCCGTTTGAAAGTTCATTGGTGTCGAAGCACTGACTTGGTATTGAGGTCTGATGTGAACAGGCACTCTTTGTGGACATATATCCGGTTGTGCCTGAGTGTTTGTTGGGGCGAAACCTGGAGGATAAACAGGGTCCTCATGATCAACCCCAGAATTGATTACAGGGCTCTTTCCTTTATCATTCTCTCCGGCCAATAATTGTGCCAATTGGCTCATCATAGTCCTTTGGGGTTCTAGCGTGTCTTGTTGGATTTTATCCAGTTGTTCTTGCATCTGATCTTGCATCTCCTTTTGCATTTGTTCCAACCTTTATAACCTTTGATTCATTGCTTTTTTTTTCTTTTGTGTGCCGTAAAGATGTTCCAGGATAACTGTCATAATTTTAGTTTATTAGGGTACTTTTATTATACTTAGTGCATATAATGAAATGTAATGCAGATAAATGAAATGAATGTAAAAAGAGGTATTGACTCTGATTCAATTTCATTAGAAAAACTTTACTAGAAAACAAATTTCTTTATATAAAACATATTACATATACGACTTTTCCTTTATACTCAAAGCCTTGACCTTCCTTAGAAGCCAAGCTAATTCTCGGCCTTGGTCAGATTCTGACTCATACTTCAAACTTAATACATCGGCCTGAACTACTAGGGTTTGTAGATGATCAGCTACTTCGCGTACTTGAGCCACTGCCTCACCCATAATATAGTCTTTTTCTCTAATCTGGTCTTGAGACCGATGGAGCTGCTTTTGCCACTGTTCATTACCCCTCTCAAGAAGCTCTATTCGGAGTTCACTGTTTTGTAATGCGTCCTCGAGCTCTCCTATCCTTCCCTTCAATTCCTTGATTTTGCTTAAGCCTACTTTTAACTCGATCACGGAATTACGACTACAGTGCTGGTGAAGCGACTTTTCTAACTCGGTTACTCGATCCTTCAATCCCACCTTCTTATTTCGGTATTCTAATAGATTCTTTTCCAAATCAACTTTTCGAGCTCGAGTATCTTGGAACTTCTTTTCCCATTGATTGTCTTTAGTCTTTTCCTCTTGGATTTCCTATCGCCATTGCTCTAACGTTTTACCCAAACCGGCCGTTCTTATTGACCTACGTAACTTTTTATAATCTGCCTTCAAGCTGTCCAAATCTTCTTTGGCCTTGTTCTTTCCTTTTCTCCATTTGTCAGTCTCTAATTTTTAAACGTCAACATCTAGTCCTACTTGCATTTTTTCTTCCTCTAATTGCTCTATTTTCCTTCCAGCTCCAAATTCCTCTTTTCAAAATCTTGCTTTATGATTTCTATCTAAGATGAGACCACTTGCAAATACTCTTCTACCGGTCGAACGTCTTCTTCTCTCAGCTTGGGGATGTTGTCATTGACCCTTTTACTACACCACTCATTATATTCGGGGGTCACCATGGTCCTACAGCAAATCTCTTCATTCGGTGAATTTGCTTCCAAGCATTGGTCATCTCTCGAATCTTCTTATTGTAACCATCATCTTTATATGAAAACTCGTACTGAGCTAGTCCTTGGGTTGCGGGTATGAACTATCTTGACCTATACTATTTTAGTACCAGCAATGGCGCATAGTCAATAGCTCCCCAAATCCCAAGTAAAGGGACCCAGTCGAAGTCCCCACATCGATACAAGATCTTATCGGGCACCATCCAAGGAGCTTTCCATTCAACATCTTCGTCTTTGAGATTTTGAAGAATCGCTATCCACATTTCCTCGGTAATGTGGTGACATCTTGGTGTCGCTGCTAGTTCTTTCAATGGAGAATAGTTCTCAGAAAATACTCGATTAGAAACTTTATCCACTTTCCAAAAGTGACTGTGGAATTACAGTAGCAAAAGTTGTGCACATCCAATGAATCTTCCCTCACCCGTGCTCCGACATGCACTTAAAGATCTAAATGTCTCGGCCAAAATTGTTGGGACGAGTGTGACTCTTTTGTCCAGTCGATCAAACAAACCTGTAACTGCTTCATTAACGTACCCCAGCGCTCGAGGAAAAATCATCAGCCCATAAATGCTCAAAGCAAGAATATCGACTTTTTTCTTAGTATCAGGATGTACTAAAATAAAATAGCCCAAACTCTTCCAAGGGATACATTTGCTATCTCCCTTTTGTTTGACCCACGTTGAGACCCATTGCTCACTCATTCCTAAGATATTCATTAACTTTTTTTCAAAAGTCGGGACGTTTACGGCTTTAGAATAGACCTTATCTGCTTGAATCTTTGGGTAACGTAGCAAAGCCGTATATTCCTCTATAGTAGGCACCAAGTCTATCTCTCCAAAAGTGAAGCGGCTATAAGCGGAATTCCAAAACTAGGCCAGAGCTTGAAACAAATGCTTGTCCACCTTAATATCCAACAAATAGGGTAAATCACCATAATTATAGTAAAATAACTGTCTGATTTCATCATCCCACTGGGCCCATATTTCTTTCAACTCTTGGAGATTGTTCTGAGTTACACTGATATAAGTGAAGTCCCATAATTCTGATGTGTACCCCTCCATCAAGCTATCACCCTTCTCAAGTTGTGTTTTTTTCTGACCATATTCGAAAAACCGCATTATTTTCCACTTTATCAAGAAATTTGTTTCCATGATAAGCTTTCTATCTAGTAACCAAATGTGAGTCAACGACTTTTATAATAAAATGCCATGTAGTCAAAATGCCATGTAGCCAAAACAAAACACAACAAGTCAATATCACGTATAACAATAAGATTCAATACAAACAAGAAATAATAAAGCACCTAATTGGGTAATTACTAGGGTTTGGCGTAGTTCTACCTAGGGCAAGTTCCAAAGGTTTACTATATGTGGTTCGGCTTCAAGGGCAACGGTACCTGAATTAGCAGATTCCTCGATCCTCACCTATCATAGGCTCATACTGACCAAGTTCGGTTTAGGGGAATACATTTCCCTATGGCTGCTCGGAGATGAAAATCTCACAAAGACATAGGTACAGATGTATCCCGGAAGCTATCCACTATCCTGCACATAGGTGAAAACCTCACGAAGGAGTAGCTTCTCACTCCCACTTAAAAGGGTGCGACCAATGGTCATGCAATGCAATGTGTAGAGATATAAAAAATTAAAGTACAAAACATGATGAAAACTATAACTCAAAACAGATGAAATGCAATGAAAGGATCATATGTTAAAAATCAAAATTTCAATTTTCGACAAAAAAGACAAAAATTAATCAATTTACGACTTGAATCTCTTATGCGTCCCCAGTGGAGTCGCCAAACTGTTGACACCATTTTTTTATAAAACGGGGTCGACTTAGATTTTGAAAATAAAACGAAAATGGGGGTCGCCACCAATCTTTTTTACTTAGGTGTGATCAGATCACCTTATAAATAAATCATTTTAATAAAAATTTAAATTTATTAAAATGATAATTTTTGGTCTTATAAAATCCAGAAGACGAGTTCGGGAGTCGGTTACGCACGAGGAAGGGTTAGCACCCTCGACACGCCCAAAATTGGTACCTTGTTGATTAATTAGTGTCTTAATATAAAAAATGTGTAAAGATTTTAAAATACGATCCTTGTATTAAAAAACTTGTATAAATCAAATTAGCCGTTAAGACCCTCTCATTTCAGAGAGAGAAAATGTCATACCCAATGAGTAGACCTGTCCATGGGCCGGGCCGGGCCAGGCCCACAAAAAAATTTCAGCCCGTTTACTAGGCCCGGGCCCGGCCAAGCCCGAAATATGGGCCTAAGATTTTGCCCAGGCCCGGCCCGGAGAAAAAATATGGGGCCCGAGCCCGACTCGTTTTTAATTAAAAGTAAAATTATTTTTTAATAAAATTAAAACTAATTGCTATTAAAATTAATTGTTAGTAAAATTATCAAATTATTAATTGTTAATTGTATTAATTGTTGTAATAAAATCTAACATTTGATTAGTAAATTTATCAAATTATTAATTATATTAATTGTATTAATTATTGTAATAAAATCTAACATTTGATTAGTAAATTTATCAAATTATTAATTATATTAATTGTATTAATTGTTGTAACAAAATCTAACATTTGATTAGTAAAACAAACTTGATGTTTTATTCTTATTGTTTTGTAACACTAGTCAAGGAAATGAAAGTAAATAAACTTAAAATAAAAACTATTATATTTTAAAAATAAAAAATATATTTAATATTTTTCGGGCCGGGCCGGGCCAAAAAAATCTTGCCCCAGGCCCAGCCCATCTTTTAAACGGGCCTAAAATTTTGCCCAAGCCCATATTTCGGGCCTATATTTTTACCCAAACCCTCCCATATTTCAAGCGGGCCGTCGGGCCGGGTCGGGCCGCCCGGCCCATGGACAGGTCTACCAATGAGTTAGGGCATGATATTTCACCTCCTTTAAAAATGAGCTTGTCCAAAACCTCGTGCAATAAAATTTAAAAGGATATTCAATTGTTTAAGTCAGATGAAAAAATCGCAGCCCAATACGTTAGGGCACAACTTCTCAAAATTCTAAACATTGAATATTGCCTTGATTATTTTTTAGAAAAATCCATATCTCGAGAAAACGTGTCATATCTAATGCGTTAGGACACAACGTATTGAATTTCCGATAATGAGCCTTTTATGTTTTTTGATTAAAGAGCATTCTCGATTATTTAGATTCAACGAAGAAAATTAAAACCCAATACGTTAGGGCTCAATCCTCTCGAAGATCCCAAATACCGAGTATTGTCTTTATTTTCAAAATTTTCTCTTTTTAACGAATTTGGGTAAAAATTATATGACGGAATAACAATTATGATAATATAAGTAAAAATAATACGAGTAATAACAAAAATGAACAAATAAAAAGGTCAAATTAATAACATGCAAAATAACAAGTATAATAAGCAAGTTAAATAATTCTTTTAAAATAATGATGAAAACGTGAAAAAATAATTAAAAGGAACGTGAACAAAATTATAAAAATACAAGAGTATAAATATGTATATATGTATGCGTATGAAAATTATAAAGTATATAAAAATATATATGTATATATATAAATTGTAAAAATATATATATAAAATATGTGTATGTGAATTATAAAAATAAAAAAATATACATGTAAAAAGGGTATATTTTAAAATATAAAGGATATATAAATATGCATATATATATTTATGGAAGGAAAATGTGTATGTAGATATATATCGTTATGTATATAAATTATAATGTATATAAAAATATATAAGTATGTATACATATATATATAAATAAGTTATATAAATATGTATGTGTATGTGCATATATATATGTTATAAAAACGCATGTATAATGTATATATAAATTATAAAACGTAAAAAGTATAGAAGCATGTATATATGAATCCAAGATATGCATGTATATATATATATAATTGAATCTAAAATTGAAAAGGCCTGAATGACTAACTAATAACAAACATTATAATAACAATATTAAAAATAATAATGGTAAAAATAATGACAGCATCATCAAAATTAATAAAAAAAATATAAAAAGATTAATCTGAACTGAAAACAGAGCTTTGGGGGCAAATCTGCAAATAAAATAAAAGGGAAAACCATTCTAAACACGCACATAACATGGAGGGATTAAAAGAGAAATTTTCCGTTCTCCTCCAAAATGCATTGTTCCATTAGGGACTGTAATGTGATGAAAATAAAATTATTAGGCTTAATTAAAAGAAATAAAAAAATAATCAAAAGGATCGAATTGAAACAGGTGTAAAATGTGGGAGGACCAAGATGGAAATTATCCCACTTTAAAAGGAAACACGCAGATCCTTGGGCGCGGGTCGGGTCGCGCGTGGGTCGCCCAAAACGGCGTCATTGTACTTATGCTATAAAAGCCAAAATTCCTTCAAAATTTTCATTTCTCTCTTCTTTAAAACAAAAAAAAACTAAAAAAAACTCCCAAACCCTATTCTCTCCCCAGAACTCGGCCAGAGGTACGGCCATCGGCCGCCGGCAACGGCGTTGCTGTACGCGGTGGCCGGAGAAGGGAAGAACTTCAGATCTGGTCCTTTCAAGCCTCATAAGCCCGAATCCGTGTTCAAAGTTCCCAAAATGTTAAAAAAATTCCCCAAAGACCCAAGAAACCTTTCAGCTTCCGGCCACCTATCTTCGGAGGTGGCTCCCTCGGCCGTCCACGGCGTTGAAGACCCGAAAACAGGTCCGTTTATGACTCCCTTTTCCTTTTTGTTTTACTTTTGTATATGTAAATATAATAAAAACAAAATAACAGTAGATCAAAAAAATGAAGCGAAGATTTAAAAATAGTAGTAAACGTAAACCTTTCAGGCTTTGGACTGATTTTTTGTTCTTTTTCTATTCGATTCTCCGTGTAAAAAAATTACATGGTTAATGCGGCCTTTTATAGCCGATTTACATGCTGTTTGTGTCTATTTTTGCTTTTGCTTCCGTATCTGTCTCCTTTGTACCCTGTTTGCAGATTTTGGCAAGGTCAATAGGCGTTGGAGGGATAACCCTGGCCATTTTGGTGTAAAACTGCCGATGCCTGTCATGCTTTGGGAGACGAGTGCGCTGCAAAGGCACGAAGGGGAAGTGCGGCGCACATGGAGCACTAGGGCAGTGGTTGTGGGCTGAATTGGATTAGGGTTTTGTTATCTTGGGCTGTACTAGGTCTGGCATGTAATAGGTGTTTGTTATTTGAGTTTCAGGCTGAGTATCTGGACTTTATTATTTTTTTATCTGTTTTGGGCCTTTAGACCCAGGTCAAAATTGACCCGTTACAAAAAGCATAATGATAAATTTGGTCTTTAATATTTATTTATTTTATCATTTTGGTCCTTATTTTTTGGGGCTCATTTTAGCCATCAACCTTTAAAATTTAGTCAAATTGCTTGTTTTTGGACAAAAAATTGACTGAGTTATTAAAATGTTAAATGCAATGATGTGACCATTTGCGTGACAGTCCATTTTTAGAAATTTTAAACATGTTAGTTAGTACATCAAATCCATTAAAATTTTAACAATTTATTTAATTTTTGGTCCAAAAACAATCGATTTAACTAATTTTTAACTGTTGAAGAAAGAAATAATCTTAAAAAGTTGAAATGAAAAAATGAATAATCGTAGAGCCTAAATTTATTTTTATGCTTAAAGTATAATTTAAGAAAATGATATTTCCCATGAAAAACATAAAATTCAATTAGCACCAATTAAAGTGAAGGATGTGAGTCTTTTCTTAAACTGCCGGAGAACGTTTAGACAAATTTGAATGGTGACAATTTTCCAAATGATTAGATTTATGGGCTTTGTTGTGTTGTGGTCGCACTATCACATCATCTGCATGCAAGTAGATTTGAGAGTAAAAATTTGTTGTGAATCATTACTTTTGATTTAATTAATTCTTTATGGAATTCAATTCAATCTTTGTTTTATGAAAATGAAAAAATATTTTGTAATTTTTTTATATTTTTCGTATTTTCTAAATTTTCTATAAATTTTCTCATTTTTTAAAATCATTTGCAATTTATTATTATTTTCACTTTTTATAAAATTTTTAATCTCAATAATTCTTTCTAATTTCTCTAATTCTTGTAATTTTATATAATTATTTAATGATTTTATTATTTTTTAAATATTTTCTTTACAATTTTATACTTTTTAAAATATTCTTATAGTTTTTATTTTCTTAAACTATTTTTTATATTTTATATAAGTTTTATAATTTTTTTGTAATACCCTTTACCCGACCCGATCTTCGGGTTTGAGCTATAAAATGTTATAGTAAAAAATAGAACAATTACAGACATTTAACAGACAATTTGACACAAAAACCATTAAATTCTATCATTACAAACATTCAGTACAATTTAAAACCTTTCTCGAGTCTTATTCAAGCTTACGTAAGCTCTAAAGTTGACCCGGGATCGAACAATGACCAATTTGCAAAGTTTACAAAAGTTCAGAACGACATTGTGACGAGACTTCCTTCACGTCATGATGTCTCCAAAACGATATGTCACGTCACAACGTTGGACCACTTGACGTCGGGACGTCACAAACTATTGGTCAACATTGCGACAAGAGAAAGACGATGTCAGGACGAGAAATTTGTTTGGTGCAAAAATAGAGTATTTGGTACTTGTTTGAACCAACTCCCAAAAATAGCCAAAGAAGTGCATGAAGCACAAATCTAACCTATTCTAAACATATCAAAATCATGCCAAAACATAGTATTTGTACATAGTAGACATCTGATATTCCAATATGCCTCATAAGGGACCATTCACAACAAATGACATGTACCATTACAAGCCATTCCAGCATCCATTTCCTAAAGGCAATTCTTGCTCAATTATGTACCTCTAGCTGCCAAACATACATAACACAACATGTTACCAAAAATATGCATATATATATATATGTACACAACTTGACAGTTTCATCACAAGTTCATTACCAACTATGGATTCAAACTAAGCTTAACATTATAAAGTAGCGTAACAATTCTTAGTATATGCCACATATAACCGAGCTCAAACAATCAAAAGACTACCAAATCGAGATACGAATAGTGTGAGATTTGAGGTGATTTGATCAAACCGCTCTGCAATCAACAAACTACAGAAGAAAGAAAACAAGAGTAAGCATAATGAATACTTAGTAACTTCATACAAAATTCAACTTAACTTACCTAAATTATATTGATTTAATCAATAGAAACACAAAGATATATAACATGATATTTCTTTGACATCCTTAAGCACTCTTGTACAAATTCACAACCAACCACAAGTTAGTATATTGGCATAATAAGATCAAAGTGCTCAAATCACATACATATACCACCATACAATTAGTTCTATGTTATTCCAACTTATATATTTTATGAACATATAAACTAAATTTATAATCGATCTTATCAACCATTTCCTTTACGATTTACTACCATTTTCGCCTGTAGAACTATAAATAACAAACTTCAAAAACACGGGACCGATTTGTTCACATAAGCTGTAAAATTCGGGTTTACTCACACAAGCTGTAGGTTGGGGTTGTTGATATAAGTGTTATTTGATACTGCTCACAGAAGATGTAGAGAACCCGCAACATATGTTAGATCTCGGCCATCGATAACTAAGCCATTGACTAGCACTTGAACTATATCATTTAGGTTTGCTCACACAAGCTGTAGGTCAGGATTATTCATATAAGTGTTATTCGATGTTGCTCGCACAAGCTGTAGAGTATCCGCAACATATGCAAGATCTCAGTCATCAATAACTAAGTCCCTGACTAGCACCCAATTCCTTTAAAATCGTACTAGTTTGCCATTCGTACATTAGTCATTTACTAAACACATTTGAACCTTATTCTCTACTCGTACCATTTTAATATCCGTAACATCACCATATATACAATTTCAAATCATTCAATTATATATATATTTCACACTCGTTCGATAACTCGTTCTTATTAAAAATTTACCTATATTTCAAACTTTATAATTTAGTCCATCTAATGACAAAAGTAATTAAATTTCATTCCAACTTAATATACAATCAAGAATTTTTACATATATAATATGTAAATAAAAACAACCAACATAATAAGTTCCATATTACTTGGCAAAACTGCAATAATAAGATGTTATAGACTAATATTCAATTTTTCCTTTTCCTCGATTATCTTCCAGTTGGTTCAATTATCAATCTATAATATTAATTCATTTCAATTATCAATTCAAAATATTTTAAAACATTATATTTTATCCACGTGACAGTTCAATTTTAGTTTTTTTAATCTTCCTTAAAATTTTGCATTTTATTCAATTTAGTCCCTAATATCCAAATTACCATAACTTTCAAATTTGAGCTTCGATTTTGAAACCGATCTCAATTTCATCCTTCTACAGCCCTCTAATATCTATAATCATAGAAATATCATACTAAATTTGAAATATTTACACTTTAATCCCTAAGTTCAAAACTAACAACTTTTACTTTACAAATTAGTCTTTTTTTCATTTCTAAACTTAGAATCTAACAATTTAATACCAAAAGCTTTAAGAAATCATCAATGGAAATGTTTGAAAACTTTAACAATTTTGAAAAATAACATACGAGTTATCTAAATTGATCCCTAAAGATCTCAAAACATAAAAATTACAAAAAAAAACGAACTAAATTGAACTCACCAATTGAGAGTTCAAAGCTTGGCCAAAATCTTTCTTCCTCAACAATAGAGAATTGGTACAAGGATGAAGAAAAGAGATGTGTTTTCGCTTTCTATCCATGTTTCTTTTTATTTTTCTTTTTATTATCACATTACAATAGATCTTTTACCAATAACTATCAACAGAGTTTGCCCCTGAGGTAATAGAAATGGGAAAATAGTTCAAATACTATATAAAAAAAGGGAACACATATAACCAATAACTAAATTGAAAGATTGAAAGAATCACTTTTTGAGTTTATCGGAGAAGCAGTCATCCTAAAAATCCTAGGAAGATTAGATGCACCAGCTTCTAACTGGGGATGATAGAATTCCTGTAACGTAAACAAATCCTTAAGCAATATGACAAAACATAGAAACCATGTCTGGCTATAGCTATGAGGAAGTAAAACACACATAAGGTAAAAGATAGAAAATAACATTTGACAGCTCTGTAAGTGTAAGCCCTCAGTGTATACAATTTAATTAAACATAGTTAAGTGCATAGCTTTCCACATTTTGCCATACATATAAATTTTGTGGAGAACTATCATAAGATCAATAAGCCAAAACATAGACCAAAGTAGTGATACATATATGATAAGCCTCAATCCATCAAGTAAAATATGAGGTGTCATCACAAGCACCTGTCAATAAGGAACACATGTTATTGCTAGCTGCATTTTACTTTGCAAATCACAAAAAAACTTAGGAAAAACTTAACAAAAGAACAGACCACAGTCTCCCACTATAAACTTCATCTTTCATCTTGAATAAGTTTCACTAACTAGTTCATTTCATTCCAATAGCATTCTTCAAAGTCACTCACAAGAACCTGTCAGTAAGAAACACATGTTATTGCTAGCTACATTTTACTTTGCAAACCACAAAAAAATTGAGGAAAAACTTAATAAAAGAACATACCAAAATCTCCTGCTATAAACTTCATCTTTCATCTTGAATAAGTTTCACTAACTAGTTCATTTCTTTCCAACAACATTCCTCAAAGTCCCTCAAAAAAATTTGATGATTACTTAGAACATATGTGAGACTAAAAATTTGGAACAAACACACACTATGATAGCTTGTTTGTTGAGAGTAACACGGAGTGCAATTACTATTATTACATCATCAATAAAGGTAGACTTACATCAATATGAATGTCAGCCTAACTAGTTCACTAACTAGTTTTTTTTTCTACTAACTCATGTAAGATTAGCCTGAAAGATAGTAAACATTCACCAGTGTAAATAAGACACACAAACGAGAAAAAAATTTGCATGAGCATAGGTGTAGTGCATACCTGACTCATTTTGTTATTGCCCTGCTGTAGCCATAAACTCAAAAAAGTCAGACATATTTTCCAACATGTACTAACTTATCATGCACACTCTTAAAATAACAAAAAATATGTGCCAATTAGTTACCTTCACTCTTTCACCATGAAGCCTAGTAATAATGTTGTCCCTTCTAAATTTGGATTTGGAAAAAAATGGTGGTTCACAATTGTCTTTTTATGTCAGTGGGCAAAATATTTTCCAACTCTTCTTTACGAAGACGAGTTTTCCGCTCAGGTTTCATATTTATAATTTCATTGAGAAGGTTCCCTATAAACTAGTACCTCTGCTGTATACCTGCACATATTTACGGCACAATTGCCGGAGACTAATACCTCTATTGTATATTAGCCCATACCTATTTTGGGAGCTAGGAAACATCTACTTCTACTACATGGGGTCATCATGCCCCAACGAATCATCATGATTAATCTACTATTGCCCCGTGAGGTCATCATGTCCTAACTGATCATCCTCTCCATCTATGACATTCCAAAAAAATTAGAATACAAATGAAGCAACAAGCAAGAAAAAAATTAGAATACAAAGGAAGAGACATTTCAGGATTACCTACAATATATAAACATTGATAATGATCAATTCATATTGAAATGAATTTTTCATGTACAAGGGTCCAATCTCTTTTCTTTTCTCCCCTAGATTTGTGTTCTTTTACAATTATCACGTCTTTTGTGAATAGTAGAGATACGACCCATCTTGGACTGAAGATGATCAGATACATGCAGCTACTTTTACTTCGACGCCGCAGGATCATGGACCTTCTCCATAGATATAAGAGATGTCAAAGCCCGTTCCAAGGGCACTTAACCATCATATAAAGAAGGTAAAAAAATTTAGGGTAGTCTAGAATAGGAGGTCTAGTCAATCTGTTTGATACATTGAAATAGGAAAGAATAAAAAATAAAAAAATCATTTGAAAGAATTAAAATTAAATCATTAGAAAGAACAAAATGATTTCACTTACTCTAGTTGTCCTTAACTTTCTGAAATACTTATCAAATTCAAAAACGGTTGGGTGATTTTTGTGCTTATTGGACGGCATGATCAGCCTTTCATGCCATCCAACCAACAATGGGAATTCTTTAGGACTATTTTCCTTGTCCTTGGCTATGACAATTTCATTTATTTCTTTAGCGACAGGATGGAGCAATTGGGATGCAACCCACGGTACGTGCTCCATTAAAAACACCTATAACAAAGAAAAATAAAATGTTAATCCACATGAAATAAAGAGAAAAAAATACTAAACAAATGAAAATATAAATATAACTTCTATCCTCACCATAATAAAATGAAAATTGTCATATAGATCTCTTTCCTTTGATTTTTAGTTTTCCAAGCTATGGTGGAGAGTTACCAGCATGGTCGTACCCTATGCATAAATTTCAATTTCATCAACATTCCTCAAGAATGTTAGATAAAATGGAGACACCACCTTAGCACTACTAGAGAGTACAATGGAACCTATGATGTAGAATACAAGTAATGAAAAAATTAGCACTGTACTTATAACAGAAAAATCAAGTATAGCAAAATTGATAGTGGAAAAATCGAAGCAAGTTTTACCTAATACTTCAAATGAAAAGTATAGTTATAAGAAAGTATATACCAATCGAGCATAACAGATATAACTTGTTAGTAGTGTTAAAAAAGTATAATCTAAAATGACCAACAATGCACAGCAAAGCATTGAGCAACTTTCAAAATGAACAAATGAAAAATATAATTATAAGCAAGTATATACCAATCGAATATAAAAAAAAATGGAACAAATGAAATACAAGGATAAGACAACTATAAATAGAGTTTTCCACAAGCTAACCACCCCAGTAATTCATCTAAACAAAAAAAAGTTCATACCAGGGGCATATTCAAGGAATTCTTGTGGCAATAGCATATGTGGCAATAAAGACGTAACAAAGAGTTCAGGCTAGTATAATACAAGCAATGGAAAAATCAACATTGTACTAAGAATAGAAAAATTAGAGATAGCAATGTTGGTTGAGGAAAAATAAAAAAAGTCAAGTATATGCCTATAATGTAAAGCACTATAGCCCTAACATAGCTTAAGGTCTTGGCCTTCAAGAACAAGGTTATCGCCCCAATGCTCGTAAGTTTTCTTAAGCCAAGATAGAGTAATTCCACTTTTTTTTCGCTTAGGCACTCGTTTGTGCCGAAACATTCTATACATAAGTCCTTTAAATTTTCATCTTTCTCATTTCCTATAACTGGCCAACCATTTATCGGTAGGCCAGTAATCCTAAGAACATCCCCTCATCCCATGAAAAGCTTAATAGAACTTTCCCTTCTAAAAACAAAGAATCTATCATCTACAGTACATCTTTCTGCCACTGATGTTATAAGTGACAGAAAATGTCGTGAAGGACTTGTAAGCTTTAATAGGTTATTGAAGCCCATTCTACGCAGCCTTTGGTAACAATCAAACCTGCAAAACAATCAAAGTGCAGGTGAGCATCAAGTTATCAATAAGATCAAACAAAAACATGTCAAAAGTGCAAAGCTTACTTAGGAATTTTTTTACATTGGTTATCCATTTTTTTATTGATGAGTATTGGCAATTGAAAGGATGTTATATATAACTTGTTAGTAGTGCTAAAAAATATAATATTTTATCTAAAAAAACATTGAATAAAACATTGAATTATCAAATAATAAGAAAAACATTGAATTATCAAATAATAAGAAAAGTCAAAATGACCAGTAATGCTCAGAAAAATAAAACATAACAAGTGAAAAACAAGGATAAGATAGCTATAGATAGAATTTTCCACAGGCCAGCCATCCCAACAATTCATCAAGACAAACAGAAGTTTATACGAGGGGCATATTTAAGGAATTCTCATGGAAATAGCATATATGAAAATAAAGACACAACAATGAGTTCAGGCTAGTAGAATACAAGCAATGGAAAAATCAACATTGTACTCGAAATAGAAAAATTAGAGATAACAATGTTCACATAAAGACACAACAGGGAGTTCATGATAGTAGAATACTAAGTAATGAAAAAATCAACATTGTACTCAGAATAGAAAAATCAGAGATAGCAATGTTGGTAGTGGAAAAAGCAAAACAAATTTTACCTAATAATATAAATGAAAAGTATAATTATAAGCAAGAATATACCAATCGAGTATAACAGATATAACTTCCACATTGTTCACAAATATTCATTTTTAACTTAAGCAATTTGTTATAATTTAATCCATAAATTTTTCGCATTGACCCCACAGATGCTTATATGACAATAAAGACACGACAGGGAGTTCAAGCTAGTAGAATACAAGACATGGAAAAATTAGCACTATACTCAGAATAGAAAAATTAGAGATAACAATGTTGGTAGTGGAAAAATCAAAGCAAATTTTACCTAATAATGAACCTCAGTGTTGAAAGAGATGAAGTGAGAATAATGGTTTTTCGGCCTCAGTGTTGAAAGAGGTGAAGCGAGAATTATGGATTTCGGTGATCGATTTTAGCAATGGCTATTGATAATAGAATTCAATCGAAAGTTAGATTTTATTATATTGACCTTTGATCCGGTAATCCTGAAAAATAGGAGGGAAAGAGAGATTTCTTACCAGAGTTGGGTTTGAGTTCTCAATATTGTTGCAATAGTAGAAGTAGGTGAAACGATACAGGAAGAAAGCGACAGGGATTAGGTCTAAGGAAATTTGGGCTACTTGTTTTGCTACTCAAAATAGTCCGGCTGTCGTTCGAGTTACTTGGAAAATACTTAAAGTACTAGTTTCAATGCCGTTCCATTCTTTTGACTTTTTTTTCAAAATTGACCCAAAATTATTGATTAATTACAAAAATACCCATATGCAAAATCTTGTACGAAAATTTAAACTTTTAGTTTATTTGCATGTTAGGTTTGTCTGCTTTTGAAATTAAATTTAAATAGCCTTTAAAATATTTTATAATCGAATTAAAATTGAACTTAGCCATTTTATCGTGATTTAAGTATTTTAAATCGAATTAAACTTTCAGTGCAAGCATTTGAGGGAAGAAGGAAGTCTTTACACTAGTGCAATTAAGTATTGGTAACTTGGAGCCAATCAAGGGTAAATCTAGAAATGGATTATGTGCTAACTTTTTTTTCTTTTTCTAACTTATGTATTAACTTATGGGGAAATCAAACTCTGAAATTCTTGCCGATGAATGTTTTACCAAACTGCCAATAGGCGGGGACGATGTTCCAAGTGGTGGAAGTCTGTCTGTCACTGTTGTGACCCTGAATGAGAGTGACTCAACCAGCACAACGTTTGGCTGCCAGTTCTAACCCCCATTCTGGCTCATGCTCATCCACCCTGTCCTTGATCCTTTCACACTAGCCTTCACGATATCCCTTGCACCCACCATGTTGAAGATCAACACCAAGTTGAAGTATCAGAATCCATTGATTGTGAACATTATCCCTCCCCTTTTTCGGCATGGCACCCTACGTAATTTAAATCAAAACCACCACCCTTTTTAATCTTATGCAGGTCTCATTATAACAATGATTAAAGAAATTTCTTCTTTAAAAAATATATATAATAATGATTTGAATCTTAAAAAGGTTTTGAAAAAGAAATCTATACTTTAAACTGGAGAGTCTTGACCAATTTGAAATATCATTTAATGTAGTTGAAATAACTGAATATTCGGTTGTTCGATCAAGTAAGGGAAATTTGATGGAATTTATACTCAATGTTATTATTTTTACTTTTTTCTTTCTTTTTATTATCTAAATATTCAGGAACTAAGACCATTCCAATCCTCTTTTTTTCCATGCATAAACTGAACCAACAATTAGGATAGACACGAAAATGAAAGCTTTTATGAATATGGGTACCCCCAATACATTGAAACTCATTGCCCATGGATAAAGAAAAACCGTTTCAACATCAAAAACAACAAAAACTAGAGCAAACATATAATAACTGATTCGAAATTGTAAGCAAGCACCGCTCATTGGTTCTATACTCAATTCATAACTAGAAAGTTTTTCTAAACCATTTCTAATCGAGGCTAAAACTTCAAAAATTATAAATGCCAAAATAGGAATAGCACTTGATATTATTAGAAATTCCTAGAAAATGTTATATTCGTAAAGTAGAAACATAGATGAACTCCTACGAATATGAAAAATAGATTGGATTAAATTCTTCGACCTAGAATTCGTTGTCAAGTCATTCGCAACTGTTTATTTAGTCAAAACAACAATTCGATTTGATTGAATTGTCTAGTTTCATTTGTTTGTTGTGTTTCTGTGTTTCGTTCTAAGATTTATTGATTGAAATTAAACCTATTTTATTGACATTCCACTTATTTCAATTTAATTTTGATGTAGTACTGATTTGTATAGTACTAGTATAAATATATATTTATAGTATAATACTATACAAATCCAAAACAAGTAATACTTTTGTAAAGTTTACAAAAGTTCAGAACGACATCGTGACGAGACTTCCTCCACGTCGTGACATTTCTATAACAGTATGTCATGTCACGACGTCAGACTACTTGACTTTAAGACGTCACACACTTTTGGTTGATGTTGCGATGAGAGAAACACGATGTCGAGACGAGAAATCTGTTTGGTGCAAAAATAGACTATTTGGTACTTGTTTGAACCAACTCCCAAAAACAACCAAAGAATTGCATGAAACACAAATCTAACCTATTCTAAACATATCAAAATCATACAAAAACATAGTATTTGTACATAGTAGACATCCGATATTCTAATATGCCTCATAAGGGACCAATTCACAACAAATTACATGTACCGTTACAAGTTATTCCACCATTCATTTCCTAAAGGCAATTCTTGCTTAATTATGTATCTCTAGGTGCGAAACATACATAACACAACATGTTACCAAAAATATGCACAGATATATATCTACACAACTTGACATATTCATCACAAGTCCATTACCAACCATGGATTCAAACCAAGCTTAACATTATAAAGTAGCGTAATAATTCCTAAGACACGCCACATATAAATGAGCTCAAATGATCAAAAGACTACCAAATCGAAGACGAATAGTGTGAAATTTGAAGTGATCTGATCGACATGCTCCGCAATCAACAAACTACAAAAGAAAGTAGACAACGATAAGCATAATAAATACTTAGTAAGTTCATACAAAATTCAACTTACCTAAATTATATCAATTTAATCAATAGAAACACAAATATACATAACATGGTATTTCTTTGACATCCTTAAATACTCTTGTACAAATTCACAAAACAACCACAAGTTAGTACATTGGCATAATAAGATCAAAATGCTCAAATCACATACATATACCATCATACAATTAGTTCTATGTTATTCCAACTTATATATTTTACAAACATATCAACTAAATTCATAATTTATCTTACCAACCATTTTCTTTACGATTTACTACCATTTTCGCCTATATAACTATAGTAAACTAACATTAAAAACACGGGACCGATTTGTTTACACAAGCTGTAAAATTCGGGTCTACTCACACAAGATATAGGTCAGGATTGTTGATATAAGTTTTATTTGATGCTACTCGTAGAAGCTGTACATAATCCACAACATATGCTAGATCTCGACCATCGATAACTAAGCCCCTAACCAACACCCGAACTATATCATTTGAGTTTGCTCGCACAAGCTGTAGGTCGAGATTATTTATATAAGTGTTATTCGATATTTTTCGCACAAGCCGTAGAGTATGTGCAACATAAGCAGGATGTCAATCATTGATAACTAAGTCCCTTACTAGCACCCAATTACTTTAAAATCGTACTGGTTTGCCATTCGTACCTTAGTAATTTACTAAACACATTTGAGCCTTATTCTATCATTGTACCATTTTAATATCTATAATATCACAAAATATACAATTTCATATCATTCAACCATATATATATATTTCACACTCGTTCGATAACTTGTACTTATTAAAAATTTACCTATATTTCAAACTTTACAATTTAGTCCAACTAATGACAAAAGTAATTATATTTCATTCCAACTCAAAATACAAGCAAGAATTTATACATATATATAATATGTAAATAAGAGAAATCAACATAAAAAGTTCCATATGAACTTACCTAGCAAAAACTAGAATAACAAGATGTCAAAAAATAATCTGTAATTTTCCCTTTCCTCGATTATCTTTCGATTGGTTCAATTCTCAAACTATACTATTAATTCATTTCAATGATAAATTCTCAATCTTTATAACATTCTAATTTATGCATATAAAAATTCAATTTTATTTTTTTGAATGTTCCCTAAAGTTTTGCATTTTATTCAATTTAGTCCCTAAAATCAAAATTGCTATAACTTTCAAATTTGAGCTTCGATTTTAAAACCGATCTCAATTCCATTCTTCTACAGCCCTCTAATATCTATAATTCTAGAAATACCATACTAAATTTGAAATATTTACACTTTAATCCCTAAGTTCAAAACTAACAACTTTGACTTTACACAGTTCTTTTTCATTTTTAAACTTAAAATCTAAAAATTTAATACCAAAAGCTTCAATAAATCATCAATGACAACATTTGAAAACTTTAATAATTTTGAAAAATAACATACGAGTTAGCTAAATCGAGCTCTCGAGATCTCAAAATATAAAAATTACAAAAAAGGGACTAAATTGAACTCACCAGTTGAGAGTTCAAAGCTTGGCCAAAATATTCCTTCCTCAACAATGGAGAACCAATGAAAGGATGAAGAAAAGAGAGGAGTTTTCTCTTTCTATCCATGTCTCTTTTTATTTATCTTTTTATTATCACATTATAATATATTTTTAACTTTGTTTTAGCAAAAATGGCTATCCAACCGTCCACTCATAATTAAATTGGCTTAATTGTCATTTTAGGCCCTATTCAATCATTAAATAAGCCCTTAAACGACTAAAAATATATAGTGACTAACTTTATCATTTTTATAATTTAGTCTTTGTACATTAATTAACTATCTGATTGATAAAATTAAAGGACAAGACCTTAATTAATCTTTATACTAACCTCGTAAATATTACTCAATCATTGAAAATGGGATTTCAAAACCTCTATTTTCGACACTACTGAAAAATTGGTTGTTACAATTTTTTTATTTTTAACAAATAAAAAAATATTTTTTTGCCATGTGGCACATTCGTAGTGTCAGGGGCGAAGCCAGATAAATTTTTTTGGGCGGCTGAATTAAATTGTATATTTTTACAATAGTAAAAATGTCATTTCACAATTTTAATAGCCTATATCTTTATAACTTTTAAAGGATTAAATCAAATTTTTAGCCTTTTTAGGGGGCAAGGTGCAATTTTACCATTACTAATTTAAAATTTTATAAATTATACAGGGACTTAAATGTAAAATTTTCCATTTTAGGGTGGATCAGGCCCTTGCCTGCGCTTCTGGCTTCGCCACTGTGTAGCATGTCATGTGAGTAACATAACCTAAAAAATAAAAAGGTTTAATTCATGGTTTGACCCTTAAAGTATACTTGTTATCCACTTTGGTACCTATTTTTTTTGGCCCAAATTGGTACCCAAAGCATGCCTATATTATATTTTTTAGTCTATTTTTTTACAAACATTAAAAAAAATTTATAGTCAATCACAAAGTGTCACGTGGAGTCTTTATGTAAAAAATAAATATTTTTCTTTTATAAAATGTATATACACATTAAAAATATAAAAAAGAAAATAAAGATACAAAAAATTCAGAAAATATATATAATCTAGAAAAAAATATAAATAATAAAAACACGTGACGTTTTGTGATTGGTTATAAGATTTTTTTTAACATATGTCAAAAAATAGACTAAAAATTATAACAGATAGTTTTACTTATTAAAAGTATTTTAGACTTTATATTATAATTTCTACAATTCGAGATTGTATTGTTTTATTTGAACTGTGGCATGAGACTTAAGTTAGGGTTTTAATTTGCATGCATGATATCTAATTCGTATTTAGGATAATGAAACATGGAATTAGAATTAATTATGCATAAAATCATTCTGATTTTACTTATTTAAAAACCAAGATGAATATCACTTTTTCATTGTCAAATTATAAATAACTTTTTAGTAATAAATAAATTAGAAATTAACTAGTTTTCAAAAGTTTCCACCATTAAAAAGAAATTGTTAAACTTAATTGATTTTTGCTAACTCGTAATTTTTCTAAAAATAGGCTAAGTTTTCCTCTAAAATAAACAAATGTTTAAAATTATTGTTTTATAAACTCCGTTAACTTACTGGGGCATCTCAGTGACTAATGTCATCTTTCAAATTCGGGCATAACGTCTTGCTCGGGTTAAGGAAGTTACATTTGGTGGTGTTAGAGCTAAGTTTACAAAACTCAAACTGTGGAAATTTGAATGAGTTTGCATGCCAAATCAGATCTAATTTGTTGGAAGTGCTACCATAACAGATTTGTAAAAGAGTGATACTATAAGTTGATTGCTATTCGATTTCATAAGTGGATTTTGATGGACTGTATTAGTTGAAATTGACATGTGTGTTTTGGTGTATGTGTCATTGTTCTATGATTAGATCGAGACGAGATCTAATTAGATCTAAAATTTAGGAGTGTGGAGGAATAGATCTAGTGCAGTAGGACTTGCAAATAAGGTGTGTGTCTTAACTAAGTAACCACGTATGTTTGATATTCTCTAAGTAAATTGGTGTATTAACTATAACCAAACGATGACATAAATTCCTATGGAGTAATGGTGTTATGGAATCTTTACCCTCTTCTAAAGTTGTTCAAAAAGTAAGTGTCTTTAACTAAGATCTATTGAATTGGCCGAAGTGGTGTATATTGTTGTTGTATGCCTTGTTTTGAATCGCATTGTAACAACCCATTTTCAGTGAAATCAGAATAGTAGTTTCGGGACCACAAATCTGAGTCAGAAAGAAAAAAAAAATTTTATTATTACTGCATAGTCTACATTATGGTAGAGAATTCATATGAAAATTTTTTATGAAAATTTTACTGATTACATGTTTAATTATAGAAAGGACCAAATTGCATAAAATGTAAAAGTTGAGTTCTATTAGCTATTGGTAGTAAATAGTTATAGAATTCAAAACTTGAGGTCCTAATATGGCAATTAGACCATTAAATGGAGTTAGTAGATAAGTTTAATGATTCATCCATGGAAAATTAATTAAAGAAAATGACTAAATTGGAAAGTAAAAGTAATAAAAGATGATATTTGATTAAATAAGGAAAATATCATCTATTTCATCTTCATCCCCAAAATTATTCAACAGAAAACCTAGCTAAGAGAAAAGACATCAAGCAAGCTTAATTGGGTAAGTATTCTTGTATCGTTTTTAATAATTTTTATATTTTCGAGATCGTAACAACCTAATCTAGCTAATTTAGGGATTAATTTGCAAAGTTATCAAAGTGTTAAAATTTTTCCATGGATGAGTATGCTGAAATTTTGAAATTCAGGGTAGAAAATGAAAGGTTGTTGATAGATAAATAACTTATGTGGAGGAAATTTTTATGAAATTGTGATTTAGGGACTAAATTGAAAAGATATAAAATTCATGGAAATTTCCTTAATTCTTTGAAATACATGGGTTTTAAATGTTATATGAAAAATTTTGTTAGGCTTGGAATATGGATTAAATTGCATGAATTTCATTTTCCGAGCCTAGGGACAAAATTGGAATTTATCAAAAGTATAGGGGAAAATGATACTTTTGTCTAAGAAATAAATTGGATTGAATTGAATATGAATGTATTAAATTGATGTTAAATTCATTTATATAGATCTGAAAAGATCAAATAAAGAGTTAGATCGAGGAAAAGAAAAAGTGTCGGATTAGTAGATTTCTGTTCCGAGCAAGTGAGGAGGTAAGTTCATGTAACTAAATTATGTATATTAATATGTTTGAATTGAATGTTGTATATGTGAATTGTATAAATGTATTATGTATGAAATTTATCACATGTCCGATAATGCTCGATAAGTAATATGTCTCGTTTGAATAAATAAAATTCGATTGATACAGATTTCCCGTATTGGTTGTGGTCTTGCATATGTCGCGGACACACCATAGCCTGAAAGAGCATCCTATTATAAGCCCCCTTGAGTTCCTGTTACATGGTTCCTACGAGCATCCCGATTGGTATTGATCTTGCATGTGTTGCGGACATACCACAGCTCTTTGTGAGTGTCTTGTTATATGATCAGTACAGATCCTGCATATATTATGGACATACTGCAACTCTTTATGAGCATCCTGGTCTATGGCTCTTAATGAGCTTCCTGATCTGGCTCGCTTGAACTTTCTGATATATGGCTATTCGAAGCTTTCTGATAATAGCTCTTCGGAGTTACCTGTTAAGCTCACATGAGCTTTCTATTTTCAACTCTTATGAGTTTTCCTGTTATAGCCCGGATAAGCTTTCTGTTACATGGCTCATATGAGCTTCCTATTATATGGCTCGAGAGAGTACTTCCTAATTTTGTGCTCTAATGAGTACCCCCGAATATGAATTGACGAATTACAGTTTTGTACACTTTAAGTGTACTACCTGTGTGTCCATCGATATTTCAAATAAATTCAATGGGCAAAGTTCAGACATGGGCTAAACTGAACTGAGATGATTTGTTATAAAATGTACATGTTACATGGAAATATGATAAGAAAAGTATATGTATATAAAAGTTATTATATGATGAGCTCATCCATGTTTCTTGACAATTGTATGAATTACAATGACTAACATGTTTGATGAAGTTGGGTGTTTAGGCTATTAGCCAAATTTCTTGGATGCATTTTGTATGTGTACTTTAATGGAAATGAATGGTAAGTTCAATTTCCAGTTATATGAACTTACTAAGCATTAAATGTTTACTTTGTCTTATTTTCTCTGTTTTACAGTACTCGAAAGCTCGTAAAGGTTGGAAGCGGGTCGGAGCAATATCACACTATCCTTCAACTCATTTTGGTATAATTAATGAAATTACTTTTGGTATAATGGCATATATAAGCTAAGTTAAGTCAAATGATGAAGTATTTTGGTTGTAAATAGCCATTAGAATGGCTTGTAATGATCACATTATGATATATATAAGGTATGATTGAAGTATGAAAATGATTATGCACATGCATTTGATATCTAGGTAAATATAAATTTTGGAATGACATATTAATAAATTGTCTATTGGGAAGCCTAAGGGCTCATTGGTTATATGTGTAAAATGTCAAGTTTAAGACTTGGTTTTGGCCTGGTTTAAATGTCTTGAATTGGTTGGTGAATGTGTTAAAATGTTGATGTAGGGCGAAAACAAGTGTGGGTGAGAAATAAGGCTTAAAAATGACCTTATTTTGTCCACACAGGCAGAGACACGGGCGTGTGTCTCAGTCGTGTGTTATACACGGCCTAGCACATGGGCGTGTGTCCCTTGCATCTTAAAAATTTAGAAACAAAATACTTCAAATTGCTTACATGGGCAGAGACACGGGCGTGTGTCTTAGCCATGTGTGTCACTCGGTCTGGCACACGGGTGTGTAGCCTGACCGTGTGAACCCTGGACCGTAATTATCCAAGTCAGTATGCTCACACGGCTTAGCACACGGGTGTGTGGCTTGGCAGTGTGACCATGTCAGTATGCTCACACGGCCTAGCACACGGGCGTGTGGCTTGGCAGTGTAACGAAGCTAGTATACCCCCTAAATTGGACACGACCTGGGATACGGGTGTGTCACTTGGCCGTGTGAGCCACACGGCTCGACCACATGGGCGTGTGTCCCCTACACATAAGGAAAAAATTTAAAATTTTGTGAAAACTTCCCTGAGTTTCTGTTTTAGTCCCTACTCGTTTCTATCGCATAATTTAGGCCTTGAAGGTCCATTTGAGGGACAATATAATTGAATATGTTTAGTTTTAGATATAAATAGTTAATGATATGAATTAACTGTATATATTCTGTAAATCCTTTAATGCTCTGTAACCCTGCTCTGGCTTTGGATACAGGTTAAAGGTGTTATATTTATTGGTATCAGAGTACGGTTTAGCCGATTCTGGGACTAACGTAGCAAGTATGAGTTTAGCTATACATGCCATTATATAATTTGTGACAGTGTGATATCTCCTAACCATTTTAAACATATTTTTCATATAGTAATGTCATCCAACCGACCTGAATCCGAGGAAGCTGAGAGCAATGCTCAAGCTTCAGTTCAAAGAGCTGCTTCTAGTAGTAGAAGTCTCGTATTTGCGGGCCGAGGTGAGGATGCTAAAAAAGCCTTCTTTCAAATGATGAATGAATGGTTCACAGAATTCTTAAGAATAAAGCCTGCTATACAACAACTTCCCCTTCCTACTCCTCAATCAATTTTTGATATGCCACAAGGTGTTAAATCTGTTAGAACTGGTAAGCCTTTGGTAGATAAAATTCGTAAATATGGAGAAGAAGAATTTAGGGTTACTGCTGAAGATGATCCAGAAAGAGCTGAATTTTGGTTAGAAAATACCATCAGGGTTTTAGATGAATTATTTTGCACACCTGATGAATGTTTGAAATGTGCTGATAAATAGTGGTTTCGGGACCAAAAATCTGAGTTAGAAAGAAAAAAAATTATTTTAATGTTATTACTAGTGTATATTATGGTAGAGAATTCATATGAAAATTTTGTTATGAAAATTTTATCGATTACATGTTTAATTATAGAAATGACCAAATAGCATAAAATGCAAAAGCTGAGTTCTTGTAGCTATAGGTAGTAAATAACAATGGAATTCAAAAATTGAGGTCCTTATATGGCAATTAGACCATTAAGTGGAGTTAGTAGATAAGTTTGATGATTCATCCATGGAAAATTAATTAAAGAAAAGGACTAAATTGGAAAGTAAAAATAATAAAAGATAATTAATTAAACAAGGAAAATACCATCTATTTCATCTTCATCCCCAAAATTATTCCATGGAAACCTAGCTAAGAGAAAAGACATCAAGCAAGCTTATTTGGGTAAGCATTCTTGTCCCATTTTTAATAATTTTTATATTTCCAAGATCGTAATAACCTAATCTAGTTAATTTGGGGATTAATTTGCAAAGTTATCAAAGTGTTAAAATTTTTCCATGGACGAGTATGCTGAAATTTTAAAATTCATGATAGAAAATGAAAGGTTGTTGATAGATAAACAACATAAGTAAAGGAAATTTTCATGAAATTGTGATTTAGGGACTAAGTTGAAAAGATGTAAAATTCATGGAAAATTTATGAATTTTTTGAAATACATGGGCTGTAAGTGTTATATGAAAAATTCGGTTAGGCTTGTGATAATGATTAAATTGCATGAATTTCATTTTCCGAGCCTAGGGACGAAATCGAAATTTATCAAAAGTATACGGGCAAAATGGTACTTTTGTCTAAGAAGTAAATGGGATATAATTGAATATGAGATGTATTAAATTGATGTTAAATTCATTTATATAGATCCGAAAAGATCAAATAAGGAGTTAGATCGACGAAAAGAAAAAGTGTCGGATTAGTAGATTTCTATATATGTATATTAATATGTTTGAATTGAATGTTGTATATGTGAATTGTATAAATGTCTTATGTATGAAACTGATAACATGTCTGATAATGCCTGATAAGTAATATGTCCCATTTGAATAAATGAAATTCAATGGATACATGATTTCCTGTATTGGTTGTGGTCCTGCATATGTTGTGGACACACCATAGTTCGAAAGAGCATCCTGTTATAAGCCCTCGTGAACTTCCTGTTACATGGTTCCTATGAGCATGCTGGTCGGTATTGATCTGCATGTGTTGTAGACATACTGTAGCTCTTTGTGAGTGTCCTGGTATATGATCGGTATGGATCCTGCATATATTGCAGACATACCGTAACTCTTTATGAGCGTCCCGATATATGGCTCTTAATGAGCTTCCTGATATGGCTCGCTTGAACTTTCTGATATATGGCTATCCGGTGCTTCCTGATAATAGTTCTTTGGAGTTACCTGTTAAGCTCACATGAGCTTTCTGTTTTCAACTCTTATGAGTTTCCTGTTATAGCCTGGATAAGCTTCCTATTACATGGCTCACTTGAGCCTCCTGTTATATGGCTCAAGAGAGTGCTTCTTGATTTTGTGCTCTAATAAGTACCCCCGAATATGAATTTATAGATTATAGTTATGTACACTTTAAGTGTACTACATGTGTGTCCATCGATATTTCAAGTAAATTCAACGGGTAAAGTTCCGACATGGGCTAAACTGAACTTGATATGATTTGTTATGAAATGTAAATGTTATATGGAAATATGAGAAGAAAGGTATATGTATATGAAAGTTATTATATGATGAGCTCATCCATGTTTCTTGACATTTTTGTGAATTACAATGACTAACATGTTTGATGAAGTTGGGTGTTTAGGCTATTATCCAAATTTCTTGGATGCATTTTATATGTTTACTTTAATGGAAATGAATGATAATTTAAATTTCTAGTTATACGAACTTACTAAGTATTAAATGCTTACTTTGTTTTATTTTCTCTATTTTATAGTACTCGAAAGCTCGTAAAGGTTGGAAGCAAGTCGGAGCAAGATCACACTATCCTTCAGCTTATTTTGGTATAATTAATGAAATTACTTATGGTATAATGGCATGTATAAGCTAAGTTAGGTCAAATGATGAAGTATTTTAGTTGTAAATAGCCATTGGAATGATCAAGTTATGATATATATATATATAAGGTATTATTATGATTGAAGTATGAAAATGATCATGCACATATGCATTTGGTATCTAGGTAGGTATAAATTTTGGAATGACATATTAATAAATTGTCTGTTGGGAAGCCTAAGGGCTCATTGGTTATATGTGTAAAATCTCAAGTTTAAGACTTGGTTTTGGCCTAGTTTAAATGTCTAAAATTAGTTGATGAATGTGTTAAAATGTTAATGTAGGTGGAAAACAAGTTTGGGTGAGAAATAAGGCTTGAAAATGGCCTTATTTTGTCCACACGGGTGTGTGTCTCAACCGTGTGTGTCACACGACCTAGCACATGGACGTGTGTTTCTGCCATGTGTCCCTTACATCTTAAAAATTTAGAATTAGAATGCTTCAACTTGCTCACACGGGTAGAGACACGGTCGTGTGTCTCAACCGTGTGTGTCACACAGCCTAACACACGGGTGTGTGACCTGGCCATGTGAACCCTACACCTTAATTATGCAAGTCAGTATGCTCACATGGCCTAACTCACGGGCATGTGGCTTGGCCGTGTGACCAAGTCTGTATACCCCCTAAATTGGACACGTCCTGGGACACAGGTGTGTCCCCTGCACATAAGGAAAAATTTTGAAATTTTGCAAAAAATTTCCTGAGTTTTCGATTTAGTCCCGACTTGTTTCTATATCATAATTTGGGCCTCGAGGGTCCATTTGAGGGACAATATAATTGAATATGCTTAGTTTTAGATATGAATAGTAAATGATATGAATTAACTGTATATATTCTATAAATCTCGATAATTCTTTGTAACACTGTTTTAGTTATGGATACGGTTTAAGGTGTTACATGCATGTTTTGATGATATTAAAGTTTGATATGATTATTGTTATTCTGATCACATGTCAATACATGTTATTGTCACTGTTCTGCAATTGTTACTGATAGCATGTTAAATCATGTTCACTGTATCTAATAAATCTGAATGAATATTGAAAACATGGCCACTGTTTTTGATAAATTTGATCACATGTTAAAATCATAACTACTATACTAATTATGTTACTGTCATTGTATGTCATATTGCATTGCATTGGTGTTGGGACGTTTATGAAAGGAGGAAGTTCTAGCAGTATATCTGGCAGCTTGACTGTAAATACTGGTGGTTTGTCCACATATTTATGGCAATATATCTGCATATCTAGTGCGTTGAGTATGACTCATATTTTAGTCAAATTTGAGAGATAATCTCCTAGTTAAACTCTATTTATTTGTTTCAGTCAAACTTTGATTAGTCTAGATTATTTTATTATTTAACTTAGGAATTTAGCCTATAAATAGGCTCTTTTACAATCTAAGAAAATCAATCCTTTAAAGGATTAGAACTCATAACATTTTTGGAGAATTATGTATTTATGTTTTTTGGGTTCTTTATTTTTGGGTTTCGAGGTTTAGTTTTTATATCCATCTTTTATACTATTCATTCTTTTGTCATTATGGTAAAATTATCTTTCCCCGTGATTTTTATCCTCTTTAGAAGGGTTTTTCCACGTTAAATTTGTGTGCTTAATTTTTCAATTTCTTCCGCTATTATTTTACTTATTCATTGCTTAATCGGGTTGATCCTCAATAAGTGGTACTAGAGCTAATTTAGTTTTCATAGATTAACCTGTTCAGAGATTGTAGCAACAAGGTTTGACATTCAGAAGTTTGTAGGTGTCACAAATTTCAATCTGTGGCAAGTTCAGATTATGGTAATTCTAGTTAAGCCTAGTCTGAAAAAGGTCATTACCGGGAAAAAGCTTGAAAATCTAGATCAGATAAAGTGGGAAGAGCTTAATGAAAAGGTCTCGTCTGCAATCAGTTGTACCTCGTGAATAGGGTATTGCAGGAGGTATTGATGGAGAAAACCTCATCCGCCTTATGGAAAAAGGAGACCTTGGTTTATGATAGAGACAAAATTTCGTTCGAGGATGTGAATGGTCATTTGTTGAGTAAAGACAAACTCAACAATGAGTTTGGTTAGGATAGCAAGGCAGATAGGCAAGCTTTCGTTTTGGTAGCATCGAAGAAGTGAGACAAAAGGTGTTTCTGTTGTAAGAAGTTAGGTCATGTCAAGGCATATTATTATAAACTGTGAAATAAAAGGGCTGCTGAGAGTAATGAGGAAGATGTAGCTGGTGCTAATTTGGCCGACGAAAGTGGTGATGATTTTTTATTAGTTTAAACAAGTGATAGCTTTGAGCTTACATCCGAGTGGATCCTAGGTTCTAGATGTTCTTTCCACATTTGTCCCAATAGAAAATGGTTCTCCACATACAGTTCAATTGAAGGTGGAGTTGTGTGCATGGGAAATGATTCATCTAGTAAGGTAATTGGTAGTAGTTATGTTAAAATTAGGATGCACGATGGGACGACTAGGACACTCTCAGATGTCAGGTATGTACTTGATTTATGAAAGAATCTCATCTCATTGAGTATTTTAGACTCGAAAGGTTATAAGATCAATATCGAGTCTAGCGACATTAAGGAGTCTCGAAGGGCTTTCATTTGTTAAAAGGTAAAAGGACTGACAATTTTATATTTTGGAAGGTTCTACAGTGACCGGTGAAACCGGACGTCCCTCGTCGGTTATGGAGTCAAAGTAAA
The DNA here is from genome assembly GCF_007990345.1 of Gossypium hirsutum. Lineage (NCBI taxonomy): Eukaryota > Viridiplantae > Streptophyta > Magnoliopsida > Malvales > Malvaceae > Gossypium > Gossypium hirsutum. The sequence goes on from NC_053448.1 coordinate 9,287,620, forward strand.
CTTGTTTGGAGTGGAGGTAACTTGATGATAGGAGGGACAAATATATGACTATGTCGTTATTTTGGATGCAGGTTTTGAAAATTTAGGGCACTGTGTTCATGAAAATTAGAATCAAGTTATTTTTTATTTGGTAGTGCACAAGTCGAAGGCTAGAAATCTTCCAGCTTCTAAACATAAATGCAACTTAGTTAATTTCCTGCATAGTTCAAGATAGTCTCGTGGCGGGTTTTGGCAAAGATGGCATTGTGAAAACACGAGTCAAGGTGGAGATTTGTTGTGTATGACTCATATTTCAATCAAATTTGAGAGATAATCTCCGAGTTAAAACTCTGTTTATTTGTTTCAGTCAAACTCTGATTAGTCTAGATTATTTTATTATTATTTGACCTACGAATTTAGCCTAATAATAGGCTCTTTGACAATATTAAAAAATACAACCATTAAAAGATTAGAACTCATAACACTTTTGGAGAATTTTGTGTTTACGTTTTGAAGGTTCTTTATTTTCGGGTTTCGGGATTTAGTTTTTATCTCCATCTTTTGTGCTATTTGTTCTTTTTCCATTATAATAAAATTATCTTTGCTCGTAGTTTTTTGTCTTCTTTAGAGGAGTTTTTCCACATTAAATTTGTATGCTTAATTTCTCAATTTATTCCGCTATTTTTTTACTTGTGCATTGCTTAATTAAGTTGATCCCCAACATAATGGCTTGTCTTCATATATTTCTTGCAGCTTGACTGCAATTACTAGTCGTTTGTCCACAATATGGTGTGTTTTTGGATGGATGAGTTCTGGGGAACTCTAACTGTGGTGCGTAGCGGAGTTGGGTAAGAATTTCTTTGAAAATATTGCATTGACATGCTTATGCATATTGAAAATTGTGAATCTGCATTATTTTAATTCTTTGTTTAATTACTGGCTTGAATGTTATGTTTATTTTTTTATACTGGTTACTTGAGTTATGACTGACATTAAACTTATTAGCTCACTCTTTAGTCTACTAATTTATTTTTCAGATAATCCTCGAGGTTAGGATTTGGATGCGGCTTTTGGAGGAGCAACTCGGATGTTTTTATATTTAAAGTATTTTAAACTTATTTTAATATTTTTTTGGAACTGTAATAAATTTTATTTGGACTATGACATGAATTTTTAATTTGGGATTATTTTGATTTCATGACTTTAAAATTTTTAAAACTGTTTAAATTGATATTTGAAATGATTATGCATGAAACTCGATTTTAATAAAAATCTATCAATATCACTCTTTTTTGCTGCAATGTGAAAAATGATTTTTGGAAAGTAAATAAAAATTAGAAATCAACCTGATTTTTCAAAATAATTAAACTTTGCAAATTAAACATTAAATTCAATCAGCTTTTGAAAGTAATACATTTTTATAAAATTGAGAGAGTCGCTCGGTTTTACTTTTCCAGAAAAGACAAGCAAATAATTTTAAAAAAACATATTTTGAAATCTAACAATTTAGCTTAGCCATGTAATTAGTCAATGTAACTTTCAGGATCTAGCTATAACATCTAGGCTGTGTTGGAGAGGTTACATTAAGGATAAAAAAAATTGATGGGTGTAGAAACCAACAAAAATAATTTCCTACAAAAAAATATAAAATTTTGTATATATTAGTAAGCAAGGCCAGATCCAAAGAGACCGATGATAATTTTATTCCTTTAGTGAAAACATGTAAAATAAAAATAAGAGAGGGGGATTTTAAAATTATAGACTAAAGTTAAAATTAAAATTAAAACTATGAAATAGAAATCATAAAAATAAAATTTAAAAAACTCAATATATTGAAAGCCTTATCAAAGCTAAAATCTCAGTTTTGATTAGTGGGTTTCATCATCATTGCAAAAATAATTTTCAATTTTCTATGATAAATTGGTTATAGATATTGACGAACGCCTAGCAACCATCTTTTATCTTCTCAATAATTAAGACAAATGTTATTAATTATTTCCCTTATTGATAAATAATCCTATAACGAATGCTTAGGATTTAATTTATCAATAGCATTAAAAATGAAGAGACTCAATTCTAGCAAAAAAACACACAAATAGAGTTTTTTTAGAGTAGATTACATATCTACATAACATGAATTGCATATATAGTTTATTGACAAGAATAGGGTAGTCTCTTCAATTTTATTGATAGACTTCAAGGGTATATATATTTATACAATAATAGTTACGTAGGAACCAAATTGCTAAAAGATAATATCTCATAATAATATTTTGTATTATCTCATTAGGAATCAAATTGATAAAACATAATATCTCATAATAATATCAACACACCCTCTCAAGTTGGAGCATGCTGATCATAAATGGCCAACTTGTAGAGAAGATATTCAAATTGTGGTTTACCAAACGCCTTTGTAAAAATGTCAGCCAACTAAACGGAGGTCGAAACATAAGAAGGTGCAATCAACCCATCCTGGACTATATCCCTAACAAGGTGACAATCCACTTCAATATGTTTAGTAAGCTCATGAAATACGAGATTCTGTGCAACATGCAACATAGATTGACTATCACAAAATAAATGAATTACTTTAGGATGATGAACACCTAAGATCAATAACAAGGCCTTCAACCACTTGAGCTCACAAGTGATGAAAACCATAAACCTATACTCAGCCTCAGTAGAAGAACAGGAAACAATATGTTGTTTCTTAGTTTTCTAGGAAATAGAAGATTGTCCCAGAAAGACAAGCCAACCAGTAAGTGAACGCCGAGTTAACGGACAAGCAACCCAATCCAAATCACACCACCCTTTAGAGGACAAATAACTACCAAATCTAAAAAGAATCCCTTGGCTAGGAGAGCCTTTCAATTATCGGGCAACACGTAGAGCCATGTCCCAATGCTCCTACCTCGGCTTATGCATAAAATGGAATAAGACATGAACTGAGTATGTCAAATCAGGTCTAGTCAGTTCTAAATAAATCAAACAACCCATTAATTGTCTGTACGACTTAGGATTAGACAAAACTATCCATGTAGCATGCATTAATTTACAATTTTTCTTTATTGGTGATCCTCTGGACTTTTCTTCCAAAAGACTCACCTCCAAAATAATATCAAATGCATATTTATTTTGACAAAAAAAATTACCCCCAAAGAGCTACGAGCTACCTCTATCCTAAAAAAATTTCAAAACACCAAGATCCTTCATATGGAAGCAAGAACTGAGAAACCACTTAAAAGTTTTCAAAGCAACAGAATCGTGCCAAAAAAAAATTAAATCATCGACATAAACCATCTCATTAATGTGTATATAGTATATGTAAAGAAAGAATAATCACAATATGATTGAATAAATCCATACCCTTTTAGTGCAATAGCAAGCTTCGCAAACCAACATCGAGGAGCCTATTTTAACCCATCCACAGACTTGCATAAACAAAAAACCATTCTAGGCTTATCAAGGGTAAAACTAGGAGGAAGCTTCATGTAAACCTCTTTATCAAGATTGCCATGCAAAAAGGAATTATGGACATCCATTTTATGTAACTCCGAACAGTCACCATTTTCACCACAGGTGCGAAAGTTTCATTATAGTCAATACCTTCTACTTGGTAATTACCAAAAGCAAAAAGATGAGTCTTAATTCTTTCAATACTTTCATCGGAGTTATATTTAATCTTGTACATCCATTTACTACCCAATGATTTCTTTTTATGAGGAAGTGTTTCCATAGACCAAGTGTCATTATCCTCTAGTGCACAAATCTCCTTTTGCATAGCATTACGTCATCTTGCATCATTCACAGCTTCTTTAAAAGATTGTGGCTCGAGCCCTGCAATAATAGCTACAAGAAAATTGTGGTGTTTCGCAATAAATTTGTCATAATTAACATAATGTACAATAGGAAATGGAGTACCTAAGGAATGCTCTGAAGCAAGTGAGGTGAGAGATGAACTTTTCTTTATGATGGTATGAGTGAGAAAATCTCGAAGCTTCACAAAAGGAAATTTCTCCTTATGCCCTCGTCTCAATTCAGGCACATCATTACCTAAAGCCCCTTGTACCACCATGTCATGGGAGGAAGAAGAAGATACCACAGGTGTCGGAAAACTCACAGGTGGCAAACTTACAGGCTATGGAGTAGTAAGTGGAGGAACTATCGTGGGTTGTAACATCTTTGATTCACCAAAATATGTATAAAAAATTATGTCTGCACTCTCATATGGTAGAGCAACATCGTCAAGATCAATGGTTGGAACATTCTCATCCAAATACGAAATAATATCCTCAAAAAATTTCACATCACGAGACATAAAGAACTTAGAATCCGGATCATATAAATATCAACCCTTTTTTCCAAATGGGTAACCAACAAAAACACATTTTCGACTTCGACTGGAAAACTTATCACTTTTAGAGCGTTGATTATGAGCAAAACATAAGCAACAAAACACACGAAGACCATCAAACAAAGGAAGGCTACGAAACAACATTTCATAGGGTTTTTATTGTGAATAAGAGGTGAAGGAGCTCAATTAATGAGATGAGAAGCAACCAACACACACTCCCCCAAAAAGATATAGGCAGATTTCCCTGGAAACGCAAAGCACGAGCTATATTTAAAAGATGTTGATGTTTCCTCTCCATTCTCCCATTTTGTTGAGGAGTACCAACACAAGATATTTGAAAAATAATGCCATTTGCAAGAAAATAATCCTAGAAACAATTAAATATTATCACTTCTAACGCACTTTATTTGTTGTGAAAATTGACGACCAACCATAGCAATGAATGACATAAAAACTTTGAAAATCTCCTTATTAGCCAATAAATATACCCTGTAACGCCCCAAACCCAGCCTAGACATTATGGTCTTATCTGGCAATGTCACATGATAGTATTTTTGAAACTTCACTGTTATGTTGAAAACATTCCATGTTATTATCTTTAGTAAACCTTTATTAGAACTTAAGAAGCCGTTTTTATTCATTTAAAACATTTGTTTTGAAACATCCTTCATTGCGGAAGCTTTAATAAAACAGTCTAAGCGATCATGCGTTTAGAAACTACTTTAACTTTTTGAAAACTGAATTTCCTACAACCAATGGGTATAAATCCATAAAGTAAAATAAATAAATAAAAACCCAAAATTTAAAACCAAAGTCCCAGAGGGTCTTTAAATTACAACCCAAATAATCAATAGTAATTAAATCATCAAACGTAAATTGAAAACATGAACTCCAAAAATTTATGTGGTCACCACTGAGTCCTCCGTCGCACTGACCCATCTAAGTCTGGGGATTTCCTGTGCACATTAAACAAAAAGGGCGAGTTTACGTAAACTCAGTGTGTAATCTCACAGAGACAAACAAACAATCAATATTCATAGTGCACAGTTGAACAGTCTTGGGCCTAAGCCCTTTTCAATATTAGTGATAGTTTGGGCTTTAGCCCATCTCAGTACAATGTAAAAAATACCGTAGGGCCTTAGCCCATCACAGTATCAGTAGCAGTAACAGTTATGCAGTAGCAAAATCCTACCCATCCATCCTTTACACACCATCTCCGTCCAACCCTACACTCCATGTAGGGATATAATCAACCCACCCATCCCTACACTCCAAGTAGTACTGAATGCGGCACAAAACAGCAATTTGCAGCTGAGTTGCCAGTAAATTAGGCTTAAATTCTTTCAGTACATTCCTCCAAATAACAACCTCCAACCCAATACAATGCAGCATACAATGGATGATATGCTATTATGTAATTTCAGTACATATATTCGACTCAGATATTAACATGCTCAGTACAGATATCATTCAGTCAATTTCACACATTTAGGGGCTTACGTAGCGCTTACCGACCTTACAGTAAGTTCACAGTCGACTTGGTGACCCGTGCAACCTTAGAAATATTCCGGTAAAAATGGGCCCACATGCCCGTGTGGCCCACTCGGCCTAAATTGGCCTTGACCGTGTGATCCATTTTTAATTTAACCCATGCTAGCTATATATTCATATATTTTTTCACTATTTACTTATATGTTCATTCAAAGCTATCTACTTGAGTCATTGTCACTAAATTATTTATATCTTGAGCTACAGAATTCCAAATTAAGATTCGCATGATGTTTTCGAAACTAGACTCAAATACCTTTCTACCATAAAATTTTTAAATTTGATAGTTTATCAAATAAGTACATTAAAATCTTCAAATCTATCCCGATTCTGCTATTTGACAACTTCAACATTTCCTTACTAAAAATTATTTATCTCTTAGTATGGAATTCAGATGATGTTTTAGTTTGTTTCTCTTGAAAATAGACTCATTAAGGATTTAAACATATAAATTTAAGCCCTTAATTATTTTTTAAAAATTTTTAATGATTTTTCCAAAGTCAGAATAGGGGAACCCGAACCCATTCTGACCTTGCCTCACAAAATTCATTATATCTCATAACTTACAATTTCATTGCTTACACTGTTTCTTTCATGAAAAACTAGACTCAATAAAATTTAATTTCATATTTTATTCAACCTCTAACTCAATTTTCACTATTTTGATGATTTTTCAAAGTTAGACTACTACTGCTGTTCAAAACTATTTTAGTGCAGAATGTTGATTTCCAAGTTTATAACACCCTTATTTCCTTTCTCTACAATTTTTCGCATCATTTTCTCTTATTTCTCTTTTTTCTCGACAGCAAGAAATTTTAGCTTTTTTCCAAATCCCATTTTCTGTGTTTTGGGTACACACCTGGTATCGTTTCTAATGCGTAAGCACTCTTAAGCCTCCAGAACCTTGCTTGAGTAACCACGACTTTGCACAATCACAACGTTGATTCAAAACCACCAGCCCCTTGATTAATTCCGAACACACACAACCAACGATGAACAACCAAATCAATTGGAAAATAAAGAAAGAAACGTAAAGGGAAAAACTAATGGAAATTTTGGCAGCAACTAGGGGAAAGAATCCGCAGAGGAGGAAAAAAAGAAGAAGAAAACGTCAGAAAAAGTTTGCGTAATTGGAGAGAAAACTGAAAATTTACTTTTTTCTGCAACAAAAAGATAATCAGCTTATTTTCTGATAACCTCTCCCCCATTATCTCCTAAAATCACTCATTATTAACCCACTAAAACACAACTACTCAGAATTTTGCCCCAACACAACTCTTAGCTGAAATTGGAGCAAAAATACTGTCTTCACGCCATCACAAAGAATTGAACACAGGACTTCCTTCACACCAACAATCCACTTATCGACCAGACCAGTAGGCCCATTCTGTTAATTATTTGCCAACTTTTACTTAAAAGCCTACTGACCAAAGGGCTTATTCATAAAAATACCAAAATTTGCCCAAGTCCTGGCTTGAACTTGGGACCTCTCACACACCCAGAACACTTAACCACTGAAGCAGATACATAATTGTGTCATTAAAAATTCTGGGGCGTTACATACCCAAACAAACTGAGAGAAATCATCAACTAATTTCAAAAAATAATGAGATCCACAAGATAAAGAAGTGTCATAAAACCCCTATAAATCATAATGAATTAACTCAAAAGTACGAATGGCTTTCTGTTCACTAATTGGAAAGTCATTTCTAGTTTACTTAGCATGACGATAAATTTCACATGCTTTATTCAGATGATCTCTAAACTTACTAACATAAGGAAGTAACTTTACTACTTTCTCGGAAGGATAACCCAATCTTCTATGTCGAAGTTCCAATTAGGATGAAGCTTCAACCAAAACCAATTTGACCGATGAAACCTACCAGAAGTAGTATAGTCCATCCCGTTTCTCACTCGCTCCAATCAACTCCCTTGAATGAAGATCTTGAATAACACATATGTTAGTAGAAAATTGGACAAAATAGTTCGTATCATCATTCAACTAGGAAACAAAAATCAAATTGAAGTTTAATTTAGGAATGTAAAGAATGTGTTTTAAGTGAATTTTTTCCATCAAATTAACCATTCATTGGGTACCTGGAAACACGAAAATATACACACTTTTTCATGCCTTTTTAAACTCAAATTCATGCAATTTCATAGTAATTCTTTTCAAAAAATATGTAATAATTATAAAATAATTAAATAATACTTAAATTATTAACATGTTGAATTTAATTAATTTTATAATAAATTTTGATTTATTTTCGATAGATTCACACAAAGGGCGAAAAATGGCTCGACAAAATTATTGGAAGCATGAAACTGAGAAGCGGTTTTGAAGCATCGAGGCGAATTAATTTTTCAGCCTAAGATGGTCCAGATTATGAATATTAATTCATAATATAATTAATTTTAATTTTAATCCAATTTATTTTGGGTTAAATAATTATTATTAATTAATTATGAAAAGAGGTCCAATTGTGCTAAACCGAGAAGACCGATCCAATCGAGCAACGGGCTGCCCAAAATCGTCCAAACATGTTGACCCAATCAGCTTATTTAGCTGGTTATTTGACTTGCAAAACAGCCCTTGAAGCTTCCTTGAAATTGCATTCAAACCCTTTCAACCACTGTTGGAAGCAACATTCAAGTGCTCGTAGAAGCCTCAGTTCAACAAGAAAAAGCAGAGAAGGAGGAGCGGAGCAATCTAGTCAAGCTTCAGAGAAACACCGAATTTGATTCTAGTGCCCTATCCTTTAATTTTTGTTGTTGTTGTTGTTGTTGTTGTTGTTATGAACATGTCTATGGATACTTGTGATGTTGATATGTTTAATTTAATTAATATGGCTTAAATTTAATTCATGTTAGGTTGATTGCATTTCGTCCACTTAAGTTATTAAAATTGTGTTTGTGTTGTTATAGGCCTTGGTAAGTTGTTTGATTAAGTAAAATAATGATTAGGTTATTCTTGCATTATAATTGTAAGGTAACTAATGAATTAATTATTTAATCGTGTTGAAATTGTAATTAATTGACACAATACTTAATCAGTGCATGTTTAATCTTCTAAGGTAGCTAAGGGTTAAATTAGCTAAGGGTTAAAATGTTCAAGAGATTAGTTAATTTAATAAGTATGTATGAGCAGTAGTTAGCAAATTACAAAGTTGTTGTGAATTTATTTGTAACAACATAAACATGAGTTTAGTAATTCTAAGTTAAGAAATGTAATTAATCTAACACAAGTATGTCATTTTGATTAAAACCTTCTTTTGAAATCATGCATTGGAACTTTTATTTTTATTTTTTTTATTTTACTTAGTTTTTAATCACTTCTTCAAAATCAAAATATTTTTTCTTCACCAAAGTGTTTTTCATTGTATTCATAAATAATTCTTTTCACAGTTTCTATGGGTACGATAACTCGACATTGACTTGTCACTTTATTACTTGTTGCGATTATGTACACTTGCACATTTCCATCGTTCCAGTAGCCACCACTGTTTGGCCATTATGCAGTTGTACGGAGCATGCTACAACACCTCTCACATTCGTCAAACACAGGAGATCACTTGTAACATGATTTGAACACATGTATCAATAATCCAATTATTCTTGGACTTACCATTCAACCGAGTGAAATTTTATTATTTATTATCGAACACCGCCAGAAGAGACTGCCATTGTTCAGTGGTAAATTCAAGAAGTGTCGCCTCCCCTGGTGGTGGTAGATAAGGAAAAAACTCGTCACTAGCCATTTAGAATGATGAAAGAAAGAAAGAAAATTTCAAAAACCTTGCTCAGATGTCATGGCAAGAATAGGGTAATCTCAAGGGTATATATATATATCTATACAATAGCAATTACGTAGGAATCAAATTGCTAAAAGGTAATATTCAATAATAATATCGTATAATATCTTATTAGGAATCAAATTTCTAAAAGATAATATCCCATAATAATATCATAACATTTATACCCAATTTTGTTATTTGTCACAAGTATTAGAATCAATTAAACAATTAAATTTTAATTGAGAAGACAAATATTCTAAGATATCAAATACGAGCTCTATATTTAACAAGCCTAAATATGTGTAATTAAAACAAAAGATACACAAGTACCAAAGAATAAAGAAAGATTAAGTACAAATTAGATCTCACAAACTTTTAGAATCAAGACATCGAAAGCCATTTACCTAGAAATAAAAGTTTAGCAACTCATAGAGAAAAGAAAATGCAAAAATAAAATAATCTTAAGGCATCTATATGGTGGCTATATCTAGGTGTAACCTAATAATGTCTATTTATAGGACAAAATCAGATAACGGGGAAAATATAGAAATGACCTTAATTAAACAGAGCAGAATTTTCTAGATTTCTTGGCAAATTTTTTCATCAAATTCTAGGCCATTTTTAGACACCTTCTCGATATTTTTGGGCTCAAGTCGTCAAATAACATTAGTTAGAGATTTCAATTCTCTTCGAAACAATATATCATGGGCTCAAAACATAGTTTTTTAGCTCATGTTATGGTCAAAATACTACAGTAGTGTAAATTGAGAGCTCAATATGCAAAAAACTTGCCAAAAATAAAATCTAAGTTAACTTTTCTCCAATTATTCACCTAAACCATAAAAAAAATGAGACAAAATAAATTTTAATTAAGGACTTTAATAATACAATTCAAAGAGAAAATTATCACAAATAAATTGAAAATTATGCACTTATCATCCTTATTTAAAAAATCGAATAAGTCCTCATTGAAAATTTTCACCAAATTGATCCCTAATCAATGAAATAAACAATCAATTAAGCCCTCTAATAAAATTGATTGTGTTGATCGTTATATTTTGTTGACATGAAAAACAATGACACATAATGACGACGCATGACATACCATATGTAGGTAATGTTGACATGGCATTTTTTCACATCAGTAAATATTTTAAATAAAAAAATAAAAGGAATTAAAAATGCAATCCAAAATGAAACCGGATAAATGATCATCTAAGTTCATTTGCATCTAGAGAACCATTTGTATAGGTTCATTTGGATCTGATTTTTGAACAATATTATATATTTTTATAATTTCAAAAAATACTAGTTTCAAAATAAATTCTCAACTTTTTTGAATTATTTAAAAGATCACATTTAGAATAAATTTGGATAAATGAATGTTTACAAGGGGAAAATCAGAAAATTTTTTTAGGGGACCAAAATTAAATTATATTTTTATTATTTTTAAAAGAGCCAAAGTGCAATTATACCTTTAATAAATTGCCTAAATAAAAAATTTTCCGCCCGGCTACGCCCTATTTATATGCAAATGGACTTGGATGTTAATTGTCCATATTTATTTTGGACTTCCACTTTTAGTAATTTTTAAATAATTTTTAAACTTATAATTTTAGGAAATTATTTTATATTTCTAAAATTATAATATTATTTTCATATTTATTTTTTAAAATTATAAATTTTAAAATTTTAAAATTTTAAAATTTTAAAATATAAAAATATAAAATATTATTTATTAAAAAATCACATCCAAAATGAACTTGGAGAAATAAATATCTAGATGGAAATGAACTTATCAATTTGTCTATGTTCATTCTAGACTTTCATTTTTAGTAAATTGAAAATATTTGTTAATTATAATTTTTTAAAATTATTTTATATTTTCAAACTTATAGCATTATTTTGAATTGTAAAATTTTAAAATTATATATATTTGAATTTATAAAAGTATAATATTATTTAAAAGACCATGTACAGAATGAATTGGATTAAAAATTGTCTAAATGCAAATGAATTTAGATGTATATTTATTTAAGTTCATTTTGGACTTGAATCTTTTAATATTTTTTAAATAATATTTTAGTTTTTATATTATTTTAGGTTTTTTTTAATATTTATATAACATTTGTTGGCTTGACAAAATTCCACATAAGCATCAACTACACATGACATATCATTTATTATTATATTGTATCATTATTTGCCATCTCAATAAAATGTAGCGATTATTATTATCAACTATAATGGAAGGAACTAATTGATTTTTTTATTGATAGTTTCAACTTGGTGAAAATTGTTGACAAAATTTAATTGTTTTTTTTTTGTTTGTTTTTTTAGTCAAGGGTTTTCTTCCCTTTAAAGTTTAAACCTTTTTAATTAAAGACGAAGAGCATGCGCGTTGGCGAATGGGGGCGAGACTTTCTGGAAAATTAAAGTGTGTTTGGCAGAAGTAGAGTAAATTTCAAGTTTTGTGGGTAGAGGTGGGGGGACCTAATTGAATGAATAGGCTCCTAAATTTCAAGGAATGCCTAAATTTAGGCAGAAAGTCTCTGGATTTTGCTTTTTCAAAATACCAATTGCACCCTTAAATTAACATAATATATCAAACCAGTTCATTTGACTTACATTAACGGTTCCGTTAAAGTGAAACACTTTTATTATTATTATAGCTTAATTGATGATTTGATTCTTAAAGCATATTCATTTTCACATTTTGGTACTTAAAGTACATTCACATTCTAAGAAAATCAGTGCAGAACTGTAGGCATAACATACAATATAAAAATACTTAAAATAATCACATTCGTATAGCAATTCACAATATCGATTTTTCAAATTAACATATCACTATAATATATTAGAGTTCACAGTTTTGTATGCACATGTTTATAAATGGCAATGCAATTTTTGTTTATCAAAAAAGGTCCTACCCAACTCCACTGCACACCACACTATGACTTCCCCAAAACTCATCCAACTTTATACACTGGGTTGTGGATAAACCACCGTTGATTCGCAAATAAACTGACACTTTGTTTGTAAAAATTGTGGGTAAACCACCAATATTTTTAGATGAAAATAATTGTAGATAAACTGCCACTTGGTTCATGAACGAACCACACTATTTGCAGATTATTAAATTGTCACTCTTCCTCCTTACATATCATTCCACCGCAGGCAATACAGTATGGCATGCTTTATAATAGAACAAATCAACACTAGAAGCAAACATGCTTAACATGTATTCAATTGGGTGGTAACATTATTAACACTAATAGTTTATCTGTTTCACAATGACAGTAATATTCACTTCTCATACGATATAGCCATAGCACTTTAGTCATTAAATCATCAATTCTAGAATAACACAATAATAGGGACTTAATTGAGAAAATAAAGACTCTAAAAACAGTTCAGGGCGTATAGATGGACTAAATTGAACATATCATAAATTTCTAAGCAAAACTGTAAAATCGAGGTCACAAAGCTGTGTGGCCAGGCCTTGTGAAAAGATTTAGGTTGCATGGAAGGTTACACGGCCTTGTAGCAAATGCAAATATTAACCTATAGGAGAGACACAGCCGTGTAGAAGAGCTGTAGCCATTTGGTTCACGAATTAGCCTGAGGTTTTAAAGGCACATGGTCGTGTGGTGGCCATGTGGTCCACCTATGTAGAAGACCGTGTGGCCCTAATCTTACACACGATAAACACTGATTCACTTGGGAACGATCACACGCCTTTCATCAGTGTTCTGATTGACGTTCTTCACGATCAAACCTGATCTAATACACTTAAATTCGATCCTTCAGAAATATGTACACAATTAGTTATTAATGTCAAGATTGACGAGATTTGCAAAAGATTTATCAAGATTTCAAATAGATCGATTCATCGAATTAAAGATTAAGCTATAGCCATTTGGTTCACGAACTAGCCTGAGGTTTTAAGAGGCACATAGTCGTGTGGTTGCCATGTGGTCCACCTATGTAGAAGATTGTGTGGCCCTAATCCTACAAACGATAAGCACTGATTCACTTGGGAAAGATCACACGCCTTTCATCAGAGTTCTGATTGACGTTCCTCACGATCAAACTTGATCCGATACACTTAAATTCGATCCTTTAGACATATGTACACAATTAGTGATTAACGTCAAGAATGACGAGATTTTCAAAAGATCTATCAATATTTCAAATAGATCGATTGATCGAATTAAAGATTAAAGGTTGGAGATTTGTACGGCAGGGTTACTAAATCGAATCATAGGAACGAGGTGTACTTACCGTTTATTAGCAAGAATAGAGATGTTATTGACGACAATTACTAAACTTGTAGAAGAATGATTGAATGATGATTTTTTTTATTTAGGTAAGAAAAATACTTGACAAAATAAAAAGATGGAAAATATAATGCAAAGAAGAGGAAAGAAAAGAAAAAAGAGAGAGAAGACGGCAAAATTCTAATAGGAATTGAAATGTAACAAAATGCCAAGTCTAATTAGGAAAAGATGGTTAAATACATAGGGTTTAGAAACCCTAAGGGGCGGCATGGTAAATATCCTAATTTTGTTGAAATTAAAAAAGGAAATGGAAGGGGGATTGGATGATTGGAACTCGAGTCACTTGAGGGGATACTAGTGCTTTAACTGTTAGGCTTGAGGTGACTTTTATATTAAGTTGCTAAAAATAATAAAGGAAAGAAATGGTCAAAAAATAGCTTGAACTTGGATCTCTAGGGAGGTTACTAAACACTCAACCATTCAACCGTATACATTTTCTTATTAATGTATTACGATTAACCCCCTATATTTTAGGGTGTGACATAGTTGAATCTATCAAGTCTTCAATTCCCGTTTTGACCAGTTTGTCCAATTTGATCAAATAAATTATTGAAAATTCATACAAGTAAAAATATTTTAAAAATAGAGAAAACCGATTAAACCAAGTTTTTAGCTCGGTTCAACCAGGCTATATTGGGTCAATTAGTTCAACCGGTATCTCAACCGGGTTCCCAGTCCAACCTATTCAACCGACCAATCTAGTTCTGAAAACATTGGTTTTGATTCATAAAGGAACTTTTTCAATCTTGCCAGGTCAAGCAAAGAGACGGTGAAATTTTAAAACAAAATTAATCGCTAGCATCTCAATCTCAAAAAGGTGAATTTTGAGTATTTTTAATATTATTAGATATTATAAAAGAAAAAGAATAAAAAAATAAAGAGAGAAAAATAATGTAAAAGAAAAAAAATTCAAAATAATTTTTAACTATATAACATTTAGATCTAAAATGTGTACCAAAAACATAGTTGAGGTAAAAATGTTTTAAAATTAACTTAGTTTGACGAACAGTTAACCTAATATGGAAAAAAAATTAATAGTTTAGGTTCTAGTTGTTAAAAAAGATATTAAGCACCAAAATGTAAAAAAGTCGTATAATTGAAGTAGTGAATTAAACATGTAAATAATAAGAGAGACTTGGGTTGTCCTTAACCGTCATCAGCCATACCATACGCGTACTCTGAACTCTCTGGCTGCCTAGCATGCAGCTTTTTATGATTTCATATACATACACATCTCACATTCAAAGACCACTGCCTCTGCCCTTCACATCCATTTATTACACCGTAGTTTTACATCAAGGCAGTACAGATCAATGATTATGATTTGATTTGCAATTTTACATCAAAACAAAGGAATAAATCATTATGGATATATGAATGAATAAAATAAGAAGCAGTTAAGGAAAAGCCAAAAGCAACATAAACAAAGTCTAATAATCCTAGTGCTTTTGGGTAGTTTTATGATACTTGTCTTTGATCCATTGAAGCCCCGAAGAGGTTCCTTGTTTGACCTTCTTCATCCCAGTTGAAGCCACAGCTTTGGTCTTCTCAAGCCCATCCCCGACCTTCTGCTTGTACTTGGCGGTTGCCCCACCGCTGCTGCTTTTCTTCTTGTTTGCAGCACCGTTGGAAGCCGCTGGATCGCTGTAGTCCCATTGGTCTGCCCAGGATGATCCATTGCCGTACGAGTTGTTTCCTTCCATTTGCTCTTTTTTTTTCTTTTCTTTTCTTTTCTTTTCTTTCTGTATTGATAGATTGAAGGGGGGCGGGGTTCGGTTTTCAGCTGAGAATTCTAAGAATAATAATATAGATTGAATTTAGGCAAGGATTGGGAAGTATTTTGTTAGGGAGGAAGGCGTGCTTTGAATTTGATGGGAACTCAAGTCCCTATTTTATAGGCGTTAATCCAACAAAGAAAACTGGGCTGTATCCAGGAATGGGACCCAGCTGCAATTAATCAATTTGTATTATTATATTACCTATAACCGAAATGCCAAAAATAACCTCCTTTTTATCTAATGCTTTCTTAGTATACTAGGTTTTGTAAATTAAAATAAGGCCATTTTTTAAAATTTTTATAAGCAAATGTTTTATTTATTTTTATTTTTTAAAAGATAATTATTTAATACATTAATTGTGTAAAATTTTAACTTCACAAGTGATTGAGATTTTGTCATGCGACAAAAATTAAAAATATACATATGTGATAAAATCTTAATTCCATTTTTGAAGATAAATATTTTCATAGCTTATATACAAAATATTTAATTTTTTTTAAAATACAATTTAAGAATACATGACAAAAATTCTAACTCCACTTATAAAAATTGTTTTTTATAAAAGTTATTATCTAACCTTTTTGTTGCCTTTTACCTTAAATTTTTATTATCATTGATAGTAAAGAGGATAAAGGATATTTAAAAAAGAAAAAGCAGGAAGGGTAGTGTAGTCAAACGCATAAACTTCAATAAATTAATAAAAAAGAAGAAGCGCGTAGTTATATTGGGGTTCTGGAATTATCCAAAAAAAAAAATAGGGTGGATTAATTTGACCGTGATCTCTTACGTTACACGGTTACGCAGGATGTATGGAAAGTTCTGTTTAAGAAGCTTCCGCAATCGTCATTGCGTATGCCTTCGCCTTTTGATTTTATATACATCTTCAAACTAGAAAACATAATATATTATTCTCGTCCAACTACTCTTACATTGCCACCTTTATATACGTTGGACTGTTCTAACTCAGAATTCAGGTACTTTCTAGAAAACATGCTATTTAAACACTGCTACCAAAAACGCTGCCGTCGTTTGGTCCTCTGCCACCGGCTTCATTTTGAGCTGGTACCAATAATAACATTCCCAAAACCAAAAACATGTCACTCACATTCTAAATCCAATTAAAAAAAATATGTCACTAGTAAATTTTTAAATTTAAAAAATTAAAAATATTTATTAAATTATTTGATAGGTTATATTTTGATCGTTCAATTTTTTAAAATTACAAACTGATCAGTACATTATTTGAAAATTTTATTTAAGTATTGACTTGTTAAATCTTTAATGGATGACTAATGTGACTATTAAATTAATGTTTATATAATATAATATATTAATAATATTATTTATATAATTTTCACCTGGCTTAAAAAAAATAGTTCGGGTGCTTTTTTATCCTTTAATGAATTAACCTAATCTAAATTACTTTGTTTTAGGTTTTTTTTAAGAACGTCCTTAATGATTTTAGTATTTTTAGAGAAAATAGATTATGATTTAATAATTTAGTGACTTAAATAAAAAATTTTAAATAATTCAATGACTATTTTATAACTTTTCAAAGATAATTGATCAAGCTGCAAACTTACTGTAATCACTGAATTTTGTCCGGCTCGTTTTTTTTTAAATTTCAAAAAAAATACAAAAAATAAAAAATTATATTTTAACCCCTAAACTTTTTGAAATTGCATTTTAACCCCTAAATTTCATAAAATTACATTTTGACCCATGAACTTTTTAAAATTACGTTTTGACCCCTAAACTTTCTCAAAATTTTGTTTCAGCCCCAAAAATTTTGCTTCATTTACAAATTGGTCCTTCTGTCAGAAAATCCCCAATAATCAGGTGGATTTCGTGCACCTGCCCCACGATTTCCCGCCGGCCTAGGGCATGGCCTTCCCCACTTGCTACCTGCAAAAAAGAAGCAAAACCAACTATAAAAAGGAGTTTAAACTCCAAAAATCGAAGGCCCCCCCCGGCGAATCAAAAAAGAAAAAGAAAAAGAAAGTTTCAAAAAAAATTTCAGCAGCAAAAAGAAAGAGGAGAAAGAGAAAGAGGAAAGAAAGGAAGAGAGGGGAGGAGCGACGGTGGTGCAACCAAGGCGTAAAGAAGAAGAAGAAGAAGAAGGAAGAAAAAAGAAGAAGGAAGAAAAAAGAAAAAGAGAAAAGAAAAAGAAAAAATAATAATAAAGCAGTCGGGTCGAACCGACCCGACCCGTCCGGCTCAAAACCCAACCCGAGCAGAAGACCCGACCCAGCAGAAGCCCAAAGCAGCCCAAAAAAATAAAGAAAAAACAAAGCAAAAAAAAAATAAGCAGCAAAAAAAAAAGGGGGCAGGCCAACAGCAGGCCCAATTCCAGCAGCCCAACAGCAGGCCCTAGCCCAACAGCCAGCCTGTCCAGCAGCAGCCTAGCAGTGCAGCGGCCCAAACCAGCGCAGCCCAACAGCAGCCCACAGCAAGCAGCCCAGCAGAAAATGAAAAGAAAAAAGAAAAAAAGAAAAAAAGAAAAAAAAAGAAAAAAGAAGAGAAAAAGAAAAGAAAAATTCAATTTGTGTAACCCGTTCGGTGAAGCTCGCATTTTAGATTTTTCGGTAATTTCGTTTATTTCACTTTTAATTTAATGCTCGTATTTTTATGTTATTTCATTTTAATATTATTAGCATTTTATGCATTTTTATATTTTTATATTTTGTATTTATATTTTCAATTTAATTCAATTTTAATTTTATTTTATTTTAAATAATTTTAAAAAATAAGGCAACGGATCGATTTATCATAAAATCGTTGATTTCATCGCTATGTTGGGTGAATATCACCAGTTTGTGTTAAACTCGATACGCCCTTTTAAAAATAAAAATATTCAAAAAATTCGTATTTTCAAAAAAAAATCCTCGGGTTTCGAAATTTTCGTGTCTTCAAAAAAATTTCTCGTGTTTTCAAAAATAAAGTAACAAATCGATTTGACACTAATTCGTTGATTTCATTGCTATGTTGAGTGAATATCACCGATTAGTGTTAAATACGATACGTGCTTAATAAAAAAATTAGAAAATTTTTCGTGTTTTCAAAAAATTCCAATTTTCAAAATTTTTCATGTTTTCAGAAAATTCCCGTGTTTCAAAAATTCTCGTGTTTTCAAAAATTTCGATGTTTTGAAAATTTTCGTGTTTTCAAAAAAAATCTCGTGTTTCATAAATTTTCGTTTTTTAGACAAAATTGTGTTTCCAAAATTCTCGTGTTTTAAAAAAAATTCTCGTGTTTTAATCGGATCACGATTAACTATTAAATTGGATTTGTATTTTTTAAAATTAAGACAACGCGCGCTTAACAAGATACCAATTTTGGACGTCGCGAGGGTGCTAATACCTTCCTCGCGCGTAACCGACTCCCGAACTCGAATTTTCTCTTGATTTTTACGTGGACCTAAAATTACCTCTTTTTTAGAAAACTTTAAAAATAAATTTTTCTTCTAAAAAGAGAATTTTGTAGGTGTCCGATCACACCTAGAAAAAAGATCGGTGGTGACTCCTTTTTCAAATAAAATCAAGATTCAATTTTCAAGTTTTCAATAATTACTTCGAGTAGCGCCCGTGCCCAAATTTTTAGGTCGCTACAGCTGGCGACTCCGCTGGGGAACCTGTTGTGAGAGTCGAGTCTGATGTTAAACGCGTGTTGTAAAAATTTTCAAATTTTCTTGTTCAAATTAATTTTTAATCGTGATCCTTGAATATTGTTTTGAAAAGTCATGCATTTGCATTCAGTTTTTAAATTAATATTTTTCTAACGTGTTTTATTTTTCTGTTTTTTGTCAGCTCTAAGTTTTACCTTTTTTTGTTTTAATAAATAAAAAATAAAAGGTTTGTGAGTTTCTCCCCACACACCGTGCACTTGCATTTTTTGCATAACATGAGCTCTCTACCCGGGCTCCGTCCGTTTAAGTGGAAGTAAACGCTACGCCTTCGTGAGTTAACTCGTCCCTCCGCACAGGCTAGTAGTTACTTCCGGGTTACATATGACTTATGCTTTCGTGAGTTAACTTGTCCCTCCGCATAGGCATAAGTAAATGTAATCCCTCGAATTGAACTCGCAAGCCCATGACGGGCGATAACCGAGGCTCCGTACTTACCTTAGTAGGTGACAGTATGGACAATTCGAGTACCTTTCTAGAACCGAAGCCACATATAGTGAACCGTACGAGCCACCGAGTTCGAGCCATGCCGAACCTCTATCTGTTTGATAGTTACCAAAATAAGTACACGGGAGAAACGCCTCTTACCTTTTATTTCTTTTACATTTACACTTATTTACAAATGAATTGAGTCTGTTTAATAAATTGGGCCGGATAGATTGTCTGATGGTATGTGGGGTAGGTTTCTTGTAAAGCATGTTGGGGCAAAAAAAAATGTTGGTCTGTTCCATCAAATTGCATGATTGAATAGCTTAATTTATTAAATTTTCCATAGTCTGTATTTCTCTTCTTCTGTTTATATCTGTTGTGATCTCTAACCAAGATTATTTGTTCTTTATTTTATTTTTCATCATGCATCGTAAACATCTCATTAGGAAGGTGTTGATTAGAGATTGGTTGCCAAAAACGGGTTTCTGATGGAGGAGTCAATTACACGAGTAACTGAGAAAAATGCTGTAGTCCGAGATTGGTCTTTGAGGACTCAAAAAGTAAAATGGGACAGTTTAAAGGAAGGATACACCTCTGATCTTCCCGAGCGAGTGACTTTGAATGCTCGTCAGAACGATCTCGAAGACTTGTCTGGGATTTGGAAACAGTGGGACTCAGGCACTAGGGGCATCTTTATTGGCAAAATATTTTGTAATGGACTCTTTTGGATTAATGAAACGCCAAAATATGGGGCTAACTTGAAATCAACACCATTTTTTGCATATTTATGCATGACTGACATTCATCATCCATTCATTCATTCATTCATTGCATGTACATATCACCCTAATCATTCACTAAAGCCAAAACCGTACAATCCACAATTGCAACACTACAAGTCTGGAATCACGTCATTCTGGAGCTATGGATGCTGAACTCAACGAGAGTGATACAATTGAGGATGTTTCAATGATACGCTCTTATCCCCCAAGACATATTTTGAACAATTGGACTGCTATGGACCTCATTGTAGTTTCTAAGTCCTCTCCAAAGTAATACCCAATGTTACTTCTCCATTTATTTTGTGTGCCCCTAAATAGTGGGATTCCTTTTGTAAGAGCTTATGTTTGCTCTTTATCATTTCAATGAACATTAATGAAGATGCATTTTGTCATGATTTTTTCATTTCTATCAGTTTCATAGTTACCCTCATCGCTTCATATCCTTTCTCTCCATATATCCCATTCCATAACATTGTGTTTGTTGATTCCAATACTTTGATGCTCTCCTATAGCAGTATTTTCTATCCGCCTTTCAAGTGCTCAGATATCCATGGCATGAATAATCCCGTTACAAGTCCTGAAATAGATTTTGAGAAGGCTGTTTGTTTAGGAGAATTTGAAGTCGAGGAAGATGCTGAAGATTGTGTCTCGCCTCCTGACTTACTGAGAATGGTTAAACAAGAAAAGAAACAGATTCTACCCCATCAAGAATCTGTTGAGACAGTGAACTTGGGAAATGAAGAAAAGAAACAAGAAGTGAAGATTGGAACTTCCATTTCAGAAAACACAAGGCAAGATTTGATCGCCTTGCTCCATGAGTACAAGGATGTGTTTGCCTGGTCTTATCAGGATATGCCAGGATTGAACACGGATATTGTGGTCCACAAGCTCCCACTAAAACTAGAATGCAAGCCCGTTCAGCAGAAGTTAAGAAGGATGAGACCCGAAATGCTATTGAAGATAAAAGAAGAAGTCAAGAAACAATTTGACGCTGGCTTCCTACAAGTCTCCAAGTATCCAGAGTGGGTAGCTAACATAGTCCCGATACCAAAAAAGGATGGCAAGGTGCGAATGTGCGTGGATTATCGTGATCTAAATCAAGCAAGCCCCAAGGGTAACTTTCCTCTACCACACATCGATACTTTGGTGGATAATACGGCAAAGCATTCTCTGTTTTCATTCATGGATGGCTTCTCAGGTTATAATCAGATAAAGATGGCTCCTGAGGACATGGAAAAAACTACATTCATAACAATGTGGGGAACCTTCTGTTACAAGGTAATGCCATTCGAATTAAAGAATGCTGGGGCAACATATCAGAGAGCCATGGTGACGTTGTTCCATGATATGATGCACAAAGAAATAGAAGTTTATGTCGATGATATGATTGCCAAATCTCGGGAAGAAAAAGAGCATGTTGGAAATCTCAAGAAGTTGTTCAAAAGGCTAAGAAAGTTCCAGTTGAAGCTTAACCCGGCCAAATGTACATTTGGGGCTACCTCAGGAAAACTGTTAGGTTTCATTGTCAGCGAGAGAGGCATCGAGGTTGATCCAGATAAGATAAAAGCTATACAAGAATTGCCTCCCCCGTGCACACAAAAGAAAGTCAGAGGATTTTTAGGAAGGCTGAATTACATTGCTCGATTCATTGCCCAACTTACGAATCAGTGCGACCCAATTTTTTGACTTCTTCGAAAACATAACCCGGGAGAATGGAACGAGGAGTGCCAAGTGGCCTTCGATAAGATAAAACGGTATTTGTCTAATCCTCCTATGCTAGTACCGCCGACCCCTGGAAAACCCTTAATTTTGTACTTGACCGTGTTTGAAAACTCAATGGGTTGCGTACTGGGTCAACATGATGAGTTGGGGAGAAGATAAAAGGCAATTTACTACCTCAGCAAGAAGTTCACAGAGTATGAGGCAAAGTACCCTTCAATTGAGAAGTTTTGTTGTGCATTGATTTGGACAGTTCGAAGGCTCAGGCAATACATGTTGTATCACACGACATGGTTAATTTCAAAACTGGACCCAATAAAGTACATGATGGAGTCGCCTGCACTCTCTGAGAGGATGGCCCGATGGCAGATCCTATTGACTGAGTATGACATTGTATATGTGAGCCAAAAGTCGATAAAAGGAAGTGCAATAGCTGACTTCTTGGCAAGTCGAACAATGGAGGAATACGAGCCTTTGAGATTTGATTTCCCAGATGAAGATTTGATGTGCATTTCAAAAAAAGAGGGCGAGTCATCAAAAGAGAAATCATGGAAAATGAGCTTCGATGGTGCATCAAATGCATTGGGGCATGGAATCGGGGTAGTCTTAGTGTCACCTGAAGGGGACCATTACCCACTCACTGCCAGATTGGATTTCTTCTGTACCAATAATATAGTGGAGTACGAAGCTTGCATCATGGGGCTTCGTGCAGCTATCAAGAAGAAGATCAAAATTTTAGAGGTACACGGGGACTCAGCATTAGTCATTTATCAAATTCATGGAGATTAGGAAGTGAGAGATCCAAAATTAGTCAAGTATCATGATCTCGTTGCGAAATTGGTCAAAGAATTCAGAGAGGTGACTTTTAACTACTTTCCACGAGAAGAGAACCAACTGCCTGATGCCCTAGCCACATTGGCTTCGATGTTCAAAGCAAACAGAGAAACTGAGATAATGCCCATCCAAATGAGTATATATGAGACCCCCGCACACTGTTTTAGTATTGAGGAGGAGTCAGATGGACGACCATGGTTCTATGATATCTTGGAGTATATCAAGAATCAAGGGTACCCCGAGCAAGCAAACGAGAATGACAAAAGAACAATCAGGAGAATGACGATTGGATTTGCTCTTGACGGGGATATTCTTTACAAAAGGGAAAAAGATCAAGTGCTCATGAGGTACGTGGACGCTGTTGAAGCTAGAAAGATACTTGAAGAGGTTCATGAAGGAATTTGTGGAACACATGCCAGTGGTTTCGCCATGGCCAGGCAGATTATGAGACTTGGTTATTATTGGCTGACAATGGAAAGGGATTGCATTGGTTACGCACGAAAGTGCCACAAATGTCAAATTTATGGCGATAAAATTCATGCAGCTCCGTCGCCTCTTCATGTCATGACTTCTCCGTGGCCTTTTTCTATGTGGGGCATGGATGTTATAGGGCCAATTTCCCCGAAAGCTTCCAATGGGCATCAATTTATCTTTGTGGTTATAGACTACTTCACAAAATGGGTAGAAGCCACTTCGTTTGCTAATGTGACAAAGGCTGCAGTCTGTAGGTTCTTAAAAAAAGAGATTATATGTCGATATGGTCTGCCTGAAAGAATCATTTCAGATAATGCTTTAAATTTGAACAACAAGATGATGAAAGAAGTATGTGAGCAATTCCAGATAAAACATCATAATTCTTCGCCCTATCGCCCAAAGATGAACGGAGCAGTAGAAGCCGCTAATAAGAACATTAAGAGAATTATTGGGAAGATGACTGAAACATATAAAGATTGGCACGAGAAGCTACCATTCGCTTTGTACGCATATCGCACCTCAGTACGGACGTCTACGGGGGCAACTTTTTTTTCTCTGGTTTACGGGATGGAAGCCGTGCTGCCTATTGAAGTAGAGATCCCATCCCTGCACGTCTTAATGGAGACAAGGTTAGAAGAATCAGAGTGGGTTCGAGCTCGATATGATCAGCTAAACCTTATTAAAGGAAAACGCTTGAAGGCAATTTGTCATGGACAGATGTATCAAAAAAGAATGATCACGGCCCATGATAAAAGGGTGCAGCCAAGAGAATTCCGCGAAGGGGAATTGGTACTAAGAAAGATCCTCCTGACACAAAAAGACTTTCGAGGAAAATGGTCGCCAAATTGGGAAGGGCCATACGTTGTAAAAAAGGCATTTTCAAGAGGGGCTTTGATTCTCACTGAGATGGATGGGAAAGAATTACCTAATCCAGTAAATTCAGATACTGTGAAGAAATATTATGCCCAAAAAAAAACAAAAAAAGAAAAAGAAAAAAATCAAGATGAAAACCC
This sequence comes from Gossypium hirsutum, assembly GCF_007990345.1. NCBI lineage: Eukaryota > Viridiplantae > Streptophyta > Magnoliopsida > Malvales > Malvaceae > Gossypium > Gossypium hirsutum. The sequence continues at coordinate 9,312,352 of NC_053448.1, forward strand.
GAAAAGGGCGTTTTGATAAACAAAAAATTTAGGATGAAAACCCGAAAGGGCGTCCTAATGAAATAAATTCGAGCTTAAAGGAGCAAAGTAACTTGAACGGGGAGTTGAATGACGAAGTCGCAATATTTAAAGCATTCTCAGAAGCTCGAAATCTTCTACACAAGAAGCCGTGCTCGAAAGGATCCAGGATGAAGAAATGCAGAGAAGTTCATGCATTGGATATCTAGAGCATTTCTGGCCATTGAATTCACTTTCTTTTCTTTATGACGATTCATTTGTTAAACTTTCCTTGTCAATTTTTTGTTTGTTGCTTTTAAAAAAATGAATGTGAAGTCTTTCTTTCATGCCTACTTTGTCTTTTTATGTATCTCATTTTGGATTCATTTAAATGATAAATAGCAAGATGACATACTCTAAACAAAAGGAATGTTGAGCATTACCTGGATGAGAATTTGATAAATACAAGGGCCCCAAAGCAGGAACAATGTTCAGCAGGGGGAAAGAGAGTGATATACGAAGAAATGTGGATTACTTGCAAACCTTGAAGATGAGTACAAAACTTGAGAGAAAGTCGTGAATGGAGGCAATGAATGCGGACCCTCACAAAAATCAAAAGTGGGGCACGTGACAAACAACCCACGGTGCATTGCATGATCATGTAGACACAAAAGCATTTAGGACAAACATGTGCATATCGTAATAACATCATACATGACATATACAGGTATACCAGTAGAGCAAGGAATACTAGAAGAAAGCTGCATAGAATCAATGAGGAAGAAGGCTTTTAGTTTTACAGGATGTTTTTTTTTGAAACCCTGTTTCTTTCAAGAAATATTTTTAAAATTCTATTTTTTTCAAAAAAATCAACTCATAATACAGAGGTGAGTTGAGCCTCGGGTCACGCTGAGGTATTTTTTTTAAAATTCTGTTTTTTTCAAAAAATCAACTCATAATACAGATGTGAGTTGAGCCTCGGGTCACGCTGAGGTATTTTTTAAATTGAGTTGAGCCTCGGGTCACGCTGAGGTATTTTTTTTAAATTTAATTTATGTTTTTTCAAAAAATCAACTCATAATACAGAGGTGAGTTGAGCCTCGGGTCACGCTGAGGTATTTTTTTTAATTTCTGCTTTTTTCAAAAAATCAACTCATAATACAGAGGTGAGTTGAGCCTCGGGTCACGCTGAGGTATTTTTAAATTTCTGCTTTTTTTAAAAAAATCAACTCATAATACAGAGGTGAGTTGAGCCTCGGGTCACGCTGAGGTATTTTTTTAAATTTATGCTTTTTTCAAAAAATCAACTCATAATACAGAGGTGAGTTGAGCCTCGGGTCACGCTGAGGTATTTTTTTAATTTAATTTCTGTTTTTTTCAAAAAATCAACTCATAATACAGAGGTGAGTTGAGCCTCGGGTCACGCTGAGGTATTTTTAAATTTCTGCTTTTTTCAAAAAAATCAACTCATAATACAGAGGTGAGTTGAGCCTCGAGTCACGCTGAGGTATTTTTAAATTTCTGCTTTTTTCAAAAAATCAACTCATAATACAGAGGTGAGTTGAGCCTCGGGTCACGCTGAGGTATTTTTAATTTATGTCTTTTTTCAAAAAAGCAACTCATAATACAGAGGTGAGTTGAGCCTCGGGTCACGCTGAGGTATTTTTAATTTATGTCTTTTTTTAAAAATCAACTCATAATACAGAGGTGAGTTGAGCCTCGGGTCACGCTGAGGTATTTTTAATTTATGTTTTTTTTAAAAAAAATCAACTCATAATACAGAGGTGAGTTGAGCCTCGGGTCACACCGAGGTATTTCTTTTAAATTTATGTTTTCAAAAAATTAACTCATATTGCGAGAAGTGAGTTGAGCCTCGAGTCGCATGCTGAGGTATTTTTTTTAAATTTCTATTTTTTTTCAAAAATCAACTCATATTGCGAGAGGTGAGTTGAGTCTCGGATCACACGCTAAGGTATTTTTTTTAATTTCTATTTTTTTTTCAAAAATCAACTCATATTGCAATAAGTGAGTTGAGCCTCGGGTCGCACGTTGAGGTATTTTTTTAAATTTTTGTTTTTTTTTCAAAAATCAACTCATATTGCGAGAAGTGAGTTGAGCCTCGGGTCGCACGCTGAGGTATTTTTTTAAAATTTCTGTTTTTTTTTCAAAAATCAACTCATATTGCGAGAAGTGAGTTGAGCCTCGGGTCGCACGCTGAGGTATTTTTTTAAAAAATTTCTATTTTTTTTAAATCAACTCATATTGCGAGAAGTGAGTTGAGCCTCGGGTCGCTCAACCCTCAGTATGAAACTCATCCTCGATTTGGTGAAAGGGAAGAAGAGATTTCTGTTTTTTTTTTCAAAAATCAACTCATATTGCGAGAAGTGAGTTGAACCTCGGGTCGCAAGCTGAGGTATTTTTTTAAATTTCTGTTTTTTATGTTTTTTTAAATCAACTCATATTGCGAGAAGTGAGTTGAGCCTCGGGTCGCACGCTGAGGTATTTCTTTTAAATTTCTGCTTTTTCAAAAAATCAACTCATATTGCGAGAAGTGAGTTGAGCCTCGGGTCGCACGCTGAGGTATTTCTTTTAAATTTTTGTTTTTCAAAAAAAATCAACTCATATTGCGAGAAGTGAGTTGAGCCTCGGGTCGCACGCTAAGGTATTTCTTTTAAATTTCTATTTTTCAAAAAAAAAATCAACTCATATTACAGAGGTGAGTTGAGCCTCGGGTCACGCTGAGGTATTTCTTTTAAATTTCTGTTTTTTTTTTCAAAAAATCAACTAATATTGCGAGAGGTGAGTTGAGTCTCGAACCATGCCGAGGTATTTCTTTTAAATTTCTGTTTTTCAAAAATCAACTCATAATGCGAGAAGTGAGTTGAGCCTCGGGTTGCACGCTGAGGTATTTTAAATTTCTATTTTTTCAAAAATCAACTCATATTGCGAGAGGTGAGTTGAGCCTCAGGTCGCACGCTGAGGTATTTCTTTTAAATTTCTGTTTTTCAAAAAAAAAATCAACTCATAATACAGAGGTGAGTTGAGCCTTGGGTCACGCTGAGGTATTTTTAATTTCGGTCTTTTTTTTTTAAAATCAACTCATAATACAGAGGTGAGTTGAGCCTCGGGTCACACTGAGGTATTTTTTAATTTATGTTTTTTTTAAATCAACTCATAATACAGAGGTGAGTTGAGCCTCGGGCGACACTCCGAGGTATTTTCAATTTCTGTTTTTCAAATAAAAAGAAAATTTCTGGATAGTCAAACAAAATTCAATGCTTTTAAGTCTTTGCTCTATCCCTGTTTCACAGCGATGAGCAAAGAGGGGCAGCTGTAATCACTGAATTTTGTCCGGCTTGATTTCGTTTTTTTTAAAAAAAATTTCAAAAAAAATACAAAAAATAAAAAATTACATTTTAACCCCTAAACTTTTTGAAATTTCATTTTAACGCCTAAATTTCATAAAATTACATTTTGACCCATAAAATTTTTGAAATTACGTTTTGACCACTAAACTTTCTCAAAATTTTGTTTCGGCCCCAAAACTTTTGCTTCATTTACAAATTGGTCCTTCTGTCAGAAAATCCCCAATAATCAGGCGGATTTCGTGCACCTGCCCCATGATTTCCGGCCGCCGGCCTAGGGCATGGCCTTCCCCACTTGCTACCTGCAAAAAAGAAGCAAAACCAACTATAAAAAGGAGTTTAAACTCCAAAAATCGAAGGCCCCCCCGGCGAATCAAAAAAGAAAAAGAAAAAGAAAGTTTCAAAAAAATTTTCAGCAGCAAAAAGAAAGAGGAGAAAGAGAAAGAGGAAAGAAAGGAAGAGAGGGGAGGAGCGACAGCGGTGCAACCAAGGCGTAAAGAAGAAGAAGAAGAAGAAGAAGGAAGAAGAAAGAAGAAGGAAGAAAAAAGAAAAAGAGAAAAGAAAAAGAAAAAGAAAAATAATAAAGCAGTCGGGTCGAACCGACCCGACCCGACCCGTCCGGCTCAAAACCCGACCCGAGCAGAAGACCCGACCCAGCAGAAGCCCAAAGCAGCCCAAAAAAATAAAGAAAAAACAAAGCAAAAAAAAATAAGCAGCAAAAAAAAAGGGGGCAGGCCAATAGCAGGCCCAATTCCAGCAGCCCAACAGCAGGCCCTAGCCCAACAGCCAGTCTGTCCAGCAGCAGCCTAGCAGTGCAGCGGCCCAAACCAACGCAGCCCAACAGCAGCCCACAGCAAGCAGCCCAGCAGAAAAAGAAAAGAAAAAAGAAAAAAAGAAAAAAAAAGAAAAGAAAAATTCAATTTGTGTAACCCGTTCGGTGAAGCTCGCATTTTAGATTTTTCGGTAATTTCGTTTATTTCACTTTTAATTTAATGCTCGTATTTTTATGTTATTTCATTTTAATATTATTAGCATTTTATGCATTTTTATATTTTTATATTTTTGTATTTATATTTTCAATTTAATTCAATTTTAATTTTATTTTATTTTAAATAATTTTAAAAAATAAGGCAACGGATCGATTTATCATAAAATCGTTGATTTCATCGCTATGTTGGGTGAATATCACCGGTTTGTATTAAACTCGATACGCCCTTTTAAAAATAAAAAATATTTAAAAAATTCGTATTTTCAAAAAAAAATCCTCGGGTTTCGAAATTTTTCGTGTCTTCAAAAAAATTTCTCGTGTTTTCAAAAATAAAGTAACAAATCGATTTGACACTAATTCGTTGATTTCATTGCTATGTTGAGTGAATATCACCGATTAGTGTTAAATACGATACGTGCTTAATAAAAAAATTAGAAAATTTTTCGTGTTTTCAAAAAATTCCAATTTTCAAAATTTTTCATGTTTTCAGAAAATTCCCGTGTTTCAAAAATTCTCGTGTTTTATAAATTTTCGTTTTTTAGACAAAATTGTGTTTCCAAAATTCTCGTGTTTTAAAAAAAATTCTCGTGTTTTAATCGGATCACGATTAACTATTAAATTGGATTTGTATTTTTTAAAATTAAGACAACGCGCGCTTAACAAGATACCAATTTTGGGCGTCGCGAGGGTGCTAATACCTTCCTCGCGCGTAACCGACTCCCGAACTCGAATTTTCTCTGGATTTTTACGTGGACCTAAAATTACCTCTTTTTTAGAAAAGTTTAAAAATAAATTTTTCTTCTAAAAAGAGAATTTTGTAGGTGTCCGATCACACCTAGAAAAAAGATCGGTGGCGACTCATTTTTTAAATAAAATCGAGATTCAATTTTCAAGTTTTCAATAATTACTTCGAGTAGCGCCCGTGCGCAAATTTTTAGGTCGCTACACTTACTAATAGTTTATCTTAAAAGAAATTAAACAACCTCAAATATTTTTTTTTGTGAACTATAAAAGAAGAGCAAAGCTCTAATAGCAATGCGACTAGCACGATTCTAACTCAAGCCATACCTAAAACGGTAAACATCCTAATCATCAATCCCAAATAATCAGCATTCAAAAGAGGAATAAAATCCCACCTTGTCATCCTCTTGAAGAACCTGACAGACTATCCTAGCGTCATACTTCAACCGGAACTTTCACCATCAAAAGTACCTTCAAAATGTTGAAGGAGGAGTCTTGGAGTCCCAAAGATGAGCTATGGGAGAAAGCGTGGAAATTCCCAGGACCGCAAAGAGTTCGTTTTTTCTTCTGGATTGTCCTTAAGAAAAGACTCCTTACCAATGCAGAATGAGCTAGGCGCGGACTAGTAGAGAACCCTTATTGCTCAATTTGTGGGCATGCGTTTGAAGATATCTTACACGTCATCTGAGACTGTACAATAGCTAAAGAAGTTTGGAAATAGGTAATCCCGAGAACTCAATAGTTTAACTTTTTTCTAACACTTTGCTCGAATGGTTGTCTCTTAATCTACAAGTCAACCCTAATTCCCATTGTGGGGAAACTAGTTGGGCATGCCACTTCGGACTATTGGCTTGGCGCCTATGGAAGAATCGTAACCTCTTCATTTTTCAAGGAAAATCGTGGAGCCGAGGGGAGATAATTAAAACCTTGGTGTCTTGGGCCAAGCATTTCTCCTTGGCAAGCAGACTAGTTGCGGATGCTGAAATCAAATCAATCTGTGGAAAACCATTGGTAAGAGAGTGGACTTATCTTAACACAGATGGTGTCGTTCGAGTCGACTCAGGGGCTGCAGCTGCAGGAAGAGTGCTACGAGATAGAAATGGAAAGTGGATCCTAGGTTACAATAAATACCTAGGAAATTGTTCGATCCTTGATGCGGAACTTTGGGGTATTCTTGAATGCCTAAAACTCATCCAACGAAGAGGCAAGGTCAAGGTTGTAATCCAATCTAACAGCTTGGAGGCAATTAAAGCTATTCACGGAAGTGTCACGCTCTGCTCTAATCAGAAGGATACAACGCATCCTATTCCAAGAAAATAATTGGATCCTACGCTACATTCCTAGAGAGCAAAATCAAAGTGCCGATTTTATAGCCAAATTAGCTTTTGGAGAAAAGGAAGACCTACAACTAATTGAGACCCTCCAGAAGCAGTCTCAGCACTCATCAAAGCTGATTAAGAGAATAACTTTTGTATTCCATTTTCCAACCTTGTAACTTAGTTTTGTAAGTGTCTTTTTTTCACCAAAAAAAAAATTCCTAAACCCATTATATGCCCCTCCACTATAATCATGAGACGTGGAAAGTAAAGTGGTGAAAAATCTTATGGGTGTTTGTGGTTAAGTTAATAAATTTATTTTCCAATTGACTTTTCCCTATTCTCAAAAAAGAAAAAAATCTTATGACAATAATTATTTATAACAAAAATCACATCTGCAGTAAAATATTAATGAAGAAGAGTATCAATAAAAAACTTATTGCTCATGATTAAAAAAATTGATACTTGCCGACAAATAAAACTATATATAAAAAAATGCTTTATTAAGGGTTATCTTCATTCAAAAAAATCAACAACTAATAAATGAGTGGGTATAATGGTGAGATATTTTTTATTTTTAATGAGAGAATTTAAGTTTAATTTTTAAAGATTATATTATTGGAAGTGGCAATTATGAACTCCAAATATAGAGAATTGAAGAAAAAAAATCAAGAACCAAAAGTTGTTTCGTAAGGACTTTTTTTTCATTCCTTTTACTTTCTTTCCTTATTCGCCTATCAACATCATTGAATTTTTTTTATATTGAAGTTATAATTTTATTAGTCAATTTGAAATAATTTTTAATTTAATAAATTCATATGATACTTTTATGTTGTACTTATTGTTTTATATTATCATTTTAATTTATTGGATATGAATGAAAATATACATGCAACGATTAAAAGTCACAGAAGATGCTCTATCAATTGAACCAATGAATAAACACATTTTAGAGCAAGATAAGTGTTCAAATGTGTTTGATACTTATGCTAATTTTTCTATTTCAGTTCATATTATCCGAAGGAAATGTTTTAAAAATTGGCATGGAATTTACTACGGAACTAGATGTTTATGATTTTACAACAACTATGCCAAAGAAGTAAATGATGTAAAGATTAGTATGATAATTGGGTAAATCGGGTTTTTTTTGTTGTTCTTGTCAATGTACTCAAAGAAAGGATAAATGAGATGATGATGTAAAATGTCAAAATCTAGAAACAAGATTCAGGTCCTTAACTAGGGGCGAAGGTAGAAAATTTTTGGGGGCAATATTAAATTGTATATTTTCTAAAGGCAAAGTAAAGATGGGACTTTGAGGTATAGTAAGTGTAAGAGATAACGTATGGGACAAGTAGAAAGGACTAAGTATCCAACGAACTCCAAAAGAAATGCACCGTATGTAAAGGAATGGGCAAACTCCGCATAATGACAAGTAATGAACAATGGAAGCTAGAATGCGCCAAAATAGGTGGCGAATCCAAGATATGTGTATAGACATGTATAAATAGTACCTTAAAGTAAGAAAGAGTTCACACTCTGTGTGAAGTAATAGGCGTAGTTTACTTCGCCCAAAAGTAGTGGTGTAGTCAGTAAGTGTGAAATAAGATTTAAGCCTGTTAGTAAAGTAAACAAAGTGATAAGGACTAGGTAAAGATGAGAATTAAGAAGGGATGCAGAAAGTGAAGAATATATAGTATGCTCAAAGGAAATAAATAGTCATTTGAGTTTGGACCTCAAATCTGGAACCTAGTAGAGTGAACGTTTAACGAATATGAAAGGAAGATAAGCATTTAAAGACACAGAGATGAAGACAAAGGTCAAAAATAAAAAGAAGTAATTACAGTCTGAAATCTTGGTGAGGTAACCGCCAGAAGGAATAAGGAAAAAATCAAAGGACACATGAAGGGCATGCGAAGTATTTATCATACTCTAATATAACGAAACAAATATTTAAGGATTGTCTCACTAAGTTCTTATGAACTTACTGAATTTATTTCCTGTTTCAGGTCATAAAGGAGTATGCGCTGAGGGACAATGCCAGGGCTACGCCAAAAGGGAATGATGTGATGGGTTGTTGTGCACATAGATGAATTTAAGCAACGTGTTTAAGTCTGAGCATAAGTTTATTAAGTAACATTCCAATATGTATATAGTAGGTCGAGAGATAAAATAGAAATCAAAGAAATGTTATTACTGTGAATTGTATATGTAAACCCATAAGAGACTCTTTTACATTTATAGATAGAACTTTTACATAGGGAAAAAGTTTAAGTTACATCTGTTATAGGACGTAACACCCAATACTCAGAATCGGTTCATCGGGTTGGGTGGAGGGCGTTACATTAATAGACCCACTTCAAACCTTTGGGCTAAATCTAGAAGAAGGAAAATGTAACAAATTGAATCCTGATAAAGACATTGCCTTCAATATTCCAACTGTTGTTCAAACAAGAAAGTATACTGAGGAGGTTATTGATAAGATTAAAAAGAAACTAGCCTTGCTCACAAAGAGCATGAAGAGATCTTTTAATAAGGGAAATAAATCAATTCTTGGTGAGACAATGAAGATTTATATGAAAGGGGTGACTTCACAGCCATAAAATAAGACTATTTGGTATTTTGAGTGCAAAGTGTTTGGCCATATTCACTCAAAATGTGCCAACAGTAAGAAAAAATTAAAAACTCCAGTCGCCACTTGGAGTGATAAAGAGACTAATAATGAAGTGCCTATTGGATCTGGTGCCCTGAGTGTAGTATATTCATTTGCAAACTTGTAATTATTTCGAGCAGATTGGTTAATAACACAAATTCATATATTACATTAATATACTTTGTATAATTGTCCTCATATAGTTTTTGCACACAAAGAAAAATAGAATAAAATATTAGCTCATTGGTTGTCAAATTTTTAAACTAATGCTAAGCAATATTACGTGGTCGAATCGAATACGGAAATACAACTTGTATTTGTAAACAAACCTAAACATGTCCTTAGTCTATCAGAAATTAGCAAAATGATTGAGAGACTAATATGTCTTCTACCAAGTCCAATTGGGGAGATGCTTTGTCTTGAGCATCAGAGTGGATGACTCTTAGAATTTAGAGGCATAGATGTGACTAACTGGATTGACAGTACATCGGGCTAGACTCAAGAATAATATATCCTAATTCTGTTTATGGATTTATTCACTTGTGACATTCATAGTGTGTCATACCTAAATCCTGAGTGGATGACAGGCTATGTATGCTTGACTCGTATAATTTAATATAAGTAAAAGCCTGAGTTCAAACATGGGTATACGAATTCTATAGTACATAGCATCATTCACAACAGTAAAATTCATAGCTTGAGCCATGGGTGAATCTTCTCATTGGCATTATATGGTTGATAAAAAATAAACGTGGCTTTGAGTCATTCATCTTTGTGATAAATGACTTGATTACTATTTGATAGTAATTGACTTTTCATGAAGGAAGATGTAATGATTACCATGAGATAAAATATGATCATATTGGGAGAACGAATATTATCCCAAAGAGATTAAAGATATCCTATAAGGGTAACACACTTTTGACAAGGTCATTGGACGAGCACTAATCAAGTTTCTTTTGTAATGGTATACTGTTGGTGAGAGCTCTGTCACGATGCTATAGTGGAATGACACTTCGTGACTAAATGAGTTTATAATTAATAGCAGAAAAACTAAAACTTAATTATAAATCATTTGAGCATCAATTGCATATGTCCAATCGATCCATCTGCTAGCTCGTTGAAAACAAAAATGAATTGATGTTGAATCAAATGAAAAAAATGAATAGAAATGGTAAAATGAAGAAATGAGAAACATTTGGAAATGATTATGGTTTTCTCAAAAATTAAAATGGTGGAATGAAATCATTTGAAAATAAATGTGAATTTCTCCAAAATAAAAATGAAAATGACCTGAAAATGAATTTATGTTTTTCGAATACTTGAAGTTCTAAAATGAAAATAAATCATTTGGTCATAGTGAACCATTGAAGTAAAAATATTAAATCTATTTTCTCATATATTCTTTTACGGTAAAGTGATCATGATTTTAACGGAATTAAAATTGAGTTTAGAAGATTATTTAATTGGTAAATTATTAAGATGTTTATTTTGGGAAATAAAAGAAATACTGGGTTGGATTGAATTATAAAGTATTGGGTTGAAAGCCCATGAAGTACTTGTAATTGGATTCGATATGGGAGAGGCCCAAAAGCCTCTCATGTTAATGAGGAGGACAATAAACCCTAGTATTATCAACTAGGGTTGCTGGCCCCTATACTCCTCGATAAACTAGGAGTTCCTTTTTCTAGTTGAAATAAATTTTTATAATTCAACAAGGGTTCTTCCTCCTCTCCCTATAAATAGATGGTACTGGTAGGGCTATTAACAGAACTTTAATATATTGTTACTATGCTCGGAAATAGAAGAATTTACTCTCAGCTATTAAATCTATCAATTTCTATTTAAGAAGAGATTTTTCGTTTTCATACTTAAACAAAAGAAAACTATTTTTGGTTTTGTGTTTGATACGAATTGTTTGAGCCCACAACTGAAGCAGGTCGTGGTACGAGAATAGCAGAAAAGGCCATTCGGTTGAAAGCTAGGAACGTTAAGGATTCGTTTATTAGAAAACACAAGTGTAATTTCGAATTAGGGTTTATTGCTATAAATATCATAAACTGGATCATTTTCAAATTTTTAATTTTCCACTGTACAAGAAAACTGTTTTGAACTGAATTTTTTCCAACAGTGCTAGACTTAGAGGAAAAGATCAGTCAAAATTTGGCGTTTACTATCAAAGCTAATGGTAATGAAGAAGACAATGGTGATTCAAGATCCATTGAACATGCATATTTTCACTTACTGAGTAAGATGGAATTGATGTGCGAAATCAAGGAAAATCTACACAAAGAAGTGTGTATTCTCAAAAGCGAACAAGCTCTTAAAAAGGTCAAATTATCGACAAGGCCAACAATGAGCTAGATGAATCCAAGATGACTCTTAAGAATTTTGGGGGATAAAACACAAAGATGGATGATATGTTAGTTACTTAAAGATTCGAACCATTCCACAAAGGAATTAGCTACATTGATTCAAGTAAAGTACTTAAAACATCTTATTCTTTTGAGACATGTAAAATGCAGAATCAAAAGCCTATTTGTTATAATTCTGGAAAGGGTGGACATATTAGATCTTATTGTTACAAGTTGATGAATGATCGAAGGAGAAATGCAAAACATGTTGCAACATTTGATAGTACAATACTTAAACAACAACACAATGATAACGGGATAAAAGGAAAACCCTTATGTTTTTACTGTGGAAAAGCTGGACATACCAGACCCCTATTGTCTTAAAATGATGCGGGATTGAAAAAAGTTCAGATCTGTTGCACAACTTGTTAGAATAGTGAATGGAATAAGAAAACCACAAAAAATAGCTAATTTTGGTGAGGAAAGATCGAAGATAGTTGAGTAATAAATATCAACATGATTTATTCTCGTGTGAAGCATGAAGTTGCAACTCATGGAGATCATATTGTAGAGTTATCAAGTGTTGAACAAACTTCATCTACATTTCATGGAAAAAGCTATTGTTGTTCCACGAGCTACAACTCCTATTGTTGATCAGATAACATTTTATCTTATCCCCTCTAAACAACTTGACGGATTTTGATTGGGGATTAATATAATAAGGGGGTGTTGGGATCGACCTGATTAAGCAACAAGTAAAAAAATAGCGGAATAAATTGAGAAATTGAACACACAAATTTAACGTGGAAAAACCCCTCCAAAAAGGATAAAAAACTAAGAGCAAAGATAATTTTACTATAATGACAAAAGAACGAAGAACCCTCAAAACGTAAACACAAAATTCTCTAAATGTGTTATGAGTTCTAATCTCTAGTGTGTGTATTTTCTAAGGTTGTAAAAGATTCTATTTATAGGCTAAATTCATAGGTCAAATAATAATAAAATAAGCTAGACTAATCAGAGTTTGATTGAAACAAATAAACAGAGTTTAACTAAAAGATTATTTCTCAAATTTGACTGAAATATGAGTTATACTCAACAAGGGGAGTATTGATGGTGATTTGGTAATTTTGTATATTAATGTCTCTATCTTTTGAACTAATGTTTGGTTGATTTCTTATGGTTGTACCTTTTGCATCATTGCCATAAAGTGGGGAGATTTAATTGGTAGCAACAAATGAAATGTTTTGTTCTTGGTTGTAGTTGTTGCATTTCACTTTATTAAAAGGTTTTGTCAAAAATGCCAAGGGGGAGAATGTTGGGGGTTTTTGGCTTGCTCATTCCATGTTCTATTCGAATAAAGAACAATTTTTGCTTGGACTATGGGCTGTTCAGCCCCATGGATTTTTGACATTTTTGGCCTACTAAAGAGTGACATGTTTGACAAAACAAGAGTTGATTTTCGACTAGGACTCCTCGGCTCTTTAACTGATCATATTGAGAAGTTGAAAGTGTTGAAAATGTTTATCCTTATCCTTATCTCTTGAGAGAGTTTTTGAAAATGTTGATGTATGAAGGCTGATCAAAATTTTGTTGGATGGACTCTTGTATCAATCTATAAATAGGTTACTTGTGGTGTCACTTGGGGTGCAGTTTTGGGAGTGGCTTTGCCGACAACTTTGCTGTGTTCTTTTGGTTATTTTGTGACACTCTTTTAAGTATTATTTGGAGAGATTTATTGATTGTATTGCTATTTCAAAATTGGTGAAAATGGAAAATTATCATAAGGTTTTAGAAGTATAATTTGGTAATGAGAAATAATTAGTGTTGTTTTCTTATATAAATTTTTATGAAATAAATGTTAAGATTTTGGGCAGGGAAACAGATCCTTCTCTATTAAATATTTAAATATTTTAATTTGTTAATGTATATTATACCTCTCCATTGGTTAGGTAACTATTTCGGCTCGATAAGGTTATCTCGACTTGGACTAAGTTTAAATAAGTATTTTAGTATCTTGGGATGACCTGACTTAACTCGAATTCAATTTAAATAATAAAAATATTTTTAAAATTTAAATTTAATTAAAAAATTATATAAAATATCTACTAAAAATATATATATTTTTATTAATTTTTGAATAGTAAAACAAATTTTAAAAATTTTTTAGAACCAAACTTCGCCTCGATTGGTGGACCTCTATTATATATTTACACAATTTAATTAATTTCCTAAAAAAAAACCTAAGTATATGTTTAAATCACATGTAACAAATTTCCATTCAATTCCATACTTTAAAGTTTAATATGTTAATTACTTATAATTGACTATATTATAAATTTAATTTTTTTTAAATATTATAATTTTACTTGAATTTACCATTTCCTCACCATAAAACTTTTTATGGCCATTTTTTATCATTGTTTAAATTTTATTTACTATTAAATTTAATATAACATATTTAAATAAATAGACATTAATAAAAATATATTAATCCGTGCTTTGCACGAGTAAAAAAAAACCTAGTTAGTTTATATAACTTTTTTTGACATTTTAAATTTTCAAAATTTTAATCCTTCGTCCTTGATAAGGAATCAATTAGAGTTGTGAAATAGAAGGTTTAAATCTTATATTTTAAACCCTATTTAATCCATAGATGGAAATCTGTATATGGTAGTTTTATGTATGGTAATCCTTACATTTTAAATCCTTGGTAATCTGTATATGGTATTTAGAGTTTTCGGGAGGAATTCATTAATTACATTATTTTAATATTTTTCTATTTATATACCCTAGTTATGGTTTTCTTTATACTGTAAGGAAGGAAACAAACATATTAAACTAGAACCATTCTAGGAATAGTAAAATCAGTGCTGTCCTCTTGTAAGAGTTGCAATACACCAATTTAGAATAATATCATAGTTTGGGGATGACTACTTCAATTAACACTAATGTAAATATGATGACGATAATGGAGAAGTCTGACCTAGCAATTTCCTCGGGGAAAATTGAACATTTTGGCTGATATCTAGCCATATTGAGCTCCAAGATATGTGCACATTCAAACCAAACACGGACAACTCGCTCTCTGATGAATAACCCTATTTTAGATTGAATTTCCAAAACAATAAACTCCTCTGAAGGTGGTCTAGGTATTTACCAGGTCAAATTATATCCTACTTTAGATCTGGGAGACTTTTGTTATGCCATACGCCTAAAAAGAAAGGACCCACAAGAATTATGTTTAATATATAGTTAATCGTAAGAGGACAAAAGTGCATTTATCAAAGACGAATGTCAGGAAGCAAAAAGGAACTTGACGCCGCAAAAGATTAGGAACGGCCAGAAGGAGCAAACAGATGAAGCACGTCGGGATCCAAGGTTAAGACAACAACAGTCATGTGTAGGGGTGAGCATTCGATTTAATCGAATCGAAAATTTTTGAGTTAGTCGAGTTTTCGAATCTCATTTTATCATCCTGACTTTATTTTAAGTTTTCTCGAATCGAGTCTAGTGAGATGGAATTCGAATCGAATCGAATCGAATCGAATATATTTGTTCGAGTTAAATTTTAAAAAATAATTTTGGGTCCTTATAACCATTGTCACCCATCGTAATAAAATTTGTCCACCTTAATCAAAATTTTTATTAACTTTCATCACTTCGTAATTTATTTATTAATTTTTTATATATTGGTTAGCTTTTTTGCTTGCTTAGTTGTTTCAATTATCTTTAGATTATTGTCACTATGTATTTTAGAATTAAAAAATATATTAAATGTAAAAATATGATTTTTTAATAAAAGTTATTTTAAAAATAAAATGTGAAATTGATACCAATATAAAATTTTAACACGGATATTTTATGCCATAATTAATAATTTAATTTTAATATAAATATTCAACATTACTAAACAATTCAATAATATAAATAATATAAAATGTGAAATTTAATTTAATAATATAAGTAGTAGATATAAATAAAATTATTACTATTTATGTTTAGTGATTTTTTTTTGGATATTTTAATTTTTTATTTGAGAGTAAAGGGTGAGAAATAAAAGTTTAGGGGAAAAATAAAAAGTTTTGGGGAATAAAAGTTTGAGGAAAAGTAAATATGGGGAGTAAAATTTTAGAGGGAAAATATTTAAAAAAAATTGGAGGGGGAGGGTTTGGGATAGATGGGAGGTGGGATGGGAAGGGAATAAAAGTTTTAGGGGAAAAGTGGAGGAAGTAAAAATTTTGGGGGAAAATAAAATGTTTTGAGGGTTTTTGGGAGTAAAATTTTGAGAAAAAATAAAGGGAGAGTAAAATTTTGGTGGGAAATGAATTTTGGGTAAATTGGGGGGTTGGGAGGGGAGGGGAGTAAAAGTTTTGGGGGGAAAGTGGGAATGAGTAAAAGTTTTGAGGGAAAAGTAAAAAGATTTAGGAGTTTGGGGTAAAAATGTAAAATATTATAGTTTGATATTCGAATTATTCGAGTTATTCGAATTCGAAAACTTAACTCAATTCGAACTAGAAATTCGAAAAAAATTCGAGTTAATTCGAATAACTCAATTCGTTTAACTCGAAATTCGAATTTTTTTTTCAATTTTTTCGAGTTGAATCGAGTTTTGCTCACCCATAATCATGTGAATGGCAAGATGGAAGTTCGACTTTACTAATTTCTCTATTCATCTTCTTTAATTCTTTCGCTTATCCTATAAGCCATATCACTGACTTAAGCATGGGAGTCCCAATTCCAAGGTCCCCATATCTCACCTCTCTTCTTGCAGGCTTTCTTGCTTTCACGTTCACCTCAAGTCCAAATCTTGACCGACCCCAGATGACATTAATTTATCATTGACATGACAGGTTTTTTGTTTTTTCTGGATTTGCTATGCTTAGAGGAAGAAAGGAAACACCTTGGACAATGAGAATGAGAAGGTACATACTTTCAACTCATCTGCAATGAAACAGACCAATTTACCCATAAATTCTTCTAAGCTGTCCTTTCTAACATCTGAACCTTCTCTGAGATTTTCAAACAAGCTATCAGAAACTTGTCTGATGCATGGTTTTCCATGTGCATCACTTCTTTCACCTCTTTATTTATCGTATGAATCGATAATTAATAAACTTGTACCGAGAGATACCAAAAACTCAGCCTTTTAGGTTCAAAACTGGCAGATTCATATATGAAAACAGTTTAAGTCATTAACAGAGTTATAATCACTGCAGTTGCAGAGTGCAATCTAGATAACCGATACATCCTGCCTGTTTGTCGATGATAAGAACAAATTTTAAGTTACATGGAGCATGAAAATCTAATTCAGTTTGAAGAATTAGAACACCTTGTAATAAAAGAGACGGTGAACCGGGTTGGCTTAAGCCGCCATCGGTCATACATACAATACTCGCAGACTGAGCTCTTTGGCTGCCCAAAATTGCCGCTGACCTTCAGTTTTACATCAAAATAAAACAAAGCAATATGATATATTATTATGATATAATTTGCAGTTTTACATCAAAACAGAGGACTAAATCATTACGGGTAGATGAATGAATAAAATTAAAACCAGTTAAAGGAAAGCATAAAAGGAATATAAACAAAGTCTAATAATCCTAATGCTTGTGGGTACTTTTATGATACTTGTCCTTGATCCATTGAAGCCCAGAAGAGGTTCCTTGTTTGACCTTCTTCATCCCAGTTGAAGCCACAGATTTGGTCTTCTCAAGCCCATCCCCGACCTTCTGCTTGTACTTGGCGGTTGCCCCACCGCTGCTCCTTTTCTTCTCGTTCGCAGTACTAGTGGCAGCCGCTCGATCGGAGTAGTCCCATTGGTCTGCCCATGATGACCCATTGCCGTATGACTTGTTTCCTTCCATTACTTTTTTTGTATTGGGTAGGAGAATTCTAAATCTAAGAAAATAGAATAGATTTAGGGTTAAGGAATTGTGAATTATTTAAAGTTAGCTAGGTTAAAAAACAGACGAGGTGCTCTGAATTGATGTTCTCAACTCAACTCCATATTTATAGGCGTTTATGAACGTCAAGTCCAACTAAAGAAACCGATTTTTTCCTTTCTATTAATCAATTATATAAAATAAAAAAACATCTCACAAAGTCACGCACGCAGTATCGAACGTTCTCTTCAAGAAACTTCCGCAATCGTCATGGTCTATGCCGTTTAATGCGAATTCCTTTCCCGCACATACTTGTTCAGGTTAGGGATGACCATTAAATCAAATCGGATGAAAAAAATTCGAGTTAATCGAGTTAATAAATTATATTTTATCATATTAATTCGATTTAAAATTTTCTCAAATCGAATTGAATGAGATGAGATTCGAATCGAATATATTTGTTTGAGTTAAATTTTAAAAAATAATTTTGAGTCCTTATAACCACTGTCACCAACAATAATTAAATTTATTTTTAACTTTCATCACCTTATAATTTTTTTATTAATATTTTATATACGAGTTAGTTTCTTTGCTTACTTAGTTACTTCAATTATCTTCTGATTATGCATTTTGAAATTAAAAATAAATTAAATATAAAAATTTGATTTTTTTAATAAAAGTTATTTTAAAGATAAAGTTCCAAAACTAACAGAAGAGGCAGAGATCAACTACTAGGTATCGTACCATCCTGGGAAAGAATTGAATCACTTCGAGAAGCATTGAAGGTCAGATGCTATTGTATTGGTGTTAAGGCTGCAATCTAACAAAGTAAATGAAAAAAATTGTAACCCTTAAAGCATTGAAGGTCAGATGCTATTGTATTGGTGTTAAGGTCAAATGCTACTGTATTGGTGTTAAGGCTGCAATTTTTTTCATTTTTCCTTTCCATTTATCATTATTCACTCATAATCTTAGATCAAAAGAACTTAACAGCAACAGAGAACGGTAAAGTCCAAGAATTGCCAATCACTGACGGTTCTAAATCGACCAAGTTAGAGGTCAAGAGAACTTACAGATGAAATTTAGCAAAGATTGCAGAAGCTATATAGCATACGCATGCATGATGGGGTGCTAAAGTATCCAAATTACCCATTTTCCAGTTAACCCAGAAACTGATTTGCAGAAAACATTTGCAGAAAACTCCCATTTGTAGAAAACACATCTACTACAAAAACTTGCAATAAAACTTGCAGAAATCAACAGATCCCCTAACCTAGAGCTTGCAATTTTACCTTCGATAAACCAGTAGATGTGAAGCAGCACGCTAACGAGGCAAGCAAAGAGAACAACAAAACTAGCAGAGAAGATGAGGCAGAGATGATGAGGCTGCAATCAATAGGGTGAAGAGAGTGAAGAGAGGAGCTGTGGAAAGGGTGAAGAAAAGAGCTGTGGAAATGGTTTCAAGGGTGAATAGATGAGCTGTGGAAAATGTCTTACCCCTTAGAAATCGGTAAGACATTTTCCGGAAATATGCGTTGGTTTTACCTGTGTTTTGGAAAATTTTTTCCTTAGGAATTCATTTTCCAACCATCAAACACAGTAAAATGTGGAAAACTAATTCCGGAAAATATTTTCCCCTATCAAACAGATCCTAAAGAGTTTTGAGTATATAATTGTACTAAATTAAAATTCGTGTATATAATTACACATTAAATAAAAGTTCATGTATAGTTTTAAAATTTATCCCACGTAAAAATTGCATATTTAAAAAAAATATGTTTAATCTCCTTTTATATAATTTGGAGTATCGTCCTTTTTCACCCTTAAATCATAACAAATTGTTAACATCCACAATATATTTATTTAGCTTAAATATTGCTTCTCGCTTTTATTTTATTTCATGTTATATTGCTTCAAAAGAAGTAAACTAGCATTAAGCATGCGATTAATGATAGAGGGAGCAAAAAATAATTGTGTAATTTTTTAAAAAGAAGTTTTCAATTGTGTATAACAAACTTGAAGATAGCAAATTATGTAACATTAAATAATTTCAGTAAATATGACACTCATAGTTGTAGGAATTATTATTTTGTTAAATAACTTAATTTAATGATTATATTTTATTTATTAATGTAATTATAAATATTAAGAATAGTTCTTTTAAGTAAATAAAAAAAGAATAGTCAAGATAAAAAAAGATTGAAAATGATTTAAAATATAAAAATATTGTACCAATAGGTACAAACGGTACACAATAATATAGATTGATATTGGTTGCGATAATCAAAACACTTAGGGCTCGTTTGGTTCGCTGTAATGGAATAGAGGTATAGTGGAATAGATGTGTAATAGTAATTCAATTGTTTGGTTAAATGGAATGGAATAGAACTGTAATAGTATTCTTGTGTTTGGTAGAATGAAATGATATTGTAATAGCATAAGGAAAAAAACTAAAATGACTAGAATAACCTTAGCAGAATTTTTTTTAGGTAGATGATTATTGTTATTGTGATTAAATTTTAATAAGATTATTAATATAAATAATAAATAATTTAATCATATTTTAACATAATTATTATTAAATATAATTTAATAAAAATATATAATTTAATAAAATTCTTAATATTAAATATTAATTTACTAAAATCATAATATATAATACTATAAAATATAATTTAAAATAATTATTATTAAATATAATTTAATAAAAATATATAATTTAATAAAATTCAATATAATTATTCTTATATGAATTTACTAAAATCATAATATATAATACTATAAAATATAAATTAAAATAATCTACTTTATTATTTTTAAACTGCAATACATATTTAATGTGCTAAAATATCATTAGTGAAACAAATAATTTAATTATTCTACAATAAATAAATATTAACAGTAATAAATAACTTGAGAATTATATTTTGCATAAACATAATATTCATATATTAACAAAAGGTTACATGAAATTCATGAAATTCTATGTCATAATCCATATGTTATACAATTTTTCAACATAAAAAAATTAGAACATTGTAATGACATACCATTCCAAATATTATAATCTTTATTCGGGTCAATTCACTAATCAACAATGATTCATTTGATGAGAACACTGATGAAGTGAACTAAAAAAATATTTGTTGATGCTATTCTCTCTGGTACGGTTCAGCAAGAAAGGGCTTGAAAGTCAATAGCAACCCAATAAATTGAACCACGATTAGCGCAAAGAAAACCATTTAATCACCTGTTTCCAAAATCCAAAAAACAAAGAAATGTCTTGTATTAAATACCCATATGTATATATAGTAAATCGATCCGAGCCTATTTTGAAGCTGTATTATTAGGATTCAACTACAAACCTGGAAGAAAAGAGGCAACTTGTCGCTCTTGTGCCCAAGAAAATCTACATTTTCATGAACGAAAAAAGGTTGATAAGACCCTTATTGAGTCAAAAGAAAATAGTAGTTCTAGTATATAAATTGACCAGGAAGAAAACAAACATTTGCTAAATTTAAGATTGAATTAATCTTTGGTTTTGTCTCTCTAAGCAAGGAGTATAAAAAAGGTTGCGGCTTGAGGTTAAGGGAAGATGTTACACATTCTAGGAATCGAACACTAAATCTACTGCATTACTTTTTAAGGGTGACCACATGCATCAACTTGACCTAGTTCAGGTTCTATAGATTTCGTTTTAACAATATAATCAACCATAATAAGAAGCCCTCACATTTGGCCCTTCAAGACCTTTGAAATTTAAGAATTAATTAAGTTCAGCGTTTTATCAACAATGTAAACTAAGACCTCTCCATCAAAATCTCGAATATGTTGACAATATTGTGGCACAAAAGCATTGTCAGTTTGTAAAAATTGAAAGTGCTGAACTGTGCAGATTTTGCTGCTCAAATAGACTAGTGTAATTCATATATAAAAAGCTAAAATACATACAGAAAATGGAAAGAAAAAAGGTACTTACAGCGCTCCTCCTCCTGCTGGACCAAATGCTTTGAAAACAGACATTGCAGTTATTGAAATGGCATTAGCAGCCCCTCTCTGACTTAGGCTGAAACAAGAAAAAGAATAAACAAACAATGTTAAAACCAGAGAGAGGAATGATAATTCATGTATATACAATCAAAGTCAATTAATACAATTGTTTTTCTCAGTGTTTCTATGTATTTGGAGGGTTGTATGTCCACCCCCATGTCTGAAAAGAAAAATGAAGGGTTCAACATAGATTTAACATGAAATATTTCCCAAAATATGGGCAGAAAACATTACCACTGCATTGTTCAGCAATATGAATAATCCAGTAACAAGTGAAACCTACACGATACCAATGAATTTGCCCCATAAATCAGATGGTTTCAACCGAAAAGAACAAAGAAAGAAAAACAGTTTAAAAGAAACGTGTCTGATTCATTTCAGTGTATTCATTAGATTCAGAACCTGGAGTTCATAACCAGAAACTTCTCCATGTATTTGTACATATTTAGGATTTAGATTCACTTACAGAGTGTTTCTTAATATGGCTGCACAATTTATCACCAAATACATGACTACCCCTGAAAGCATTGCTATATGGGGGAAACATGACAACAATGGAATTGATATTACCTGAAGATTACAAAAAAGTAGCATCAACTAGCTATTTTACTAAAAATAAAAAAAATAAAAATCCATCACATAAAATGGTGATGTGCAATTGTAATCAATACTGATCCGCCATAAGTCAAGTCAAATATTTTCTAACATTGATCCAAGAAGTGAGGATTTACTATTGGTCAATGAAGTTACAGGTCAGCATTTATTTAACAACATCATTCAATTTGGTTTAATTTACTTGATGAAAATAAAATATAATAATTTGATTATAAATTTTATTTTTCTCTTTAGGTGCCAAATGGTTAAAAATTAAAAGGTGTATCTATAGATTAACCCAAAGAAAAGAAGTATAGGAATACAGTGATGTGGAGGTAAGAATTTACAGCTGAAAGGCGTGTAACCATGAGAGGCCCAAGGCGTCTCTCAACTGGTGGATACAACAGCAGTTGAAACAGTAAAAGACCAAATCCTGGAAATGATGGAAAGCATGCTATTAGACTAACGCTTTCTGAAAAAGAAAAATTCAAATAGGAAATTATTGCAACATTGGAAGTTATGGATATACCAGAGAAAGCAAGAACTTCACCAACATCTTAGGATGAAAAGCTTAATCCTCCATATTTTTTATCACTAACTGCCCAAAGTGAAAAATATCTGCAAATATCTGCAAAGTGAAAACATCAACTTAACAGAAACCAAAACATGAACCAAAACATGAACCAAAACAATAGAGATAATCCATAAACAGAAACGGAGGAAAAACACACTACTCATGTTATCTTCAAAGTGTGAGAGTGTTGTTTTAGTTTCAGACTCGAAAGACAAAGATGAGCACGTTCACTGTATTTCCCCTATATTAAAATCACATTCTGCAGATATACCAACAAACACTCACTCACTCTCACAACAAAGCACAACAAGGAAAACAATAGAATCAGACAAACATGTAATAAAATAAACAAATAATAGAACATGATGAATGAAAAAATTTTCATCTGTTCAATCGAACGTGCAATACAAAGAAAAGACGAATGGAAAACGCTAGAAATGAATCAAAATTAAGAGAACAAAAACAAATATTCTAGATTTGAGCACAAGCAAAAGCAAAAGCAAAACAAAATCAAAATCGATTTTACAGAAAAGAAAAGAAAAGAAAAACAGGAAAAAATTTGGAAGAAGAAGCAGAAATCTGGAGAGAAGAAAAGAAATGTGAGAAGAAAAGAAGCGTACCGTACCAGAAGAAGAAGTAGAAATCTGGAAGGGAAAAAATTGGGAAACGTCGCGAGAGGATGAGGGCAGAAAACGGAAAATAAAATTGGGAATTGGTGGGGAATCCCTAATCGCCACTTCAAACTCAGAATGGCTATTACATCCAATATCAGTAGCAGACACGGAAAGGAATAGGGGTGTAAAACATCTGTTTGGTGGTGGGCCCAGGGAATAAGGGGAATGCATACCGATTCCCCCCAACCAAACAAGCTTTTATAATTTAATCAAACCCAAAAAAAAAAATTGGTCCTATTTAGGGTTGAAATGGTATGCACTAGCTGTTGCGACCGGTATCAATATGGTATCGACCACTATGTTATGTAGTAAATAATAAAAATAAATAAATTTTTTATGAGGATAATTTAGTAAAATGTGTCTTTAGGCAATTTTTTTCCATCAATCAAATAACAAATATTTACATTCTAATCAAATGAATCAAACAAGACAATGTAACATATTAGATAATATACAAAGTAATCTACATGGGAGGGTAATCCTATTACCATAGGTAATCAAACATTTCCCAATCCGAATTTCCCTAAAAGTTTGATTCATTTAACTGGAATATATGTTGAATATTAACAATAGAACTTAAATTTGTTATGGTCTAAGGGAAAAAATAAAAAACAAAAATTACTAACTATATAAAAGGAGATCAAACATATATAAATTACGTTTTACTGAAACATATCATTTTGTTATGGTTTAAGAGAAAATTTGACTAAAATGATAAAATAAAAGTATCAAATTGGTACAAAAGTAACATTTTGGATGAAATTTTACAATATCTAAAGAGGAGGTAATATTGATATTAACCTATATTAGTGGTTCTTAACACTATTAATAATATCATATTTTCAACAATTAATTTTTTTTGAAGGAAAAGATCATTTCATTAAAAATAAAATTAGGATATGTTAAGAATTAGAGAAAGGGGTTAGGTAATATTGAGGGAACATTCACTCAATTTTATACATGGTTCTAAAATTGTAAATGTTTCTATACACAAAGTATCATGATAAACAAGGAAATAATATCAATTTAATATCTAAAAATATGTTGCTATATCCCTAATTAGTAGCTGTTAAGGCTATCAATGAATTAAGGTTGTCAACACTCCCTTTCAAGTTGGTGTATAAATGTCTCACATGCCCAACTTGAAAAGTAGATTATGATAAGCCTTACAACTAAGCATTTTGGTGAAGACATTGGCCAACTGTTTTTTTGACACTAGATGAAATAGGCTCAAGACACCATTTGTTACTTTTTCTTTGATAAAACAACAATCAATTTCAATGTGCTTGGTCCTATCGTGTTGCACTGGATTTTGAGTGATGCTGATGGCTGTCTTGTTGTCACAATACAAGGATGATCCATTTTCGTCCAACAACCTTAGTTCTTCCAATATCTTTCGCAACCACAAAAGCTCACAAACACATTATGTAACACCCCTCGCTCGGTTCAGTCACTGAACCCGAGCTATAGGATACTACAACAATTCAACTTGTACTTTTACTACAACACACATGTTGATGTAGCTCATGTATTGACATAGTTCGCACGTCAATACAGCTCACAGATTTACACAACATGCATATTATTACTTTATAGACCAGCTCGCACTTAGATACTTTACAGAGAGCTCGCACATAGATACCATACAAAGTCAGTTCACACATAACGTCTTTAATGAATTAGTTCACACACACTTGACAAAACTAACTTTCATATACATTATAGAGTCAGTTAGCACATGACTAGTTACATAATTAGTTCACACATACATTACAGTGACAGTTCGCACATTGACACAAATCGCATATAAACACAACTCACAAATAGACACAGCTCGCATATAAACACATATATGTATATGACATATAGCCATTCAAAGTCCAAGCGACATTTATGATCTAGAATACCATAATTCGACATCTCATAATATCATGTTTTTATACCAAACCATACCTACAAATACCATTTGGATGACATTTAAGACATCGCATTAAACTATCACCCAACAATCACATATTGAACAATTTTACACCATTCTCATAGCATTACCTTAACCATTCCACATTCAAAATTTGGCCATCATACACACTTATATACATAACATGTAAACCTTCAAAATCAAGTATCACATAGGCTCATGTTCATGAGCAATCAAAATGACACATACAATATTAGTGAGAAAAAAATATTTCACAAGGTAACATATTGAGGAAACATTCACTAAATTTTATACATAATTCTAAAATATGTACATGTTTTTATACATAAAATGTAATACCCCTAACCCGAATCCATCGCCGAAACAAGGTTACAGAGCATTACCGGACTTTACAGATCAATTAATTAGACATTTCATATAATATAACATTCATATCAGAAATGTATCGAAACCAAACATATTGTCCCTTATATGAGCCCTTGCGGCCCAAAATACAGGTTAGAAACAAGTTAGGACTAGATCAGGTACTGAAAAAAATTGAAAAATATTGAAAATTTTCAAAGTTGTAGGGGACACACGACCGTGTGGCCAGTCCATGTGACTCACATGGTCAGGTGACACGCCTGTGTCTTAAGCCGTGTGGGCTTTCAAAATAGGGGCACATGGCCGTGTCTCAACCCGTGTCCATGCCCGTGTAACTCTCTAACTTGGGTCACACGGCCAAGTCACACGTCCGTGTGCTAGGCCGTGTTGAGCATACTGAATTGCGCAATTTTAAAGATATAAGGGACACATGACTGTGTGACTTGGTCGTGTGTCACACACAATTGAGACACACACCTGTGTCTCTGCCCGTGTGGACAAAAATAGATTATTTTCCAAGCCACATTTCTCACTTAAATTGACATCAACCTAACTTAACATTTTTACACATCAACAAGCCATAACAAGGCATCCAAATCAAGCTAAAATCAAGTCTTAAACATGTATTATCACAACATACAACCAATATGCCCTTAGGC
Source organism: Gossypium hirsutum (assembly GCF_007990345.1). Classification (NCBI taxonomy): domain Eukaryota; kingdom Viridiplantae; phylum Streptophyta; class Magnoliopsida; order Malvales; family Malvaceae; genus Gossypium; species Gossypium hirsutum. Next base: position 9,338,501 of record NC_053448.1, read on the forward strand.
ACCTCAAATGACAAATTGATAACATGTCAACCAAATATCCATATTTACCTAGATAACCAAATGCATATATGCATAATTGTACCAAATATACTATTTCAACTCAATCATCAATATACCTATAAGTTTTCCATCATTCAACTATATCAAACACACATTAAATATTTTTAAGCCACATATATAAACACATCAAAATATATCAAACACAAGCCATTCAAAGGACTTATCCCAGCAAAACATTTATATACCAACATTGGCCAAAATATCTATACATGCCATTATAACTGAAATTAATTTATTGAAAGTACCAAAAAAGCCAATGGATAATGTGAAATAGCTTTGACTAGCTTCAAACCCAAATGAGCTTCCGAATTACTATAAAACATGGAAAATAACACAAAGTAAGCATTTAAGCTTAGTAAGTTCGTATAATATAGAATTTAACTTACCATATTTCCAAAAAATAGGTAAGTAAACATAGCATATCTCAATAAATTTGACCAAAAGCCTAAACACATGATCACCAACATATTAGCCATGAAAATCACATATAAAATCCAACACACATGGTGGAATTCATCAAATAATCATATTTCATATATTTCATGTATATACCGGTAATAGTTCATATCAAACTCATATGATTTCATAACAGAATTGTGCCCGTTGAACCATTTAGAATATCGTTGGATACACAGGCAGTACACACGAAGTGTACTGAATTGTAATCCGTCAATTCATCTACATGTATGCTCATACGAGCTGTAAAATGGTAAGCTCCTCCGAGCTGAATAATGGGGTGCTCATGTGAGCTAAATAACGGGAAGCTCATGCGAGTTGAGCATCGGGAAGCTCATAAGAGCTATGATGTGTCCACAACACATGTAGGTCTACAACCAACACGGTAACCCTAATGACATGTCATTTGTATCCTACGAATTTCATAAGGTTCAAACGGGACTCGATAATCATCGAATATACAATCGGTATTTATTCATTACAATTGTAAAAATCACAAACAATAATTCAATTCAACACATATTAATGTATTATTTAATTACACGAACTTACCTCGACAAATGTACGTAGATACGAAGGCGACTAATCCAATATTTTTCCTTTGCCTCGATCTAACTCTGTACTAGGTCTAACCGGATCTATACGAATGAATTTACCACAATTCAATATAATTCATATTCAATTTAGTCCAGCACATATTTTTGGAAACATTACTATTTTGCCCCTAAACTTTTAATTCATTACAATTTAGCCCCTCGGCTCGGAAAATAAAATTCATGCAATTTAATCATTATCCAAGCCTAGCCGATTTTTTGTACATATTGATAGCAACCCATGTATTTCATAAAATTCAGAAATTTTTCCATAATTTTTCATCTTTTCAATTTAGTCCCTAATTGATAATTTCATCAAAATTCTCTTTACAAAAGTTGTTTATCTAACAACAACCTTTCATTTTCTATCATAAAACTTCAAAATTCAAGCATACTCATCAATGGAAAAACCATAATACTTTAACGGTTTTGCAAATTAATCCCCGAGTTAGCTAGATTAAGCTATTACGATCTCGAAAACATATAAATCATTAAAAACGGGACAAGAATACTTACCTAAATGAGTAAAATAAGTTTGCTAAAACTTAAATTTCCATGGCTAGGGTTTTCTTTTATTTTTGGTGGATGATGATGAAAATGATAATAGTTTATTTTATTTTATTTATTTATCATCATTTTATCATTAATTTTCCAAAATTAACTTTAATAGTTTATTAAATTTCCAATGATGAATAATCATTCTTATCCACTAACTACTCTAAATGGTCTATTTAATATATAAGGACCTCCAATTTACAATTCCATAACTATTTAATACATTTAGCTATTAGAATTCAACTTTTGTACTTTATGCAATTTAGTCATTTTTATCAAATTAGACATGTAAACGATAAAATTTCTTAACGAAATTTTGATACGATATTTCTATCATACTGTAGACCATAAAATAATATTAAAATAAATTTTCTTCCAACTTCAGATTTGTGGTTCCGAAACCACTGGTTCGATTTCACTGGAAACGGGCTGTTACATAAAGTATCATGATAAATATGGAAATAATATCAATTTAATCTCTAAAATTTGTTGTTATATCCCTGATTAGTAGCTGTTAAGGCTGCTATCAATGAATCAAGGTTGTCAACAAGATAAAAGGAGAAAACAATGAGAGAACCTAAAGCTAAGCCAATAGGCTTACTTGATACACTCGACACTATCTCCCTTCATTATCACCCAAATCATGACGACAATCAGAAATTAAAATTTCCGCAATAGAATGAGGACAAATGACAAATTCAGAATAGTCAACAACATCTTTATTAAACTTTGACTATGTGAATAATTACGGAATGTAATATTCGCACCAATACATTCAACGATCTAAACAACCCCTAAATGGAATATAAATCTATACCTTTATATTAAATGAATGCCAAAAGAACCTTCCTTTTTTAAGACACATCTCACACAACCACAAGCTCATTTTCTTTTCTTTTTTTTCCATTTTATGAAAAATGGTTAATTTTCAATTTTAATCCATCTAATTTGGTTAAAATTGAGATTTAATCATTATAATTTAATTTATAACATAATTTGACATTTATATTTTTATAATTTTATTAATTAGTTCAAATGGTTAATATTGTTAGCTTTTCAATTAAAATATTACGTGGTTATAAATAATTTGAAAGACGAATTTCTAAATCCTTAAAGTTGAGAGATTAAAATAAAGTTGAAGGACTAAATTCTAAATGTACGAAGTGTAGAGACTTAGAGTCATGTTTGTTTGAACTGATAAAATTGGCCGAGGTACTAGTCTGAAGAGAGTCATCAAATTGGTTGACCTACGAACTGGTATGAGTTTGTAGAATTAGGCTAAAAACTCGATTGAATCGTTTTTATTTTTAAAATATTTTTATTTTTATGTTTTTAATGATTCATTTAATCGAACTATACAAACCGGTAGTCTAACTAGTTCGACCACCGGTTTGGTTCTAAAAACTTTGCTTAGAATATATTTAATTTTCAAATATTTACTCTATAATTTGACATAAACAAATAATTAACCCAGCCCAAAGCGAGAGTGAACCATTCTAGTTTACATAAAAATAAGAAAACTAATTTACCCATAATCTATCACCGTATGTTTGAGTTTTATTTGCACCTATAACCTTAACTGGGTAACATTTATGATCCATAACCTTTTAAAATATTTCACCATACATCTGTTAGTTAATCAACAGTTAAAAATTTAAATATCATGCATGCACAACTTATAAATCAACTTGACATACAAATGCCTTGATCCATCAATACATACATAAGAATGATAAAAAAATTGTTCAAAAATCAATACCTCATGGATAAATTAAATATATATTTTAAAATAAAAAATACACCTCAACTATATTCTAGTGTCATGGGTAGCAAATCAAAGCTTGTGACAAATGCACATAGAGCATCCCATAGAGGTTAAATGATTAAATGGGGTTAATTTGACCCATTTGATCTGACCCAATTTGTGGAACATATGAAGAAGTCCATCTACTTGAAAAGTCTCAGTGGCCCAGTAGAACACTTTAGTAAAACTAGAGTTATCATGGTGAATATTGTAAATCCTAAAGTAGAAGATTGTATAGAGTTTAAATCCCTTAGGACTCTCATATTGTAGATAGACATTAATCTCAGCCATTGATGCAACTCAATCTGCACCGTTGGATATGGGGGAGATCAACTATAAATAGAGGTTTTCCCCCCATTTGTATTCATTCCATTCATAGTTATTCAATATATTTGAGAGTATTACTCAAACACCTTGTGTGTATTGCTTTCGTTTGGGTTTTTTAGTTCTTTCATTGCTCATTCCTTTGAGTTTTCTTTCGTTTTATTTCGGCGCCTTAAAGAATTTCCTTTGAGAATTCTTATTTTTAAGAGATAGGCTGACTTATACGGATTTGAAGTAAAAGAATCACCTAAAGCTGCGCGGTTTGCGAAACTAAAGTTCTTGCCTTATGATACTAGAGCTATCATTTTCCCACATTCAGTGGTATGTCCCATGCAAGAAAGATCTTTGACCAATTCGTTTTGCAAATTTCACTTCCCTTATAGCCGTCATTGCCTTTGATTCTAAGGACCAACAATAAAAACTAACTCGAATTGAAATATTTTGATGATTTATGGATTATATACTAAAAATCGAGGTTATTCACATGAGTGGACCTACATATAAGATTAGAAAAAGTTAAAAGAAACACTTGTAATTTTTAATATATATATATAATTGGTGAACAAATCCTACAAAAAATTGAAATAACCCCACAAAAAATTTAACTTCAAAAAAAAAAATTAAAAATGACCCACCAAAATTTTTGAAAATATTATTTTATAAAATAATTTATTTTATTTGAAAAAAATGAATCTCTCTCCAATACTAAAAAAAATCACTAATCTTTTTTATTTTCCTTCAATAGTCATCACATTTCTCTCAAATTTCTCTTATTCTCTCACACACACTCTTTAGAATTTACAAGATAGGTGATTAATCTTTCAATACTTTCAAGTGAGTCTCCCTAATTTAGTGACAACTCTTTTTTTTTCTTTCCAAACTTTATTGATTAATTTCTTGAAAATTAGGATTATGACTAACTGTTAGAAAATTAGGAACGTGGTTTTTCTTATGATCGATTAGGATTTTTATTCCAGATTTAGTTCTTTATTTATTAAATAAGTTTGGGATATTCATTTTGTATGATATTCCTAACATCTTGATTGTGTAATAATTTTTTGAGGTTGATTAATACGAATCACTGAAAATATTATGATTGATTGTATTTATAGTATTGAATTTCTTGAATATTGATTATAATTTTAACATTTTCATTCAAAAATGTTTGTTGCTAGTGTGATTATTGTAAATCTTTCATCTGAAAATTGACATATTGCATTCTCATGATATTTAAGTTAATTTTTTGTGAAAGAAAATTACTAGTTTTATGTTGGCTTTATGAAAACCTTCATATTTATTTGTTCTAAATGTTTGATAAGATTGAAAAACTATTTTAAAAGAAAGTTTAATAGTAAAGTAGAGTATTTTCTAAAGGAAAGGTTTAAATTTATTTAATCTAAATGCTGACTTGCGTTTATTTTGATAGTTGATACAACAAGTGTGCAACGACGTGGAAACAGGAGATATCGCGGCCTCCATACAAGTTTAACAACGTCACGACGAGCGAAGGGAAAGTCGTAACGTCAGGTGAGAATGTCATGATGTTGAGGTACATGATGTCACAACGAGATTCTATTTGGCTCAAAGTATCTAAACTGTACCTATCTTAACTCCATACATACCATTTGCTACTCATGGCTTTTAGCATAAAAAATCACCATTTCTTAACATCATTTAACTTATAAACTTAGATAGAAATTACAGTAGTACTCATATTCAACAATTCAATCACTAACACATGATCATATATCTTGATGTTTTAGCAAACAATACATTTCTACATGACTTAATTAGATACATAACTAAGCACTTATATACATGCATACTAGTTTTGTAACACCCCAAACTCGGCCTAGACGTTATGGCCAAATTTGGAAGGTTACATTAGTACGTAGAAATTTTGCTTTCCCAAAGCGTGTTTTGTTACGAAATTGAAACCAAAGTTTATATAAGTTCATCATGATTCCTCGATAGGAAAATTTGTAAATCCTCTAAAATGTTAATGTGAATATATTAATTATTAAATTTAAAACCCCAACCTTATACAATCATAATGCTTAAATCACTTGCTTCATAAAACTTGTAATTCTGACTAAAACTTTGCAGTGAAAATTCCAAAGCTAATATTCGTAAATCGTGATTTCATCAAGTGAAAACATTTTATTTAGCCATTGAGCATATTTTTAAACTTATGTTATTAACTTTTGTAAAATCCCAATTAGTATTTTTGTGGAGAAAAATTATTGGTTTGTATAATTTTAAAAACCCAGCATTGATTGTTGATTAACACAAATCATGTAGAAAAAACTTTAACTAAGTAAAAGAAACCCAAAGGCAAAATTAAATCCGAGAAATTAAACCAAAAGCCAAAAGTCCAGAAAATCCATTTATTAAGCAGAGCAAACCATTTTATGAGAGAATCAATCCTAGCTCTAGCACGTCGTCCTATTCTAAACTTACTGGTTACCTGAAAAGTTAGAAATAAAATAAAGGGGTGAGTTATAAAGCTTAGTGTATAACCAAACTCAAACAAATAACACATATATCATGATATACAAATCAGTGTATCATAGAGGATTTCATCATGAAAAATTGAGCAGAACTAAGAATGCATGATTATGCCATTGCGGTATTTTTCAGAAAAATATAATGCATATTCTTCAGAAAACTTCTTACCAACTCCGCTACACACCAAAATAGAGTTCCTTAGAACTCATCTAACCAAATTACACTAATATATAATTGAGGACATTACCACCATATTTGAAGTTATACTACCAAATCAAGTATATGTGGTCAAGCCACTATACTGCAGAAAAGCTACTAGAACGTATATGAGTGGTCAAGCCACCATAACTACAACCAAGCTGAAAGATAGAAATGTGGGTAAACCACCAGAAAGTGCAAATCATTAAACCACCATAAATTCTTCCTTACCATATTATCCCAACCCCATGTGTTAGAGTTGTGACCCAAATTCTTATTAAAATAAGATACGGTACAAGCTACACAAGAAGAATCCATATAGAAGTTTACTTCCTCTGTTTGATATTGATTTGAATCAGGTGTTCTAACCTTACTGCATTACTTTTATTAGATGTTGATTAGAATAAGGTTTTCTAAACCTATAAATAGACATAATCTATAATCCTTGTAATTACTCGAATTTGACATAGTAAATTTTCTTCTCCTCTGCCCGTGGTTTTTCCCCGAAAGGGTTTCCATGTAAAATTTGTGTGTTCTATTTTTTCTTTCTTTATTTCTTTGCGATACATTGCCATTATCGATATTTTATTTTAATACCATACAATGTGACATGGCATGCATATACAAAATCAGAATGATAAGCATGTTGAACATGGATCCATATTCTTAATAGAATCCAGTAAGCATGGGCTTTCATGCTTTGAAACAGATATATCATATTATGAATCACTTAAATCAGAAAAGTCAGAATGTCACATGCATGGTCAAATATCAAATTCAGAGATTTACAATTTAACATATTCAGACATCATAAACTCACACACAACATTTCAACATGGCTACATGCCATCAAATTTGTCAAGACACAATTCATACATATATATATTTTATGTACCTTAAACACATCACATATAATAGGAAACTAACAAATTCCTTGTTTTCAAGTCATATTTAAGCAGTGTGGACCTTACGAAAGGTCTAATTACACATCACACAACACAAACAACCTTAAGGTAAAATTTTAGAAAATAGGCCCACACGCCCATGTGGCCCATATGCCCGTGTGGACCACATAGCCTCGCACATGCCCGTGTGACCCACATGTCCAAAATAGCCTAGATTGTGTGCCACATGACCTATCACTTGGCCGCGTGTCACACCCGGCTTAGCATTTGGTCTGGCACACGATCGTGTGGCGTCGACAGCCTCAATTTTGGCTTTTAGTCGTTCGCTGATTTCTCAAGTTTTTGTTACACACTGTATCAAATTCCATCGTAGATCCAAAATCGAGTATCCAATACCTAAAAACATCATACACTGAGCAAATTTAGCCGATAATTGCGAATCGGTTAAGTGAATATGGTTTTTGATTTTCTTAAATTACTAACCAAACAAAATATGATCAACTTAATCAGGCACAACAACCCTAATTTGCAACGCCCCAAAATTTTTAATTTCGTTATTGTGAAAATATGACACAAATATCTGTCAACTTTAGTGGTTATAAGTTCTGGGAGTATTTGGGAGGTCCTAAGTTCAAGCCTTCGCTTGGGAAAATTTTGGTATTTTGAATGAATTAGGTCTTACTCTTGTTTAGTAGGCTTTTATTTGATTGTTGATAAAAATTTATCAGAATGGGATAGCTGGTTTGGTGGTTAAGCGGAGTGGTAGTATGTAGGAGGTCCTGTGTTCGAGCCCTTGCGCAAGCAGGGGAATTAATTTTTGTTTGACGCGTGTGGCGTGATGGAGTTCATATTAAATTGGATTGCATAGTAGTTGTGTTTTAGTGGGTTAATATGGAGTGTTTTTAGGAGATAATTGGGGAGAAGTTATCAAAACAAGATTTTCTCCTTATTAGTTTTCTAATTTTTTTTCTTTTCCCAACAAATTTTCTGACGTTAGACGTTTATTTCTCTATCGTGTTTTCTCCCTTCTTTTCACTTTTGGTTTTCGTTCCTCTTTGGCCGAATCTTATTTCTTCTCTTTCCCCTCTCTTTTCATTTCTGTATTTTTTTACGAGTCATTTCTTTGGGTGCAACTTTTGACTTCATATGTTTCGATAAGTGGAATTTTTTCCCTTAGTTATCGCATTTCGATTAGCCAGTTAACAAAGGGTTCATTTTACTCTTGTTTAGGTGCTGTTGAAAGGTTTTAAGCGGATATTCCAGTGTGTGGAGACGACTGGTTATCGGATTCATCACGGTAAGTTTTCGAATCATTGTTGGTTTAGTTTCTTGAGTTTTATGTTGGGGGTATTTGGTCGATTAACGAACCAAGTGATTAATTAAGGGATATGTTGGTCAAATATAGCTTTCTGAAGGCTCGGGTTACTTTGCACAACAAATCGATACTAGGTGTGTACTCAAAATGCAGAAAAAAGGATTCGGTGAAAAGCTAAAATTGCTTGCTGTCGAGAAATAAGATAACTAAGAGAAAATGATACGAAAAATTGTAGAGAAAGGAAATAAGGGTGTTATAAACTTGGAAATCAACATTCTGCACTAAAATAGTTTAGGATAGCAGCAATAGTCTAATTTTTAAAAATCATCAAAAATAGTGGAAATTGAGTTAGAGGTTGAATAAAATATGAAAATAAAATTTATTGAGTCTAGTTTTTCATGGAAGAAACAGTGTAGCCAGTGAAATTGTAAGTTATGAGATATAATGAATTTTATTAGACAATGTCAGAATGGTTTCGGGTTCCCTTGTTCTGACTTTGGAAAATCATCAAAATTTGTAAAAAAATAATAGGGGCTTAAATATATACGTTTAAATCCTTAATGAGTCTACTTTCAAGATGAACAAACGAAAACAACATCCAAATTTTGTATTAAGAGACAAATAATTTTTAATAAGGAAAGGTTGAAGCTATCAAACAGCAGAATAGGGATAACTTTGAAGATTTTATTATACTTATTTGGTAAGCTATAAATTGTAAAAATTTTATGGTAGAAAGGTATTTGAGTTTAGTTTCAAAAAAATTAAGCAGATCTTAATGTGGAATTCTGTAGCTCAAGTTATAAATAATTTAGTGACAATGACTCAAGTAGATAGCTCTGAATGATCATATTAGTAAATAGTGGAAACATATATGAATATTTACCTAGCATGGGTTACATTAAAAATGGTCACACGACCAAGGAAAATTTGGGCCGAGTGGACCACACGGGCTTACTTGAGCGTGTGGGCCCATTTTTACCGAAATGTTTCTATGGTTGCACGAGTCGCCCAAGTCAACTGTGAACCAATTGTAAGGTCGGTAAGCGCTACTTAGGCCCCTAAATGTGTGAAATTAACTGAATTATATTTGTACTGAGAATGTTAATATCTGAATTGAATATATGTACTAAAATTGCATAATAGCATATCATCCATGTATGCATTACATTGGGTTAGAGGTTGTTATTTGGAGGATGTATACTAAAAGGCTTTAAACCAAATTTAATGGCAGCTCAGCCGGAAACTACTGTTTTGTGCCACATTCGGTGCTATTTGGAGTGTAGGGATGGTCGGGTTGATTATATCCCCACATGGAGTGTAGGGTTGGATGAAGATGGTGTGTAGAGGCTGGTTGGGTAGGATTTTTCAATTGCTTAATTGTTACTGCTATTTATACTGTGATGGGCTAAGGCCGTACTGCATTTTTGACACTGTACTGAGATAGACTATGGCGCAATCTGTCACTAATACAAAAAAGGGCTTAAGCCTAAAACGGTTCAACTGTGCACTGTGAATATTGATTGATTGTTTGTTTCTACGGGATTACACACTGGGTTTATGTAAACTCACCCTCTTTGTTTAATGTGCACATGTAATCTCCAAACTTAGACGGATCGATGCGATGGAGGACTCAGCGGCGACCACAGTAATTTTTGGACTTCATGGTTTTCAATTACGATTTATGATTTGATTATTATGCATTATTTGGGTTGTAATTTAAGGACCCTCTAGGACTTTGGTATTAAATTTTGAGTTTTTATTTATTTATTTTACCTTATGGATTTATACCTGCTGGTCATAGGAAATTCGGTTTTCAAAAAGTTAAAGTATTTTCTAAACGCATGATCACTTAGACTGTTTTATTAAAGCTTCTGCAATGAGGGATGTTTCGAAACAAATGTTTTAAATGAATAAAGACGACTTCCTAAGTTTTAACAAAGGTTTACTAAAGATAATAACATGGAATGTTTTCATCGTAACAACGAGGTTTTAAAAACACTTTCGCGTGACATTGCCAGATACAACCATAACGTCGAGGCTGGGTTTAGGGTGTTACATTTAGTGGTATCAGAGCCAGGTTACAAAACTCAGCTGTGGATTATGGGTTTTAAATTGTCTTTGAAAAATTGGTTTTTAAATGATTTGAAATATTTCTACTGAGTATGCGGTGCACCAATTCTTCGGCGTTGTAAACGGAAAAATATATAGGATTTTTCCTATGTAATTTATCACCTTTTTACTTAAATCTGTTGTTAAAACTAAGTAATTGTTTAATAAATTAATGAAATATGTGAAAATATGAAATTAGAACATAAAAGTTATTAAAATGTGATTTTATGCTTTATTATATAGTTTTCATACAATAAATGGCTTATTTTATATTAATTTGAATATATTATTTTTTAAGACATAAAGTGGGCCATGCATGATTAAATTAAATAATAAAATATAAAATTATATTTATTAATTCATTTTAAAATATTTCATTAATAATTTGGGTTTTTAATTAGTTAATTAAATTGGATAAATTTTATTCTTTGGTCCTCTAACTTGTTAATTTATTCTGGACAGGTTTGATAGCTTTGTTGGATTACAAAATCATCCAAATTAGAGACCAAGTCAACCCCAAAATTCGGCTGCATATGGCTGTCCATAAACCACTCTTTAGTTTAATTGCACAAGGTCCTTGAAGAGTTGAAGAAATTAGAGATTTACCTGAAGATTTGCACTTGACTGAGTCTCGGTCCTGAGTTATTGTGGCACTCAAATTTACCAAAAATCAAAAAAAAAAAAAATCACCTCAACTTGCTCAATTTATGGCTGGCCACCCATGGGAGATGCTTCAAGGGATGAAAACTCCTATTTTTAGCAAACTATCCGCCTCTCCTCACCTATAAATAAGACCCTCTCATTCCTTCATTCATTTTCCCTCAAGCATCATTCTCTCTTTTCTCCAAATTCTCTTAGCCTTTTCCATTCCTACGCCTAACATCATCTCTTCATAGAGATTTCAGTAATTAAGCCTCTTAAAGAACCCTTGGTCGGCCACCTTGGAAAGCCATCAGCAACGGAGTAAAGCAGAGGAACGAAGGAGCCTCATCAGTCAGAGTCTTGGGTGACAACTATTCTGAGTTGGGTTTAATCGTCCTTATCTTTAATTTAATATGAAGATGTTTGCTATGTGTTCTTTGTTCTAGTTTAAAACTATGTTAGCTTAGTTTTATTTAAGCTAGGATGATTGCTTTGATTAAATAATATTTATTTGATTCATGCTTATAATGTCTATGCCTCAATCGATCATGTTTTCAATTAAAATCAAGTCTGTATTTCGTTCATACGTGATTGAAATGCACCTAAATTAGCTGAGCGATCCTACCAGATGGTGGCTAATGAACACATAATTGAAATGTGCATACTCAATTTAGATCATGACCCGATTAAATTGAAGGTTGCATAACAACTCTGACCAAGCTCTGTTATCTGCATAGTTTTTAGATTTGTGTGATTAAATTATTTCAAACCTGACACGTCCCTGTTACCTCACACAAATTTTAAGAAACCCTTAGTAAATAAGGATCAGTAAAATGCGTATTTACTAAGTAAAGGATTCCGGAATGACCTAATGTGGTTTCCAAACTCATGAAAGATTGAGTTGCCATGGAATGTTTTTTCGAATGTTATTAAGCATGTTGATAATAAATTGAGTTTGATTAAAGTAATTATCCTAGTTTATTTATGTTATAATTGTTGCAAATTGTGTTTAATTTTACTAAAATCTATTTCATTCATATAGTTTGCATACCTGGGATAATTTGCATTAGGGATCATTGCATTTAGTTTAATATATTTTAATCACCACTTCTCAACTATATTGTGTTTTTATTTTTCGAATTGTTAATATAATTTTCAAATTAAGTGACTTAGCACAAATACAATCCCTGTGGAGATGATAACTCGATACTTACTTCTTACTTGATAACGACTGTGTACACTTGCACAAACTTACACGTTACAGGTGCCGATCTTGTAAGTGTTCTGAAACTGATACATGCTATGATATTCTGAAACTGATATATTTTATGATATTTTGAAACTACTATAGGTAGTATACTGTGAAAACACTCTTGATAGTGTATATTGAGACTATAGCAAAACTGATAGAGATTGTGATTTACGAAAATCACTCTGAATTACTGAAACTGTTTACATAAAACATCTGTTAGTAAATACTGAAACTAAAATGGATGCATAAAAATTTGTGATATAGATAAATATGAATAGACATGAGTGCACGAGGTATTCATGGACGTGGTACTCGAGGCCGAGGTAGAGGTCATAGGGGGTTCGATCTAAGTCCTCTTCCCAGGTAATATACCAAATTTGGACACGAGTGAGACGCTAGTGTCGCCCGCTACTGAGACTAAGTCTCATGATCGCATGGCTGGGAATGACGCATTGTCCCAGGATATGTTGAGCATATTGGAGAGGGTCACTAGGCCTAATACTGGATTTGGGGGCTCTGGGTCGGTTACGAAACGACTTTTGTTCAATGAAGCTGAGCTCTTCAGAGGTGTCACTGGGTTGCCCCTAATGTGCCTGAGTACTAGATTGAAGCCACAAAGGAGATCATGGATGACCTGGATTGTGCCTCTGAGCAAATATTAAAGGGTGTAGTCTCGCTATAGCGTGATGAGGCTTATCATTGGTGGCTTACTGTTAAGGAGGGCACTCAGCCCGAACGTCTAACTTGGGAGTTCTTTAAGACCGCCATCTAGGGGAAAAATATAGGAGCTAGTTATGAGGACGCCCGTAGGAGGGAGTTCCTGAATCTAACATAGGGAGATCGATCAGTGGCCGAGTGTGAGCCAAATTCCTACGGTTGAGCTGCTATGCGCGAGGTATGGTGGCAACTGAGTATGAGCGTTCTGTCCGCTTAAATGATGGCCTTAGAGATAATTTGAGAGTCTTAATAGCTCTGTAGAAGGAGCATGATTTTTTTCACCGGTTGAGAAGGTGAAGATCGCCGAGGAGGTTAAGCGCGCTGAGCGCCAAAATTGTGATAGGGAGAGAGTTAGGAATAAGAGAGATTCGGAGCCCCCTGTTACTGCTACTAGACTATAGTCATGTGTCGACTGTGGTAGATGCCATCAGGGCAAGTGTTGAAGAAGGACTGGGGAATGCTTGCGGTGTGGCTCATTTGAGCACCGTATTAGGGAGTGTCTGTTGAAGGCTGATCGGATGTAAGCTCCAGATACTGGTACGGCACAACCACAGAAGGTAGTACAGCAGCCACCGAGGGGCTGTGGATAGGCCAGAGGTGGTAATGGTACGGGTTGTAGCCAGAGAGCATCGGGCAGAGGTGCTGGACAGGCTGAGGCAAGACAGTCGACCCTAGTTTATGCTTCTCGTCGCCGAGAAGATGGAGATGCTCCGGACGTCATTACGAGTACATTTTTTTTATTCTTGATGTACCGTATATTGCTGTGATAGACATAGGGTCTACTCATTCATACATAGCTAGGAACATATCTGAAAATTTAGGGATTCCGGTTGAGAGTATTTCTAGTGAGATGACTGTGCTGAGCCCACTGGGGCAATCTATTAGAGTTAGTAAACTGTACAGGGATGTTCCTTTAGAGGTTCAAAGGACGATATTTCTGGCTGATTTGATGGAGCTTCCATTTAAGGAGTTCGATATGATATTGGGGATGGACTGGTTGGTCAAGCATCGTGTCAGTTTGGACCGTGCAACTAAGAAGGTCGTATTAAGAACTGAGGAGGGTAAGAAAGTAGTTGTGATTGGGAAACATCGAAATTACTTGGCTAACGTGATCTCTACACTGGTAGCAGAGAAATTGGTTCGGAAGGGATGTGAGGAGTTCTGGTTACGTGAAGTAATATTTCTTGGTCATGTAGTGTCTGCTGAGTGGATTCGAGTCGATCCTTAACAAATTGAGGCTGTATTGGATTGGAAGCAGCTTAAGAATGTGTCTGAGATCCGCAACTTTTTGATGTTGGTCGGTTATTAACGACAGTTTGTGGAAGGATTTTTATTGATCGCAAAACCCTTGACTAAATTGCTACGTAAAGGTGTACTGTTTGACTAGACTAATGCATAGTAAGAGAGCTTTGAGAAGCTTAAGACTGTACTAACTGAGGCTCCTATTTTGGTACAGCCTGAACTTGGAAAGGAGTTCACGGTTTATAGTGATGCATACATGTCGGTTTGGGATGTGTATTGATGCAGGATGGTAAGGTGGTTGCATATGCGTCTCGTTAGCTTAAGACACACGAGGTGAACTATCTGACAAACGATTTAAAGTTGGCCGCCGTAGTATTTCTATTAAAAATCTGGAGGCATTATTTGTAATGTGAGAAGTGTATCATCTACACTGATCACAAAAGCCTCAAGTATCTCCTTACTCAGAAGAAGTTGAATCTAAGGCAGCGAAGATGGGTTGAGCTGCTTAAGAATTACGACTGTACCATTGAGTACCATCTAGGCAAGACCAATGTGGTGGCTGATGCGTTGAGCCATAGGGCTATGACCGATCTGAGAGCGATGTTCACTAGACTTAGCCTATTCGATAGAGAAAGTCTATTGGCAGAACTTCAGGTCAAACCGACATGGATTGAACAGATTCGAGGTAAATAGTTAGAGGATAGGTCTTTCAGGTTGTATTTATGTCAGGTTGAGAATGGTTGCACTATTAACATTGGGATAAACGGTGATAGGGTACTTTGTTTCCGTGGTCGAATTTGTGTACTGAATGATGAGGATTTAAGGCAGTCAATTTTGAGAGAGAAGCATGGTAGTCCCTATGCTATGCATCCCGATGGGAACAAGATGTACCGAGATCTTCAGAAATTGTACTGGTGGCCAGGGTTGAAGCGTGAGGTTATTGACTTCAGAAATTAGCTAAGCTCTACATATAAGAAATAGTGAGACTGCATGGGGTACCTGTCTCGATCATTCTGATAGGGATCCTCGTTTCACATCTCGGTTCTGGAAGAAGCTTCATGAGGCTCTGGGTTCAAGATTACACTTTAGTAATGCTTTCCATCCTCAAATAGATGGTCACTGGGAGAGGGTGATTCAGATACTGAAGGACATGTTGAGGAGCTGTGTTATTGATTTCTGAGGCAGTTGAGAGGAGTACTTTTTGTTAGCAGTGTTTGCCTACAATAATAGCTTTCAGTCTAGTATCCAGATGGCACTTTACGGGGCACTGTACGGTCGTAAGTGTCGCACTCCTTTATGTTGGACTGAGACGTGTTTTGGGTCTTGATTTGGTCTCTGAGACAGATGATAATGTTAGATTGATTCAGGATTTTTTGAAAGCGGCTTCTGACAGGAAAAAATCTTATGCAGATTTGAAGATGGTAAGATCGAGTATTCTATGGGGGACTTAGTTTTTCTCAAGGTCTCGCCATGAAAAGAGGTTCTGAGGTTCGGTCGCAAGGGCAAGCTGAGCCCTCGGTTTATTGGACCTTACCGCATTCTGAAACGTGTGGGACCTGTCGCTTATTAGTTGGAGTTACCTCTGAAGTTGGACCATATTTATGATGTATGTCACGTCTCGATGTTGAGGCACTACCACTCTGATCCCATGCACGTTATTTCTGTAGAGGAGATTGAGGTTAGGCCAAACTTTACCGTCGAGGAGGAGTCGGTTCAGATTCTGGAGCATGATGTAAAGGTCATTCGAAAAAATTCTATTCCCTTAGTGAAGGTTCTATGGAGTAATCATAGCACTGAGGAGGCCACGTGGGAGCCTGAGGATGTGATACGTCAGCGGTATCCACAACTATTCTAATCAGGTAAATTTCGAGGTCAAAATTTTCTTTTAGGAGGTGGAATTGTAACGCCCCAAAATTTCTAATTTCGTTATTGTGAAAATATGATACAAATATCTGTCAGCTTTAGTGGTTCTGAGTTCTAGGAGTGTTTGGGAGGTCTTAAGTTCAAGCTTTCGCTTGGGAAAATTTTGGTATTTTGAATGAATTAGGCCTTACTCTTGTTCAGTAGGCTTTTATTTGATTGTTGGTAAAAAGTTATCAGAATGGGCTTGCAGGTCTGGTGGTTAAGCGGAGTGGTAGTATGTAGGAGGTTCTGTGTTCGAGTCCTTGCACAAGTAGGGGAATTAATTTTTGTTTGAGGCGTGTAGCATGGAGGAGTTCAAATTAAACTGAATTGTTGAGTAGTTTCATTTTAGTGGGTTAATAGGGAGTGTTTTTAGGAGATAATTGGGGAGAAGTTATCAAAATAAGATTTTCTCCTTATCAGTTTTCTATTTTTTTTCTTTTCCCAAAAAATTTTCTGACGTTAGACTTTTGTTTCTCTACCGTGTTTTTTCCCTTTTTGTTCCCTTTTGGTTTTTGTTCCCCTTTGGCCGAGTCTTGTTTCTTCTCTTTCCCCTCCTCTTTTCGTTTTTGTATTTTTTTTGTGAGTCATCTCTTTGGGCGCAACTTTCGACTTCATCTGTTTCGGTAAGTGGAATATTTCCCTTTAGTTATCGCATTTCGATTAGGCAGTTAACAAAGGGTTCATTTTACTCCCGTTTAGGTGCTGTTCAAAGGTTTTAAGCGGATATTTCAGCGTGTGGAGACGATTGGTTATCAGATTCATCGTGGTAAGTTTTCGAGTCGTCGTTGGTTTAGTTTCTCGAGTTTTATGTTGAGGGTATTTTGTTGATTGACGAATCAAATGATTAATTACGGGATATATTGGTCAAATATACGTTTCTAAAGTCTCTGGTTACTTTGCACAGCGAATAGATACGAGGTGTGTACTCAAAACGCAGAAAATGAGATTCGGTGAAAAGTTGAAATTGCTTGCTGTCGAGAAATAAAAGAATTAAGAGAAAATGATAAGAAAAATTGTAGTGAAAGGAAATAAGGGTGTTATAAACTTGGAAATGAAAATTCTGCAATAAAATAGTTTTGGACAGCAGCAGTAGTTTAAATTTGAAAAATCATAAAAAATAGTGGAAATTGAGTTAGAGGTTGAATAAAATATGAAATTAAAATTTATTGAGTTTAGATTTTCATGGAAGAAATAATGTAGGCAATGAAATTGTAAGTTATGAGATATAATGAATTTTGTGAGACAATGTTAGAATGGTTTCGGGTTCCCCTGTTCTGACTTTGGAAAATCATCAAAATTTGTAAAAAAATAACTAGGGGCTTAAATATATACGTTTAAATATTTAATGAGTCTACTTTCAAGAGAAACAAACGAAAACATCATCCAAATTTCGTACTAAGAGACAAATAATTTTTAATAAGCAAAGGTTGAAGCTATCAAACAGCAGAATAGGGATAAATTTGAAGATTTTACTCTACTAATTTGGTAAGCTATAAATTCTAAAAATTTTATGGTAGAAATATATTTGATTCTAGTTTCGAAAACATCAAACGGATCTTAATTTGGAATTCTGTAGCTCAAGTTATAAATAATTTAGTGACAATTACTCAAGTAGACAACTTTGAATGAACATATTAGTAAATAGTGGAAATATATATGGATATTTAGCTAGCATGGGTTACATTAAGAATGGATCACACGACCAAGGCCAATTTGGGCCGAGTGGGCCACGCGGGCATACACGAGCGTGTGGGCCATTTTTACCGAAATGTTTCTATGGTTGTACTAGTCGCCCAAGTCGACTGTGAACCTACTGTAAGGTCGTTAAGCATTACTTAGACCCCTAAATGTGTGAAATTGACTGAATGATATTTGTACTGAGCATGTTAATATCTGAACTGAATATATGTACTGAAATTGCATAATAGCATATCATTCATGCTATGTTACATTACATTGGGTTCGGGGTTGTTATTTGGAGGAAGTGTACAGAAAGGCTTTAAGCCCAATTTACTGGCAGCTCAGCTGCAAACTATAGTTTTGTGCCGCATTCAGTACTACTTGGAGTGTAGGGATGGGTGGGTTGATTATATCCCCACATGGAGTGTAATGTTGGACAGAGATGGTGTGTACAGGCTGGTTGGGTAGGATTTTGCTATTGCTTAACTGTTACTGCTATTGGTACTGTGATGGGCTAAGGCCCTACTACATTTTAGATACAATACTCAGATGGGCTAAGGCCCAAATTGTCACTGATATTGAAAAGGGCTTAGGCCTAAGACGGTTTAACTGTGCATTGTGAATACTGATTGATTGTTTGTTTTTGTGGGATTACACACCGAGTTTACGTAAACTCACCCTTTTTGTTTAATTTGCATAGGTAATCCCCAGACTTAGACGGATCGGTGCGACGGAGGACTCAGCGGTGGCCACAGTAATTTTTGGACTTTATGGTTTTCAATTACGTTTTATGATTTGATTATTATTGATTATTTGAGTTGTAATTTAAGGGCCTTCTGTGACTTTGGTTTTAAATTTTGGGTTTTTATTTATTTATTTTACTTTATGGATTCATACCTACTGGTCGTAGGAAATTTGGTTTTCAAAAAGTTGAAGTATTTTCTAAACGCATGATCACCTAGACTGTTTTATTAAAGCTTCGCAACGAGAGATGTTTCAAAACAAATGTTTTAAATGAATAAAGACGACTTCCTAAGTTCTAACAAAGGTTTACTAAAGTTAATAACATAGAATGTTTTCATCGTAACAATGAGGTTTCAAAAACACTATTGTTTGACATTGCTAGATACGGCCATAACGTCTAGGCTGGGTTTAGGGTGTTACACAATTTGGCATTAAAACACTTACCCCAGGATGAAATCAGCAACCTCACAATCTTAATTCACTAAAGGGGTAATCACCTCGCGATTTCCACCTAAAACAAAACTCGCACAATTAAAGATACGAGACACCGCTACACATAAATCCCCCCTTTACAAAAAAAGTAGTAGAAATCCTCAAAAGTTGAAACCCAAGAAAAAAGATAGTTACGCAAGAATCGAGTTGCAATCTCTTTAATCAAACACTTCCCTTTGAAATTTAACGACACAAGGATCAATAGACAAGAAAGCAACGAAAATTAGGAGACGAAAGATAAGAAAGAATAAAGTTTGAGAAATTCTCTTTCGTTACTGGAAACCAACGTGAAACAAACAAATGAGAGAAATTGGGAGAAACATGGAATATGTGAATAATGGGGAAACAATATTGGGGAAATATTTTTAAAAAATAATAATAAAATAAAAATACAACCAAACTAACCAGACCCACTAATTTAATCCCTGTCTAATAGATTTTCTAGAGTTCGATTAAAACCCAAATTGCCCAAGATGCACGGCAACAAGAAAAATTAACAAAAATATTCCCACTTGCATAGGCAATGATTCAAACATAAGACCAAAGGATAAATGGAAGCCTTACCATTGAACCAGTAAGCTCATTCTTGTCAAAATTTGAGCGAGAATTAAATTTATGTCAGACACTGAAAATAGGAATTGGGGGTAAAATAACAAAAAATTCAAGAAACATTATTCGAAACCAAAACCTCTTACATACAAACATAACACTTACCTACGAAACCAGATTAATTAACTTAACAAAAAATTTCACAATCTGAACCTAAAATCAGAACGTGACCCCTCTTGATTCCAACAATCCAATTTCTTCTAACCCAATTTTTGGGATGTGACAAGTTTATTTAGCAAGCAATGAATTTCCATCAAAAAGAAGCTTTATAAGATCATATCTAGCCATAATATACCAAAATGACCTACATTTAACAAACTAAAACATGATCAAACCTTCCAACAAGTTAATAACCAATACTCTTCAACCTAACGAAGTTACACAAGTAAACAGACTCTTATTTTCATGCATTATAATGCATAACTCAAGTATTGAAAATTCATCACAGAGAACTTTATAGGTTCGTTACTAATCAAGCATACGACAACAACCAAAATACCATTAAATCAAAAGACTTAACCTAGGTACATGCCATTAACTAACTATATGGACAAAGAGTGCAAAATTAGAATGAGTTAGGCTACTTGGTCTGGGATACTTGTCGAACCTTCAATCTATTAGAGAACCTAATTAGAACTTGTGCATGGAAACAAAAAAAATTCGTATGCAAAGTAATGTATACTTAGTGGTGCTATCATAATTTAAAATCCAAACAAGTTAAAGTTAAATTAAAAGCATAATTGAAATATAACAATTTATAAAGTAACAAACTTTACATAAGTCACATTCTTCACACAATAATCACATTATTAATTTGCCAAAACACCCTCAAGGTATTCACAAGACATACTTGAATACAAGAATTTTCGACGCACCCTTAGGGTATTAGCGTCCATTTAACATAATATAGGTCAATTTCAATTTTAGTACTTTAAACATAATCAATGATCATTTATAATTCACATTCATTTTATTTTCTTAACCCCCATTAGCTAACTTGCATTTGAGAACAGATACACGGATCAACCCACCAACAATCTAGTATACACATTGAAGTGCTAATCGGGCATAAATGCACTGATCCCACCAACCATACCAAAATACACATGTACCTTAGGGTATTTGAGCTAGTGATATGTTCTTGACTCAAAGGGAATTAGATAATTGTCACTTAATGATACATGCTCAGCGCTAGATCTCCCACCTACAAAAGGAACCTAATGGCATGCCAACTATACTTGTAACTCTATTTGATGCTGTTAATAGGACATTATCCGTTATCAACCATCACTCAAACATATAATGATCAAGATATCATAGCATTATTATATTGTAATACAATATTCACACTTGTACATATACATATTTCAAACATAATCCAATCGACTCAATTGATCAAATTTATTCATACATCGAATTATTCTCTAGACTAGAATTATTTGATTATAATTAATTACCTATTTAAGCATAAATTGAAATGAAAGTATGTAAGCATAAACTGGAATAGCTATTCGCGGATGGCCTTTTCTTCTCGTTTATCTTTGGACGTCCCAGTGTCCTCTATGAATTGCATTAGAAGAAAAAACACTTTCCATAAACTCACGACAAATTTAATTTCTCAAGTGTTGCTTATCAAATCAAAGAAGGAAAATAATGAAAAAAGAACACAAGTTGATTAGCCATATTTTCACGATGGAGAAACTGTAAGCCATACCAATATTATCATTTTTATAATTTTTTCCAAAATAAAAATGTAAAATATTATCTTAATTTTATCTCATATCTTATCGTTATTCTTTTATTCAGAACTGTACTTGACAGCAAAAACAACACTTATTTGCTGCCAGTAGAGAGTAGATACACCATTAAGCAACATTTAACACTTAGGATATGGGACTCCACAAGTCGAAGCAACCCTTTTAGCGTTAGGATTGTCGACATACTGTTTAAGAGCTGGGTTCTTAATGTATCCACAGAGGCATGGCTGCTGTTCCTTCAGCCTGCTGCAACAACTGGTTGATGGAGGCGAGGACGACGTGAGCGCCGACATGCAGGGGAGAAGCTTCATGGGATTACATGTCTTTGCCTCCGCCGTGCGAGTTTCACTTGAAAATATCACCACCGCCAGTGCCAGCACACACAAGGCAACAAAGGAAACTCTCATCATCTTTTTTTTTTCTCCTACACAAGCTGCTAATACAAAGAAAGCAAAGAAGTTAAATGGTACTGGGTGCATTGCATGATTTGAGGCACAATTTATAGAAGTTGCGATTGGTAACTCCTCAGATGTTACAGTTTGCACCATGATTTACGGATGTTAAACTCTCTAAGTAATTTTGATTATTCTATTATACTCATATTTGAAATTTAATGTTTAGATTTTTTATATAATACATTTGTCATCATTCGTTTTACAGTTTGATCGTAATTTTGTTTGGATCGAAGGTGATATTTAGATAAAGTTTTTCCAACAATATCATTTATAGAATTTGAATTTGATACAAATATTTAAGAAATAAGTCTACTTTCAGTTTTTCCAACCACTCATTGATTAATGTTTATATTTTAATTTGATATTTTTATTACAATGACATTTGTCGGTTTAAATTGTTAACATTCTTAGTTATTTTAATTGAAATGATGAAAATACAAATAATATTATGAAAATACAAAAATTAAATTATATTAAATTAAAATATAAAAATTAAATTTTATAGTAAAAAATCATAATCACAGTGTGACTTAAAACGATGTATGTTAATACCATATTTTATCATTTGATATAAAAAAATAGTATATTTAAAAAAAATATTTGTATTTAAATTGATTGGAGTAGTTTTATGTTTAGCCCAAACGTAAGGATAGAATGTTTAGAAAAAAAAATTTGGGTAATGGGAATTTGGTAAAATGGTGGCACCTGTCTTATTCTTGTAAAAGTAACCAGCAACGTTGCCAAGGAATCTAAAATTTAGGCATCGTACAAGATTAATGAAAAAATTTAACTAAACAGATTTAAATGCTACAGTTTAATCAGGACTAAAATTTTAAAATTTGACAAGTACAAAAATTAAAATTGATTAATTCAAAAACTAAAAGGAATAAATCGACCATTCCTTTAAAGTAAAGTTCCTTTAGGACGAATTGTCATAAATCAAGATAAGAGATCATCTAACACAAGCCAATGGATGATACTCAGATAATCCAAACAAAAAGAATGTCCACATTCTCATCAAGGGCCCAATGATCTAGAGGATGGGCAACACCATTAACCGAACTACGAGCATAATAAAAAGAAACAAAAATCAAACCACTCACACAAAGTACGGGCCTCCTCAATGATTTAACCATCAATAGACAAGTCCAAACTACTACTCTTAAGTTTGTGAATCACTAAAAAATCTAACTCAACAATAATGCCGCTGAAGTCCAAATCCCTAGTCATCATAAGGATGTTGTGTAACAGCCCGGTTTAGACTCTAGTCGGTTTAGACCACGAATCTGAGTTAGAAAAATATTTCAATATTATTTTTGGTGTCTACAACATGTTGATTTATATGTGTAAAAATTTCGGGTGAAAATTTTATCGTTTGTGTGCTCAATTTAAAAAAAAGAACTTAATCGCGTAAAGTATAAAAGTTGTGTTCTTATAGTTAAAGGTGTCTATTAGCTATGGAGCCCTAAAGTGAAGGTTCTTAACTGGTAATTATCCCATTTTTGAGATAGTGGATGATAGTGGGATGGCACATGGTGTAATTATTAATATTATTAATGGTTAGTTAGGTAAATTAGTAAATAATGTTAAATTAAAATTAAACAAAATGTATTGTCATCTTCCACTATTCATCTTCACCAAAAATTCATGGAGAAGAAAGCCATTGTTGGCTTTAACATTCGGCCAAGCGCTCATTGCTCAAATAGGTACGGTTTTAGCTTCGTTTTTAATGGTTTCTACGTTTTTGAGATCGTTGCAGCTTAATCTAGCTAGCTCGTATCTCCGATTTCAAAACTGTTAAAGTATTTGAATGTTGGCATTGTTGAATGCATGAGTATTTGATAGTTGATGATGGAAAATAAATATTTGTTGATAGATTAATATGTTTAATTAAATGATTTTTGATAAAAATGTGTATTAAGGATTAAATTGTGAAATTTGTAAATTGAAGGGTCAAATTATGAAATAAATTGAGTAAATGGGCTGCTAAGGACCGAAGGTAAATTCGGCCTAACATGGGTTTGTTGAAATTTTGAGTAATTTGTGTTATTTTGAAATAGAGACTAAATTGTAAAAATGTGAAATGTTAGGGGCTAAAATGCAAAATACCCAAATTATGTATTTTTGGATAAAATTGAATGAATATGTTATTAAACAAGCCAAATTTGAATTGATTAGATCAAGAAAAGAGGAGATCAGATTTGGATCGGGGAAAAATAAAAAAATTTCGAATAGTCGTCCGGTTCGTTCGTGTTCGTACGAGGTAAGTTCATAAGTGAATAATTGTTGTTAAATTCATATCAAAATGTATTTAATTGTTTCGAGTTGAATTTTAGTAACTATATATGTGTATGTCGAATTAATATGAGTATAGGAAAAGTAACTATGAGCCTGAAACGAACGAATTAGGACGTCCGAAAGCCCCGTGCGAACCATAGGAATAGTTAGGATACACATGTCATGACATAGGATTTCAATATGAGTTATTGTGTGAGACCACGTCTGTGACGTTGGCGTCGATTTGAGATTTACGTGTAAAACCATGTCTACGACGTCGACATTGTATACGATTTCGTGTAAGACCCTGTCTGGGACAGTGGCATCGATATTTGATTACATGTAAGGCCACGTTTGGGACGTTGGCATTGTAAGAGCTTCCGAGCTATCCGAGTATCCTTATTCATTTCGAACGGTTCAACTGGCAATATCGAGAAATGAATGACTATGTGAAAGTATATCCGATTTAGGTACGTACGAAGTATATATGATATTCAAGAATGAAAAGTGAGAATGTTTCAAATGACGATACGTGAAATACATAATAATGAATGAAATGAATGCATATAAATGAACGTTGTGATACATATGCTCATTATATGAAATTGTAATGAAATAAGCTTAATTATATTCAATAGTTCGAGTACCATGAAATGGTGGTCCTATGTTTCGAACATGGGATTTATGAAATATGAAACATGGTTTTGAGGTATGCTAGTTTGGTTTGAAAGATGATTAGATAAATGTTATTGATAAGGTTAAATTATTAAATATGTTATGTATATGTGAAAGAGGTAAATAAACATGTTTTGATTTGTTGGTTATGTGTTTTATATGACCGAATGTGATATATATTTGAATGAAGAGTATATTTGGGTCGAACAGTGGAATTATGAAGCATGTGTAATATGACTTTGATGTATGGTAGTTAATTTGAATTTTGAATTGATAAATGAGATTGAAATGGTTGAGATTTGCTAAATTCGGCCTAGTTAAAGTGAATTATAAATATAATTGAGATGATTTATTTGCTTATGGCTTACTAAGATTTCAACGCTTACTCTGTGTGTTTTTCCTATGTTTATAGAGTTTCGGAGACTTGCTCGGGTTGGAAGTCATAGGAGACCTCATCACACTATCCAGTTATCGCTTCGGTAAATATAAGCTTTGAGTTTTTGGTTATGTGGCATGTATAGGCTAGTTTTGATATGTTTGGTTTTGAAATTTGTTTATATGTATATAGCCATGCGAAAATGGCTTGATCATGATACTAATGTTGGTATATATATTCGGTCATGTTATAAGCTTAATTTGGAGGTATGTTTCATGTTAAGTATGTTTGTGATATTGGTTATAAGATTCAACAATGAGAAGTGTTAATGATGATGCATAGTAGTTGTGTTTTAATGGGTTAATAGGGAGTGTTTTTAAGAGATAATTGTGGAGAAGTTATCAAAATAAGATTTTCTCCTTACAAGTTTTCTAATTTCTTTTTTTTCTTTTCCCAACAAATTTTCTGACGTTAGACTTTTATTTCTCTGCCGTGTTTTCTCCTTTCTTGTTCAGTTTTGGTTTTTGTTCCCCTTTGGCCAAATCTTATTTCTTCACTTTCCCCTCTCTTTTCGTTTCTGTATTTTTTTTGCGAGTCATCTCTTTGGGTGCAACTTTTGACTTCATCTGTTTCAATAAGTGGAATTTTTTCCCTTAGTTATCACATTTTGATTAGGTAGTTAACAAAGGGTTCGTTTTACTCTCGTTTAGGTGCTGTTCAATGGTTTTAAGCGGATATTCCAGTGTGTGGAGACGACTGGTTATCGGATTCGTCGCGGTAAGTTTTTGAATTGTCGTTGGTTTAGTTTCTCAAGTTTTATGTTGGGGGTATTTAGTTGATTGACGAATCACGTGATTAATTAAGGGATATATTGGTCAAATATAGATTTCTGAAGGCTCGAGTCACTTTGCACAGCAAATAGATACGAGGTGTGTACTCAAAACGTAGAAAATGAGATTCGGTGAAAAGCCAAAATTGCTTGCTGTCGAGAAATAAGAGAACTAACAGAAAACGATAAGAAAAATTGTAGAGAAAGGAAATAAGGGTGTTATAAGCTTGGAAATCAACATTCTGCACTAAAATAGTTTTGGACAGCAGTAGTAGTCTAAATTTGAAAAATCATCAAAAATAGTGGAAATTGAGTTAGAGGTTGAATAAAAAATTAAATTAAAATTTATTAAGTCTAGTTTTTTATGGAAGAAACAGTGTAGGCAATGAAATTGTAAGTTATGAGATATAATGAATTTTGTGAGACAATGTCAACATGGTTTCGGGTTCCCCTGTTCTGAATTTGGAAAATCATCAAAATTTATAAAAAAATAATTAGGGGCTTAAATATATACGTTTAAATCCTTAATGAGTCTACTTTCAAGGGAAACAAACGGAAACATCATCAAAATTTCATACCAAGAGACATAATTTTTAATAAGGAAAGGTTGAAGCTGTCAAACAGAAGAATAGGGATAACGTTGAAGATTTTACTGTACTTATTTGGTAAGCTATAAATTCTTAAAATTTTATAGTAGAAAGGTATTTGAGTCTAGTTTTGAAAACATCAAGCAGATCTTAATTTTTAATTCTGTAGCTCAAGTTATAAATAATTTAGTGATAATTACTCAAGTAGACAGCTTTGAAAGACCATATTAGTAAATAGTGGAAACGTATATGGATCTTTAGCTAGCGGGGTTACATTGTAAATGGATCACACGACGAAGGCCAATTTGGGCCGAGCGTGCCACGCGGGCATACACGAGCGTGTGGGCCCATTTTTATCGAAACGATTCTATGGTTGCACGAGTCGCCCAAGTCGACTGTTAACCAACTGTAAGGTCGGTAAGCGCTACTTAGGCTTCTAAATGTGTGAAATTGACTGAGTCATATTTGTACTGAGCATGTTAATATCTGAATTGAATATATGTACTAAAATTGCATAATAGCATATCATCCATGGTATGTTCCGTTGCATTGGGTTGGGGGTTGTTATTTGGAGGAAGTGTACTAAAAGGCTTTAAGC
The DNA here is from genome assembly GCF_007990345.1 of Gossypium hirsutum. NCBI lineage: Eukaryota > Viridiplantae > Streptophyta > Magnoliopsida > Malvales > Malvaceae > Gossypium > Gossypium hirsutum. The sequence continues at coordinate 9,366,165 of NC_053448.1, forward strand.
CTAATTTACTGGCAGCTCAGCAGTAAACTACGGTTTTGTGCCGCATTCGGTACTACTTGGAGTGTAGGGATCGGTGGGTTGACTATATCCCCACACGGAGTGTAGGGTTGGATGGAGATGGTGTGTAGAGGCTGGTTGGGTAGGATTTTACTATTGCTTAACTGTTACTGCTACTAATACTGTGATGGGCTAAGGCCCTACTGCATTTTTGACACTGTACTGAGATGGACTAAGGCGCAAACTATCACTAATACTGAAAAGGGCTTAGGCCCAAGACGATTCAACTGTGCATTGTGAATACTGATTGATTGTTTGTTTCTACGGCATTACACACTGAGTTTACGTAAACTCACCCTTTTTGTTTAATGTGCACAGGTAATCCCCAAACTTAGACGGATTGATGCGATGGAGGACTCAGCGGTGACCACAGTAATTTTTGGACTTCATGGTTTTCAATTACGATTTATGATTTGATTATTATTGATTATTTGAGTTGTAGCTTAAGGACCCTCTAGGACTTTGGTACTAAATTTTGAGTTTTTATTTATTTATTTTACCTTATGGATTTATACCTGCTGGTCGTAAAAAATTCGGTTTTCAAAAAGTTAAAATATTTTCTAAACGCATGATCACTTACTCTATTTTATTAAAGCATCCGCAACGAGGGATGTTTCACAACAAATGTTTTAAATGAATAAAGACGACTTCCTAAGTTCTAACAAAGGTTTACTAAAGGTAATAACATGGAATGTTTTCATCGTAACAACGAGATTTCAAAAACACTTTCGTGTGACATTGCCAGATACGGCCATAACATCTAGGCTGGGTTTGGGGTGTTATATTTAGTGGTATCAGAGCCAGGTTACAAAACTCAGCTGTGGATTATGGGTTTTAAATTGTCTCTGAAAAATTTGTTTTTAAATGATTTGAAATATTTGTACTGAGTATGTGGTGCACCAATTCTTCGGCGTTGTAAACGAAAAATATATAGGATTTTTCCTATGTAATTTGTCACCTTTTTACTTAAATCTGTTGTTAAAACTAAGTAATTGTTTAATAAATTAATGAAATATGTGAAAATATGAAATTAGGACATAAAAATTATTAAAATGTGATTTTATGCTTTATTATATAGTTTTCATGCAATAAATGCCTTATTTTATATTAACTTGAATATATTATATTTTTTAATACATAAAGTGGGCCATGCATGATTAAATTAAATAATAAAATATAAAATTATATTTAATAATTCATTTTAAAATATTTCATTAATAATTTGGGTTTTTAATTAATTTATTAAATTGGATAAATTTTATTCTATTCTGGACAGGTCTGATAGCTTTGTTGGATTACAAAATCGTTCAAATTAGAGACCAAGTCAACCCCAAAATTTGGCTGCACATGGCTGTCCATAAATCACTCTTTAGTTTAATTGCACAAGGTCCCTGAAGAGTTAAAGAAAATAGAGATTTACCTGAAGATTTGCACTTGACCGAGTCTCAGTCCTGAGTTATTGTGGCACTGAAATTTACCAAAAATAAAGGAAAAATCAGCTCAACTTGCTCAATTTATAGCCGGCCACCCACGGAAGATGCTTTAAAAGATGAAAACTTCTATTTTTAGCAAACTATCCCCCTCTCCTCACCTATAAATAAGACCCTCTCATTCCTTCATTCATCTTCCCTCAAGCATCATTCTCTCTTTTCTCCAAATTCTCTTAGCCTTTTCCATTCCCACGCCTAGCATCATCTCTTCATAGAGATTTTAGCAATTAAGCCTCTTAAAGAACCCTTGGTCAGCCACCTTGGAAAGCCATCAGCAAAGGAGCAAAGCAAAGGAATGATAGAGCCTCATTAGTCAGAGTCTTGGGTGACAACCACTCTGAATTGGGTTTAATCTTCCTTTTCTTTAATTTAATATGAAGGTGTTTGATATGTGTTCTTTGTTCTAGTTTACAACAATGTTAGTTTAATTTTATTTAAGCTAGGATGATTGCTTTGATTAAATAATATTGATTTGATTCATGCTTATAATGTCTATGCCTCAATCGATCATGTTTTCAATTAAAATCAAGTCTGTATTTCTTTCATACGTGATTGAAATGCACCTAAATTAGCTGAGCGATCCTGACCAGATGTTGGCTAATAGACACATAATTGAAATGTGCATGCTTAATTTAGATCATGACCCGATTAAATTGAAGGTTGCATAACAACTCTGACCAAGCTCTGTTATCTGCATAGTTTTTAGATTTATGTGATTAAATTATTTTAAACCTAACACGTCCCTGTTACTTCACACGAATGCTAAGAAACCCTTAGTAAATAAGGATAAGTAAAATGCGTATTTACTAAGTAAAGGATTCTGAAATGACCTAATGTAGTTTTCAAACTCATGAAATATCGAGTTGCTTTGGAATGTTTTTTCGAATGTTATTAAGCATGTTGATAATAAATTGAGTGTGATTAAAGTAATTATCCTAGTTTATTTATGTTATAATTGTTGCAAATTGTGTTTAATTTTACTAAAATCTGTTTTATTCATATAGTTTGCATACTTGGGATAATTTGCATTAGGGATCATTGCATTTAGTTTAATATATTTTAATCACCACTTCTCAACTATATTGTGTTTTTATTTTCCGGATTATTAATATAATTTTACAAATTAAGTGACTTAGCACAAATACAATCCCTGTGGAGATGATAACTCGATACTTACTTCTTACTTGATAACGACTGTGTACACTTACACAAACCTACGCATTACAGGCGCCGATCCTGTAAGTGTTCTGAAACTGATACATGCTGTGATATTCTGAAACTGATATATTTTATGATATTCTGAAACTACTATAGGTAGTATACTGTGAAAACACTCTAGATAGTGGATATTGAGACTATAGCAAAACTGATAGAGATTGCGATTTACGAAAATCACTCTGAATTACTGAAACTGTTTACATAAAACATATGTTAGTAAATACTGAAACTAAAACGGATGCATAAAAATTTGTAATATAGATAAATCTGAATAGACATGAGCACACAAGGTATTCATGGACGTGGTACTCGAGGCCGAGGTAGAGGTCGTAGGGGGGTTCGATCTAAGTCCTCTTCCCTAGGTAATATACCGAATTTGGACATGAGTGAGACGCCAGTGTCGCCTGCTACTGAGACTAAGTCTCATGATCGCATGACTGGGGATGACGCATTGTCCCAGGATATGTTGAGGATATTGGAGAGGGTCACTGGGCCTAATACTGGATCTGGGGGCTGTGGGTCGGTTACGAAAGAACTCCTGTTCAATGAAGCTGAGCTCTTCAGAGGTGTCACTAGGGTACCCCTAATGTGGCCGAGTACTAGTTTGAGGCCACAAAGAAGATCATGGATGACCTGGATTGAGCCTCTAAGCAAAAATTTAAAGGGTGCAGTCTCGTTGTTGCGTGATGAGGCTTATCATTGGTGGCTTACTGTTAAGGAGGGCACTCAGCCCGAACGTCTAACCTGGGAGTTCTTTAAGACAGCCTTCTAGGGGAAAATGTGGGAGCTAGTTATGTGGACGCCCGTAGGAGGGAGTTCCTGAATCTAACACAGGGAGATCGATCAGTGGACGAGTATGAGGCCAAATTCCATGACTGAGCTGCTATGCGCGAGGTATGGTGGCGACTGAGTATGAGCGTTCTGTCCGCTTAAATGATGGCCGTAGAGATAATTTGAGAGTCTTAATAGCTCTGCAGAAGGAGCATGATTTTTTTCACCGGTTAAGAAGGTGAAGATCGCCGAGAAGGTTAAGCGTGATTAGCACCAAAACTGCGATAGGGAGAGAGGTAGGAATAAGAGAGATTCAGAGCCCTTAAGTTATATGCAGAGGCCTAAGAAAAAGACCAGAGCTGATGGGCCAGCCAAAGCTGGGCCCCTTGTTACCGGTACTGGACTGTAGCCATGTGTCGACTATGGTAGACGCCATCAGGGGGAGTGTTGAAGAAGGACTGGGGCATGCTTGCAGTGTGGCTTATTGGACCACCGTATGAGGGAGTGTCCGTTGAAGGCTGATTAGATGTAAGCTCCAAATACTGGTACAACACAGCCACAAAAGATAGTGCAGCAGCCACCGAGGGGCTGTGGATAGGCCAGAGGTGGTAATGGTATAGGTCGTAGCTAGAGAGCACCGGGCAGAGGTGCTGGACAGGCTGAGGCAAGACAGTCGACCCTAGTTTATGCTTCTTGTCGTCGAGAAGATAGAGATGCTCTGGACGTCATTATGAGTACATTTTTTATTCTTGATGTACCGTATAGTGCTTTGATAGACATAGGGTCTACTCACTCATACATAGCTAGCAACATATCTGAAAATTTAGGGATTCCGGTTGAGAGTATTTCTAGTGAGATGACTGTGCTGAGCCCGCTGGGGTAATCTGTTAGGGTTAGCAAACTGTACAGGGATGTTCCTTTAGAGGTTCAAGGGATGGTATTTCTGGCTGATTTAATGGAGCTTCCGTTTGAGGAGTTCGATATGATATTGGGGATGGACTTGTTGGTCAAGCATCGTGTCAGATTGGACTGTGCAACTAAGAGGGTCGTATTAAGAACTAAGGAGGGTAATAAAGTAGTCGTGATTGGGGAAACGTCAGAATTACTTGGCTAACGTGATCTCTGCACTAGTAGCTGAGAAACTGGTTCGGAAGGGATGTGAGGTGTATTTGGCCTACATAGGTGTTTTCGCTTCTCGGGACTCTATTGTGAAGGACATTAGAACTGTAAGGGATTTTTCGAATGTCTTTCCTTAAGAGTTATTGGGTTTACCTCCGAATCGAGAAGTGGAGTTTGGGATTGAGCTTTTCCCTACTACAGCTCCGATGTTAATCACTCCCTATTGAATGGCATGTAAAGAGTTTATGGAGCTTAAGGCTTAAATTAGGAGTTATTGGATCGTGGGTTCATTCATCCTAGTGTGTCCTCGTGGGGAGCATCAGTACTCTTTGTGAAGAATAAGGATGGATCCATCAGGATGTGTATCGACTACCGATAACTAAATAAGTTGACTATTAAGAATAAGTATCCACTTCCGAGGATTGATGATTTGTTTGACCAATTTCGGAGGGCGTCTATGTTTTTCAAAATTGACTTGCATTCTGGTTATCATTAGTTGAGGGTTAAGGAGGCTGATGTGCATAAGACGGCATTTAAGACTCGTTATGGCCACTACAAGTTCCTAGTGATGCCATTTGGACTGACTAATACACCGACAGCTTTTATGGATCTCATGAACTGAGTGTTTCAGCCTTACCTGGATGACATATTGGTTTATTCGAGGATTGAGGATAAGCATGACGAGCACCTTAGGTTTTTGGGTCATGTAGTGTCTGCTGAGTGGATTCGAGTCGATCCTTAAAGAATTGAGGCTGTATTGGATTGGAAACAGCCTAAGAATGTGTCTGAGATCCGCAGCTTTTTGATGTTGGTCGATTATTACCGACGGTTTGAGAAAGGATTTTCATTGATCGCAGAACCCTTGACTAAGCTGCTACGTAAAGGTGTACTGTTTGACTAGACTAATGCATAGCAAGAGAGCTTTAATAAGCTTAAGACTGTACTGACTGAGGCTCCTGTTTTGGTACAGCCTAAACTTGGAAAGGAGTTCACGGTTTATAGTGATGCACACATGTCAGTTTGGGATGTGTGTTGATGCAGGATGATAAGGTGGTTGCATATGCGTCTCGTTAGCTTAAGACACACGAGGCGAACTATCTGAAAAATGATTTAGAGTTGGCCGCTGTAGCATATGCATTAAAAATCTAGAGGCATTATTTGTAATGTGAGAAGTGTATCATCTACACTGATCACAAAAGCCTCAAGTATCTCTTTACTCAGAAGGAGTTGAATCTAAGGCAGCGAAGATGGGTTGAGCTGCTTAAGGATTACGACTGTACCATTGAGTACCATCTAGGAAAGGCCAATGTAGTGGCTGATGCGTTGAGCCATAGGGCTATGACCGATCTGAGAGCGATGTTCGCCCGACTTAGCCTATTCGATAGTGAAAGACTGTTAGTAGAACTTTAGGTCAAACCGACATGGATTGTACAAATTCGAGGTAAATAGTTGGGGGATAGGTCTCTGAGGTTGCATTTTCTTCAGGTTGAGAATGGTTGCACTACTGAGATTGGGATAAATAGTGATAGGGTACTTTGTTTCCATTGTCAGATTTGTGTACTGAATTATGAGGATTTAAGGTAGTCGATTTTGAGAGAGGCGCATGATAGTCCTTATGTTATACATCCCGATGAAAACAAGATGTACCGAGATCTTCGGAAATTGTACTGATGGCCAGGGTTAAAGCGTGAGGGATCCTCGTTTCACGTCTCGTTTCTAGAAGAAGCTTCTTGAGGCTCTGGGTTCAAGATTAGACTTTAGTAATGCTTTCCATCCTCAAATAGATGGTCAGTCGGAGAGGGTGATTCAGATAATGAATGACATGTTGAGAAGTTGTGTTATTGATTTCTGAGGCAGTTGAGAGGAGTACTTTTCGTTAGCACAGTTTGCCTATTATAATAGCTTCCAGTCTAGTATCCAGATGGCACCTTACGGGGCACTGTACGGTCGTAAGTGTCGCACTCCTTTATGTTGGACTGAGACGAGTTCTAGGTTTTGAGTTGGTCTCTGAGACAGAGGATAATGTTAGATTGATTCAGGATCATTTGAAAGCGGTTTCTGACAGGAAAAATCTTATGGGGATCTGAAGATGGTGAGATCGAGTATTCTATAGGGGACTTAGTTTTTCTCAAGGTCTCGCCATAAAAGTAAGTTCTGAGGTTCAGTCGCAATGGCAAGCTGAGCCATCGGTTTATTAGACCTTACCGCATTCTGAACAAGAGAGATTCAGAGCCCCTGAGTTATATGCAGAGGCCTAAGAAAAAGACCAGAGCTGATGTGCCAGTCAAAGCTGGACCAGTCAAAACTGGGGCATGCTTGCGGAGTGGGTCATTAGAGCACTATATTAGGGAGTGTCCGCTGAAGGCTGATCGGATGCAAGTTTTGGATACTGGTGCGACACAGTCACCGAGTGTAGTGTAGCAGCCACCGAGGGGCCGTGGATAGGCCAGAGGTGGTAATGGTATGGGTCGTGGGTGTAGAGCACCGGGCAAAGGTGCTGGATAGCCTGAGGCGAGACAACTGACCCTAGTTTATGTTGCTCATCACCAAGAAGATAGAGATGTTCTGGACGTCATTACGGGTACATTTTTTTATTCTTGATGTACCGTATATTGCTTTGATAGGTATAGGGTCCACTCACTCATACATAGCTAGCAACATATCTTGAAATTTGGGGATTCTGGTTGAGAGTACTTCTAGTGAGGTAACTGTGCTGAGCCCGTTGGGCAATCTGTTAGAGTTAGCAAATTGTACAGGGATGTCCCTTTAGAGGTTCAAAGGACGGTATTTTTGGCTAATTTGATAGAGCTTTTGTTTGAGGAGTTCGATATGATATTAGGGTAGGACTGGTTGGTCAAGCATCGTGTAACACCCCGAACCCGAGACCGACACTGGAGTCGGACACGAGATGTTAACAAACTTTGAAAAATTTTTCCAGACACTGCCCAGTCTGAGTACTAGTCGCTTCAAAAATCATATCTTGAGTTTCACAACTCGAAAATCAGTTTTGTGATTTTTCCCTGAAACTAGACTCATATCTCCACCTATGTATTTTTTTCTAGAATTTTTGGTCGGGCCAATTAGTACAGTTTATTAGTCAAAGTCTCCCATGTTACAGGGGTCGACTACACTGACCTTTTCCCATTACGACTTGGATATCTCTCTGCACAGAGCTTCAATACTGATGCCGTTTGTTTCTATGGAAACTAGACTCAGAGAGGAATCCATACATATATGGTATGACCCCTAATTATCTCTGGTCAATTTATAGTGAATTTCCAAAGGCGGAACAGGGAATCCAGAAACTGTTCTGGCCCTGTTCCACAAGAACCCGAATATCTCTTACTGTACTGTTCATATGATTTTCTCGTTACTTTCATATGAAAGTAGATTCATCAAGGTTTGATTACATAATTTATTCACTATTTAATTCCACTCCTACGAATTCTTGTGATTTTTCCAATCCACACCACTGCTGCTATCAGCCTCTGTTTTCAAAGTAAACCTTACCTATTTTGGGGTTTCATGGACCAACTAGGGCCTTGTCATACATAAGCCCACATATGATCATACTTAGCCATTCCAGTGGCTGATCATTTGCTCAACACTTCCATTCCAACTATAGTTACATCATGAAACCATCTATACATTCATAAACACGAAGGGTCTAATGCCATACTCCACTTCTACAAGCCATTTTCGCATGGCTGTACACTTATACATTTCATAAAGTACTCGAAAAACAACAATGGGTAGTCCTATACATGCCATATCAAGATTCAACCAAAATAGTACCCAAAAGAGCCTTTGATAGTGTGGGCGACTTCGACTTCAAGATCCCGAGTCCGATAGCTGGAGAACCAAAAATCTATAAAACAGAGGAGCAGTGTAACGAGTAAGCAATTTATGCTTAGTAAGTTTTGAGCAAGGAATTCCAGCATAAACAAAGAATAACACACATTTAGCTAAATGGAATATTTCATAATACGCAATTTACCGATAACAAACTTGCTTCACAACATTAACAACCCTTATGTACATACACAATAGACTAACTTAGCCGAAGGCCGGTAGCTCGTTTATCAACTGAGCGAACATTTATTTGTAAGGGCTCGATTAAATTCAACACATACGTAACATATCCCCATATTGGGATGTTTTTCGAGTATTCGCTGGAATTTTACAGCAAGCTCATTCATTACCAAATCACGTACCTTCGGGATTTAACCGGATATAGCTCCTCGTTCAAATGCCTTCGGGACATAGCCCGGTTTTAGTAACTCACACAACGCCTTCGGGACTTAACCCGGATTTAATAACTCGCACGAATGCCTTCGGGACTTAACCCGGATTTAATAACTCGCACGAATGCCTTCGGGACTTAACCCGGATTTAGTATCTCGCACAAAGGCCTTCGGGGCTTAACCCGGAATTTGTATCTCGTACAAATGCCTTCGGATCTTAGTCCGGATATATTCACTTAGCACAAAGCCTTCGGGACTTAGCCCGGACAGCATTCAATTAATCATGCACATCTAACAATAATTCATGGCACATTCATATTTCATTTTCATTTGCGAAACTCAACACAAGGCACATATCGTCCTTGCACAATCGGCTCAATAGCAACACATAGAGCATGATTTAATCACATCGTAATTTAAGCTCTCTTACTCAAGAACTTACCTCGGGTGTTGTCAAACGATTCCGCTAGCTATTCAACCACTTTTTCCTTCCCTTTATCGGATTTATTTCCCCTTTGCTCTTGAGCTTAATCAAACAAATAAATTGATTTCATCATTTAGGCATCAAAAAGATGAACACAAGGCACTTAGCCCATATTTATACATTAGACATTAAAGTCTCATACATGCAAAAATCATGCATCAACACAACATATTAGCTAATTTCTTTCCCCTTGGCCGAATATGCATGTCTATTTTTGGGGTCGATCTCAACACTTAATACACACATATACACACACTAGTAAAGCATCCTCCCCCTTTTCATCGATTTAACACATGCATTGCTCATCAACATGCAAAGTTACATTTGGCCTTAGCACACATCTTGCTAGCCGATTCTTCTCCATTTAGCAACCAATGCACATATGTGCTCACACAAAAATGCTAAAAAGGAGGTTCAAGAATCATCAAGCCATCATCACATGCATCATTAACAAGCTTCATATTTTGCATGCAATGGCATTAACACAACCTCCACCTAGGCCGAATCTTAACTCATCGTCATGCCTCATCACCACAACATCAAACACCAACCAAGAATGATGCATCCATGGTCAAGTGCCAATTCCATCACATAGCAAGATTTAGACCATGGGCCAAGTAGAACTCAAGCTAACAACTAAAACATGCATGCATCTCATGGAACATCATCAAACATACCTTAGCCTAGCTACATGCATGGCCGAATCTCTTCACCTTTCTTCTTCTTTCCTCCTTAAAATTTTTGGCCAAGGATGAACCAAAGGATGAGAAAATTTTTCTTTGTTTTTCTTTCTAGTTTCGGCAAGCATGAAGATGAGAAAAGGATGAACAAAATTCTCTCCTTTCTCTTCTTTAGCTCACGGCAATGGGGGGGACAAACAACTACACACACATTTTTTTTTTGTATTCACCATACTCCTTTTTATTATTTTATTTGTTTTATCCCAACATTTTATGACACAAATTAACATATCTTATTTGTGCCATACTCATGCCATAATTTCCATAAAATAAATTGCACAATTGTGCATCATGCCCATCATGGCCGGCCACTACTAGTAGGGGGGAAAATTTGACATGCAAGTCCCCCCTTTGTCCACATGCACTAATAGGTCCTCACACATTGACCTATCACATTTTAGAATTTTCTCACATAGGTCCTATTAACTAAATTCACATGAAATCAACCAAATTGAAGCTTGAAATTTTCACACATTCATAATTACATATTCTAGACAATAAGTATCACATTCACACATTTTGGTGACTCGGTTTAGCGGTCCCGAAACCACTTCCCGACTAGGGTCAACTTTGGGCTGTCACACATCGTGTCAATTTGGACCGTGCAGCTAAGAGGCACGTATTAAGAACTGAGGAGGGTAACATAGTATTTGTGAGTGGGAAATGTCGAAATTACTTGGCTAACATATTTCCTTAAGAGTTATCGGGTTTACCCCGAATCGAAAAGTGGAGTTCGGGATTGATCTTTTCCTTGGTACAGCCCCGGTGTTTATTACTCCCTATCGAATGGCACCTAAAGAGTTTACGGAGCTTAAGACTCAAATTCAGGAGTTATTGGATCGTGGGTTTATTTGCCTTACTGTGTCCCCATGTGGAGCATCAGTAATGTTTGTTAAGAATAAAGATGGATCCATCAGGATGTGTATCGACTACCGACAACTAAATAAGTTGACTATTAAGAATAAGTATCCACTTCCGAGGATTGATGATTTTTTTGACAGTTCCAGGGGGCGTCTATGTTTTCCAAAATTGACTTGCGTTCTGGGTATCATCAGTTGAGGGTTAAGGAGGCTGATGTGCATAAGACGACATTTAGGACTCGTTATGGCCACTACAAGTTCTTAGTGATGCCATTTGGACTGACTAATACACCGATAGCTTTTATGGATCTGATGAGCCAAATGTTTCAGCCCTATCGGGATCAGTTTGTAGTGGTGTTCATCGATGACATATTGGTTTATTCGAGGACTGAGGATGAGCATGACGAGCACCTTAGGTTTGTTCTTCAAATTTTGAGGGAAATGCAGCTCTAAGCTAAGTTCAGCAAGTGCGAGTTCTGGTTACGTGAAGTAACATTTTTGAGTCATGTAGTGTCTACTGAGTGGATTCGAGTCGATCCTTGATAAATTGAGGCTGTATTGGATTGGAAGCAGCCTAAGAATGTGTCTGAGATCTGCAGCTTTTTGAAGTTGGTCGGTTATTACCGACAACTTGTGGAAGGATTTTCATTGATCACAGAACCCTTGACTAAGCTGCTACGTAAAGGTGTACTGTTTGACTAGACTAATGCGCAGCAAGAGAGCTTTGAGAAGCTTAAGATTGTACTGACTGAGGCTCCTATTTTGGTACAGACTGAACTTGGAAAGGAGTTCACGGTTTATAGTGATGCATCACATGTCGTTTTGGGATGTGTGTTGATGCAGGATGGTAAGGTGGTTGCATATGCGTCTTGTTAGCTTAAAACACACGAGGCGAACTATCTGACACACGATTTGGAGTTGGCCATCGTAGTATTTCCATTGAAAATCTGGAGGCATTATCTGTAATGTGAGAAGTGTATCATCTACACTGATCACAAAAGCCTCAAGTATATCCTTACGCAAAAGAAGTTGAATCTAAGGCATCGAAGATGGGTTAAGCTGCGTAAGGATTACGACTATACCATTGAGTACCATCTTGGCAAGGCCAATGTGGTGGCCGATGCATTGAGCTATAGGGCTGTGACCGATCTAAGAGCGATGTTCGCTTGACTTAGCCTATCCGATAGTGGAAGTCTGTTGGCAGAACTTTAGGTCAAACCGACATGGATTGAACAGATTCAAGGTAAATAGTTGGGGGTTAGGTCTCTCAGGTTTCATTTTCGTCAGGTTGAGAATGGTTGCACTACTGACTTTGGGATAAACAGTGATAGGGTACTTTGTTTCCGCAGTCGGATTTGTGTACTGAATGATGAGGATTTAAGGCAGTTGATTTTGAGAGAGGCGCATGGTAGTCCCTATGCTATGCATCCCGGTGGGAACAAGATGTACCCAGATCTTCAGGAATTATACTGGTGGCCAGAGTTGAAGCATGAGGTTACTGACTTCGAAAATTAGCTAAGCTCTACATATCAAAAATAGTGAGACTGCATGGGGTACCTGTCTCGATCATTTTTGATAGGGATCCCCGTTTCACGTCTCTGTTCTAGAAGAAGCTTCATGAGGCTCAGGGTTCAAGATTAGACTTTAGTACTTCTTTCCATCCTCAAACAGATGGTCAGTCGGAGAGGGTGATTCAGATACTGGAGGACATGTTGAGGAGCTGTGTTATTGATTTCTGAGGCAGTTGAGAGGAGTAGTTGTCGTTAGCGGAGTTTGCCTACAATAATAGCTTCCAGTCTAGCATCTATATGGCACCTTACGGGGAATTGTACGGTCGTAAGTGTCGCACTCCTTTATGTTGGATTGAGACGTGTTCTGGGTCTTGGGTTGGTCTCTAAGACAGAGGATAATGCTAGATTGATTCGGGATCGTTTGAAAGTGGCTTCTGACAGGAAAAAATCTTATGCGAATTTGAAGACGCGTGAGATCCAGTATTCTGTGGTTGACATAGTTTTCTCAAGGTCTCGTCATGAAAATAGGTTCTGAAGTTCGGTCGCAAGGGCAAGCTGAGCCCTCATTTTATTGGACCTTACCGCATTCTGAAACGTGTGGGACCTGTCGCTTATCAGTTGGAGTTACCTCCCAAGTTGGACCTCATTCATGATGTATTTCACGTCTTGATGTTGAGGCGCTACCGCTCTAATCCCACGCATGTTGTTTTTGTTGAGGAGATTGAGGTTAGGCCAAACTTGACCTTCGAGGAGGAGCCGATTCAGATTCTGGAGCGTGATGTAAAGGTCATTCGAAAAAATTCTATTCCCTTAGTGAAGGTTCTGTGGCGTAATCATAGAAAGGAGGATGCCACGTGGGAGCCTGAGGATGCGATGCATCAACAGTATCCTCACCTATTCAGATTAGGTAAATTTTGAAGTCGAAATTTTCTTTTTGGGGTAGAATTGTAATGCCCCAAAATTTCTAATTTCGTTATTGTGAAAATATGATACAAATATCTGTCAGCTTTAGTGGTTTTGAGTTCTGGGAGTGTTTAGGAGGTCTCAAGTTCAAGCCTTCGCTTGGGAAAATTTTGGTATTTTGAATGAATTAGGCCTTACTCTTGTTCATTAGGCTTTCATTTGATTGTTGGTAAAAAGTTATCAGAATTGGCCTACAGGTCTGGTGGTTAAGCGGAGTGGTAGTGTGTAGGAGGTCCTGTGTTCGAGTCCCTGCGCAAGCAGGGGAATTAATTTTTGTTTGAGGCGTGTAACGTGGTGGAGTTCCAAATAAACTGGATTGTTGAGTAGTTTTGTTTTAGTGGGTTAATAGGGAGTGTTTTTAGGAGATAACTGGGGAGTAGTTATCAAAATAAGATTTTCTCCGTATCAGTTTTCTATTTTTTTCTTTTCCTAACAAATTTTCTGACGTTAGACTTTTGTTTTTCTACCGTGTTTTCTCCCTTTTTTTTCACTTTTGGTTTTTGTTCCCCTTTGGCCGAATCTTGTTTCTTCTCTTTCCCCTCTCTTTTCGTTTTTGTATTTTTTTGCGAGTCATCTCTTTGGGTGCAACTTTTGACTTCATCTATTTCGGTAAGTGGAATTTTTCCCTTTAGTTATCGCATTTCGATTAGGCAGTTAACAAAGGGTTCATTTTACTCTCGTTTAGGTGATGTTCAAAGGCTTTAAGCAGATATTCAGTGTGTGGAGACGATTGGTTATTGGATTCGTCGCGGTAAGTTTTTGAATCGTCATTGGCTTAGTTTCTTCAGTTTTATGTTGGGGGTATTTGATTGATTGATGAATCAAGTGATTAATTAAGGGATATATTGGTCAAATATAGGTTTCTGAAGGCTCGGGTTACTTTGCACAGCGAATAGATACGAGGTGTGTACTCAAAACGTAGAAAATGGGATTCGGTGAAAAGCCAAAATTGCTTGCTGTCCAGAAATAAGAGAACCAAGAGAAAATGATAAGAAAAATTGTAGAGAAAGGAAATAAGGGTGTTATAAGCTTGGAAATCAACATTCTGCACTAAAATAGTTTTAGACAACAGCAGTAGTCTAAATTTGAAAAATCATCAAAAATAGTGAAAATT